>NC_085843.1:10710534-11085534 GCF_035594765.1 Anolis carolinensis
AAAAAATGTAAAAGCCTGGAACCAGCAGTACCACATTTTGAATAATATGGATTACTCTAGATTTCTAAAGATCCCAATAACATGCTTTTTAACACACTCTCCATGAGAACATTTTTAATTAAATAAAGGTTTCCCTCTTGCCATGAGTCTGTGGACAGCTTCTTAAGTTCCAAGCCAATACAGGCGATCCTGGCATTGGAGGGAGATAATCAAATGGAAACGCTGACACAACCTTTTAATAGAGCAGCCCTGGTGAAAGACTCAAATGAGACCAAGAACCATTTATGATGCCGATTGAATTTAACAAGTTTCAGTGCCGTGCATTTGATCCACTTGCCTTTGCCCTGTTTGTTTGAATGCGAACTTGCCCTTGCACAGTGTTCTTTCTCCAAAAATAACTGCACTCTCTCTCGCAAGGAAATTTCACACATTAATCCAACACATACTGACAACAAAAATGCAGTTGGTGTCTTTAACCTCCACGAATTTCTCTAATTCCTTGTTAAAATTCAGCTGGGTTGGCAGCCACCATTATATCATGTGGCAGTCTATTCCACTGTTGAACTATATGATAAATGAATTATTTGAGTGAAGTATTCGGCTGTTGTCTTATGGAAACTCCATGAATTTCATGGTTTCTTAGACAAGGAATATTCAGAGGTTATTTGCTTACAGCATATTTCTTGGTGGTGCCTGTCATGTCCTAAAACCACCTCAGATGATCTTAGATGATGGAAGAAGCTGGTAGCCCTGTCATGACATTGGCATATGCTGAGCCTGATCCATCCTAAGAAGCAGCTGCAGACTGGGAGAAGGACACAGGGTCACTTCACCCTGTTGAGGGACGTACATTAAAGTGCTAGGAGCAAAGGGTCAGGCAAGGACCTGCTCCACATTAAATCCGTGATGCTGAAGAATGAGTCCAGTTGGGCTGATTGATGGCACGGCCCAAGCATTGTTGCTGTAGACAATAACTCCAAAATTCCCATGCAATGCTGTCCCATGTCTTCAGGATTGTGTTTCCAAACTGAACTTCAGACTGTCTTGGCCACCTTATCCTTGGAACCCTGTGTAAGCCTTGGGACTGACCTAGGCCCCGTCTACAAATGGTTCCATGAAGTTATTATACTGCTCTCTGAACCTGTATTATATGGCAGTATAGATAGGATCCTGGAAGCCTCCGGTGGCTCGGTGTGTTAAAGCGCCGAGCTGCTGAACTTGCAGACCGAAAGGTCCCAGGTTGTAATCTCGGGAGCGGAGTGAGCGCCTGCTGTTAGCTCCAGCTTCTGCCAACCTAGCAGTTCGAAAACATGCAAATGTGAGTAGATCAATAGGTACCGTTCCGGTGGGAAGGTAACGGCATTTATGCAGTCATGCCGGCTGCATGACCTTGGAGGTGTCTACGGACAACGCCGGCTCTTCGGTTTAGAAATATGGAGATTAGCACCAACCCCCAGAGTCGGACACGACTGGACTTAACGTCAGGGGAAACTTTTACCTTAACTAGATAGGATCCTAGCCTTCCCGTACAGTTCCTGGTGAATGTAAGTATACTCAATCAGGTCACTCACCAACATTAAACAGGATTGTGCTTCAGCCATGTATCAACAGGATAAGCCTGTTTAGCTTCCAAAATCACATGGGATCTGGTACCTATTTAAGTGTCTTGAACATCTCACCATTAGCTTCAATGGACGACAGCAGTGGATTCTAGCCTTATGAACGAAGGACTCTCCCCTATCTACGTACTTTGTCTATTTGTTGCTGTTGTGTGTTTTCAAGTCATTTTAACTCATGGGTTTGAGAGTGTGACTTGTCTAAGATCACCCAATGGGTTTCCATAGCTGAGCGGGAAATTGAACCCTATTCTCCAGAATCATAGTCCAATGCTCAAACCATTGTATATATAGTTCACAATATTATATACTGCCATTACATATCTCTTTATTTGCTTTCTGTCTGAGCTAAGAAGAAATAGTACAATATCAATTCCAAATGTTGTTGATAATTCCTATGTTATTATTACTGTATATTTTATCTTGCTTTTCCAGGATCAGGAATACATTTTGAAGAAACAGAAGGCAGATCTATACTGATAGTTTACCTGCCAGGGACTTCTCCAGAGCATCTTGGGAACTAGTAAATTAAAGATGTTGTCAATCCTCTGTTAATAACCCTTATCGGCCTAGTAGAACTACTGTTCCCAGGATTCCCTGGAGAGCAGGAATGCTTAAAAAATCAAATTACGACAGTTGTGTCAATATGCCTGTAGGGAAGGGTGTTTTCATCAAAAGGGCTTTGGTTTAGATTCAGAACATTCACCCTATTTATTTTAATTGCAAAACAAAAACAACTGCTAAAATCTGTGGTGAAAGAAATTAACTATTTGTATATTCAAAGGAAGTGGGAAGATTAACGAGAAGGAAAAGATCAACACAGCCCTGTTTTGATTCTGGGCATCCATCAACTTAACCAACATTGGATGGATCCAGACCTACCTTATAGAGCTAAATTTTAGTACTGCTTGAGTGGAGAAGGGGAGTAAGTCCAGCAGATGCTAGCTGCTCTTTTTCCCTTAGTGGCTACAATGGCATCAATTTGAATAAAAAGGTCTCTCCTTAGCTGCTGGGCCAAGGCATGATACGAGGGTTATCCAGAAAGTAGTTTACGTTTTGGAATTTAAAATGAACAAAGTATAGGAGAAAACATTTACCATATGCGGTTGAAAGCCACAACAAATACCACTTCTCAACATAGTCGCCATTCAAATCTAGGCACTTTTCATAGCGATGAAGGAGCTTTGCAACTCCTTCCCTACTAAACTCTGCCGCTTGCGTCCTCAACCACTTGTTTCCAACAATGGGGGCGTGTCTGGCATTGCAACATTTTGGCGATGCTGCGCAGCTGCGGAAAGGGGTGACCGGCTGGTTGAGGACGCAAGCGGCAGAGTTTAGTGGGGAAGGAGTTGCAAAGCTCCTTCATCGCCATGATAAGTGCCTAGATTTGAATGGCGACTATGTTGAGAAGTGGTATTTGGATGTGGCTTTCAACTGCATATGGTAAATGTTTTCTCCTATACTCTGTTCATTTTTAATTCCAAAACGTAATCTACTTCCTGGATAGCCCTCATAGAACTGTGCTTGGTTGTTCTCTTTCTCAGAGGCCAAAACAGTGGTAGTTGGAAAGCAAGAAGGATTTCTCACCAGCCTCTGGACCAAGGCATGATAGAATTGTGCTTGGCTGCTCTTCTTTTCTTCAGATGTTAGCAGAATGGCAGTTGGCTAAGGGAATCTCCTTAGCCAGTGGGACCAAGGCATGATGGAGCTGTATCTGGCTGCTCTTCTCTTCCTCAATGGTGGTGGTTGGAATGGAAGGAGATCTTCTGAACAGCCACTGGGCCAAGGAACAATAGAATTGTGTTTGGCTGCTCTTTCTTCCCTCCAGAGGTCATAATGGTGGCAGTTGGAAGGAAGGAGGGTCTCTCCACATCTGCTAGACCAGTGGTTCTCAACCTGTGGGTTCCCAGGTGTTTTGGCCTACAACTCCCAGAAATCCCAGCCAGTTTACCAGCTGTTAGGATTTCTGGGAATCGGAAGGCCAAAACATCTGGGGACCCACAGGTTGAGAACCACTGTGCTAGACCAAGGCGTGGTGGGGCTGTGCTTGGTTGGTCTTCTCCCCCCTCACCCCAGAAGGTCAGAGTAATTGCAGTTGATATGGACCTTCCAACGCTAGCTGGGGCATGGTAGAGTTTGACTGTTCTTCTTTCCCACAAAGACCACAATGGTGGCAGTTGGAATGGAACGAGGGTTCCTCACCAGTTGCTGAGCCAAGGCATGGTGGAGCATGGCCACTCTTCTCTCCCTTGGAGAGGTAATGGAGCTCCATGCAGTCATGCTGGCCACATGATCTTGGAGGTGTCTATGGACAATGTTGGCTCTTCGGCTTAGAAATGGAGATGAGCACCAACCCCCAGAGTCGGACATGACTAGACTTAATGTCAGGGGGAAACCTTTACCTACTACTGAATAATGGCATGGATAACCTGGCTTTAGTACCCAATGGTGCAGTTAGACTTGAACAATGCCTGGTGTTGGCTATAACGGTACATCTATCTCCTATGATGGTAGAAGGAAGAGAATCTGCAGACTTTTGGGAGAACCTTTTGAGAAATGAGCTTTCCTACTCCTGGATTGAGAATGTCATTCTGTTGGATAATAGTTTGATTCTCTTTTAAAGAGAGTTGTAAACTACCACCACTTGCTCTGGACTGAACAGTTACTCAGCTTTGCCTTGAGGCTCAACCAAAAGTAAGAGGGGGGAACAGAAACTGTTTGAAATAGGCAGTTTGCTGAGTGTAAAAAGTGGTAATGTGTTTGTGTCGTTTGAGGAAGGTCCCACATCAAACAAGGATGTCCATATGCTGGCCTGATCATCTGCCCCCCCCCCTCCTATCCCTTTCCCCGCAGTGGCTGGTGTATTCTTACAGTAAAAGCCAACATTTATTTAATACACACTTTTAATGAGAAACTGTTACTTGAATGTTTTTTCTTTCACTGAAAGACGATATATGCTTTCAAGTATGTTACGGGCACGTATAAACATTCCTGCGGAAAGTAGGCTAAAATTTAAAACACAGCCTATGAAAGTTTCCACCACTGTTCAGCGAGAGCCAAAACCAGCTCAACACTCATTTACATTTTTGGGGGTAGCTGGAAAGAATATCCCAGAACTGTAAATTGTTTTTTTTTACCCCTTTTTATGGATGTATGTGGGTGTTTGCGTGTGGGTCTGTGTTGTACTAACTCTGCCTTGTACTAGAAGGAAGTAACACCACTAGTTCTTTCCAAGAGAAGGACTTGAAAGTATTTGAAGGGAAGCCTTCCGTGACAAGGGCCAGGATTAGATTGCATCTAATACAATCCCTTGAAGGCTAGCCATGGCTTAACTTTTTATTTCAGCCAAGACCGGCTGGAAATTGAAGTCACACCTCTCGGAGCAATGAACTCTCCACATACTAGAAGCTGGGTCTGCTATGAGACTAATTTCCCCAATGTGCACGAACCACATTACCTGGACATCCTTGTTCGATGTGGCAACTTGGGATTTGTAGATTGGTGGGGTATAGTACGACTCCCGTATCTGTGGGGGATACATTGCTGGACTTCATGTGTTTATGTGAAACTACAAACATTAGCAAACCTTATTGAAATAAAGGAAATGCCTACAGCGGAGTACCTAGTTGGGTACAAGTATACTGTGTTTCCCAGAAAATAAGACAGGGTCTTGTATTAATTTTTGCTCCCAAAGATGAGTTAGGTCTTATTTTCAGGGGATGTATTATTTTTCCATGAAAAAGAATTCTCATTTATTGTTGAACAAAAAAAACAACAAAACATTTATTATATACTGTACAGTAGTTGTCATCACAAACCAACATAGCCAGACAAGCTGTGAATCCTATCAAGAATTTCTTGTCACTACCATTATTTCCATGTCATCAATCTATGGTATGTACATTTATCAATCCTGCATGCTTTGGTGTTCAGTTTGGCAGGCATGCTTCCAAACAAAAACTTTGCTAGGTCTTACTTTCGGGGGAGGCCTTATATTTAGCAATTCAGCAAAACATCTACTAGGTCTTATTTTCAGGGGATGTCTTATTTTTGGGGAAACAGGATATGAAACTATGGATACAGGGATCTTACTGTACTCAGACTTTTCTCATACAGAAATATAGTGCAATCTTCTGAAGTACAGAGCTCTCCCTAGCAGAACATTCTAAGCATCTAAGCTACAAATCACCACCAAATTCTAAGTACTCCTCAAGCTATAAATCCCCCCCCCAAATCCATGTTCAAACTACATATTTGGATGATACTGGAACAGGTGGAGAGATACCAATTTCTTACTAATAAGTTGACTGTAATTCAACTTTCCTAACTACAAACTTGGGCTCGGGCTGTGATGCAGGCTGGAGAGCAGCTGCAATGAATCACTGCAATGAATCACTCTGACCAGGAGGTCATGAGTTCGAGGCCCGCTCGGAGCCTATGTTTGTTTGTCTTTGTTCTATGTTAAAAGGCATTGAATGTTTGCCTATATGTGTAATGTGATCCGCCCTGAGTCCCCTTCGGGGTGAGAAGGGTGGAATATAAATGC
Organism: Anolis carolinensis; assembly: GCF_035594765.1. Taxonomy (NCBI): domain Eukaryota; kingdom Metazoa; phylum Chordata; class Lepidosauria; order Squamata; family Anolidae; genus Anolis; species Anolis carolinensis. Next base: position 10,716,697 of record NC_085843.1, read on the forward strand.
CGTAAATAAATAAATAAATAAATGATACTCAAAAATGGATGTTTAGATGCCTATTTTTATTTGGAGGTTAGCTGTATCAGATAGAGTTGCAACTTTAGTCAGTTGAGCATTTCCACTAAATCAACATTCTGCACAAGTCTAAGCATTGTTTACTGAGAAGGAAATGCCACTGTGTTGCTTTATGCAGACTTCCAGACACTGCAGCCTAGCACAAACAATTGTGGATTAACTATCCAAATGATTATAGATTTGTTCTTTATTTCCAAATATACATTAATATAAAAGGTATAGAAGCCTCACACTTCCCTATTCTACTGAGTTACATCCCTGGTGAACTGAAAACCAAAACACTAATCATCATCATCATCATCATCATCATCATCGTCTCTGGGACTTCCGAATTCAGACAGAGTTTTGGAGCACAATACTCCTGACATCACAATCATGTTAAAAAACAAAATATGGATTGTCAATGTAGCAATCCCAGGTGACAGCAGGATTGAGGAAAAACAACTGGAAAAGTTGACACGATACGAGAATTTAAACATTGAATTGTAAAGACTCTGGCACAAGCCAATCAACATGGTTCCAGTGGTGATTGGCACACTGGGTGCAGTGCCTAAAGACCTTGGCCAGCACTTAAAAACAATCAGCGCTGACAAAATTACCACCTGCCAGCTGCAAAAGGCCACCCTACTCGGATCTGCACACATTATTTGCCAATACATCACACAGCCCTAGACATTTGGGAAGTGTCCGACGTGTGATCCAATACAGCAGCCAGCAATTTGCTGTCCTAATTTTGTTGTGTACCTAACAACAACAACAACTACAACAACAACAACAACAATCATTTTATTCCCACCTCTTCCCATGGATCAAGGTAGGGAACACATAATACAAATTTAAAGGGATTATTCTTATTTTTATTATTTACACCCTCTTTGTATGGATTATTTCAGGAACACATAATATGAGTTCAAAGGGATTATCATCATCATCATCATTATCATCATCATCATCATCCCACCTTTTCCCATGGATCAAGGCAGGGTACACCCAATACATGTTCAAAGTGACCATCATCCTCTTCCTCCCCGCTCTTCCTATGTGTCAAAGCAGGGAACAAAAACAACGTGAGCACGTAATAAAAGCAGCAACACCATATAAAACCAATAAAACCAAACAATCCACACATACTTCAAAATTTCCTTATTTAAAATCATCCAAACAGCTCTGCTGTTTTCAATTCAGAAAGTGCACCCAGAGTACAATATCTCCTCTGGTAGTCTATTCTACCAATAAATTAAAATTAAACAACTATAAATATATTTTCTCACACAGGAAACAATGCTCCTTTTAAGAAAATTCCCGGCTGTAAAAAGAAGCATGCCTTCCCTCTTTCTGCTTTGGATTTCCTCACAGGCAAATATATACAGGTTTAACCCATTATAGCCTTGAGGATTAAATCAGCTATGGTTCCTTTAAATTGGGTGACAGGTCTCATAACAGAGAGTGCCTAATCCCCCCTAATGGCCCGAAGACAGCCAGGAGGACTGGGTCCCCCATTGCCTTGGCCATCTGCCCCCGAACCAAAAAGAAACTTTCTCGATTCTCGCCCTGTGACCCCTGAATGCCAAGAGCCTTGGCTTAAAGGGTTAATCCCCTGCCAAGACCTTGTTTTATCCAGATTATTGTGTAGCGGACACTAAGACATGCCCTGATACTCCCAGGCTAGCCGGGCTATGCTCATTTGGGAGGTAACATGACCTAAGAGCAGCGACCCTGTGAATAAAATCCACAAGTGGCTCCTCTTAAGCATGTATTCAGTCCCGTCTCCCTTCTTCTAGCCCTTTCTTGGAAAACAAATGCCGCTTCACACTTGGAACGCATTCTGTCGTTTAGGCTTCTGTGCCCATTAATGTGCAGCAGGGTTTAAGAGCTCAGGCTTTCGGGGTCCAGAAGGATCATGTGGCTGAGGGTGACAAGATCTGCTTTTGACAGAGGAAAATTGGGGTGAAAAGATAACCATTCTTTGTCATCCGTACTAAAAAAAAACTAAAAACACATTGGGTTGACGTTTGGTGTTGCATGTCTTCACGTCATTTCTGACTTATGATCCTAAAGTGGATCTTGATGTTGCTGTGTTTCTTCAAGTCATTTTTGACTTCTGGTGACCTTAAGGAGAATCTTCTTGTCGCTGCTGTTGTGTTTCTTCAAGTTGTTTCCAACTTACCGTGTTTCCCCAAAAATATGACAGTGTCTTATATTAATTTTTGCTCCCAAAGATGAGCTAGGTCTTATTTTCAGGGGATGAAGAAGAATTCACATTTATTGTTGAACAAAAAAATGAACATTTATTATATAATACTAGCTGTGTCCGGCCACGCGTTGCTGTGGCATTGTCTGGTGGTGTTGGTGAGAAATTGTTGAGGTAGTGGTGGTATTGAATGTCTGTTGTATGGTTGTCTTTATATTTAGTATGCACACTGAAGTGGATTATATGGCAGTGTGGAGTCAAGATAATCCAGTTCAAAGCAGATAATATAAGATTCTAAATGGGTTATATAGCTTTTTGGAAGGGCCTTGAGTCTACACTGCCATATAATCCAGTTAAAATCTGAAGAGGCCTAAGTGAGGCCTAACTGTGCCTGTCCCCTGGGCTGAGTGGGTTGCTAGGAGACCAAGTGGGTGGAGCTTAGCCTTCAAACTGGCAGCAATTGGATAAAAACTATTATTCCTCTCCCTGTAATTAGGACTTTGTTTTTCTTTTCTTTTTGTTGTATCAACCTAGAGCCGTGAATGTTGTGTTGTCAAATTTTGAGGTTGGGGGGCCTGTAGTTTTGTTGTTTTGTCCGCTGCCCTGATGCCATCACTCTTTTATATATATAGATACAGTAGTGGGGGAGCCCCAGTGGTAAAGTGTGTTAAAGCACTGAGCTGCTGAACTTGCAGACCGAAAGGCCCCAGGTTCAAATCCCGGGAGTGGAGTGAGCACCCGCTGTTAGCTCTAGCTTCTGCCAACCTAGCAGTTCGAAAACATGCCAATGTGAGTAGATCAATAAGTACAGCTCCGGCGGGAAGGTAACGGCGCTTCATGCAGTCATGCCGGCCACATGACCTTGGAAGTGTCTATGGACAACGCCAGCTCTTTGGCTTAGAAGTGGAGATGAGCACCAACCCCCAGAGTCAGACATAACTGGACTTAACGTCAGGTGAAACCTTTACTTATACAGTAGTGGTCATAACAAACCAGCATAAGCAGACAATCCGTGAATCCTATCAAGAATGTCTTGTTACTGCCATTATTTCCATGTACAAAAATCTATGTTACGTACATTTACCAATCCTGCATGCTTTGGTGTTCTGTTTGGCAGGCATGCTTCCAAACAAAAAGTTAGCTAGGACTTACTTTCAGAGGAGGCCTTATATTTAGCAATTCAGCAAAACCTCTACTAGGTCTTATTTTCAGGGGATGTCTTATTTTTGGGGAAACAGGGTATAATGACTGAAGCAATTCTGATTGTTGTGTCTTCAAGTCATTCCCAATGTATGGTGACTGGCTTCTGGTGAACCTGGCTTTTAGGCTTTTATGGCCATTAATGTGTCACAGGGTTTAAGAACGTGAGCTGTTAGAGTCGAAGAGGATCATGCAGCTTCAGAGAGGAAAATTGGGGTGAAAAGATGATCATTCTTTGCCATCCTTATTTAAAGCATGTTAAAGTTGACACTTCCTTGTTAGATATCTTCAAGTCATTTCTGACTCATGATGTGCCTAAGGCAAATCTTGTTGTGGTGGTGGTGCCTTGAGGTCATTTCCGACTGATGGTGACTCAAGGGCAAATCTTCTTATTCTGTCCCCTTAAGTCATTTCCAACTTACGGCGACCCTAAGGTGAATCTTGTTGCTGTTGCTGTCATTTTCAACTTATGGTGCCTTTGAAGAGGATCTTGTTGTTGTTGTGTGCCTTCAGGTCATTTCTGACTTATGGTTAACCTAAGGAGAATTTTGTTATTGCTGGTTTTTTTGTTGTGAGCTTCAAGTCATGTCCAAATTATAGTGACTGTAGGGCAAATATTATTGTTTGTGCTGTCAAGTCATTTTCGATTTATAATGACCCTAAAGATAACCATGTTGCTGTTGTGTATCTTCAAGTCATTTCCGACTTAGGGCGGTGCTAAAGGACTACAATTTGGCAAGGTTTACCAATATGGCACCTAAAAGTTATCCAGATGTAACAGTAACAATACTCTTTTTACACTGGTTCGGTCCCACTTTTTTCTCATCTGCTGTCTAGAGGAAGCTTTTCAACAGCACTGACATTGGGAGCATGGTGAAGGACAAGAGGCGAAACACAGGTTTTAAGTATCAGGTTTAACAATATGTCTAATAAATAATACCATGGAGCTTATGGTGGCAAAAACAAGGTTTTCCTCTAGCCAATCCAGCTGTTGCTGTGTGGGTGTGCCTACAAACAGGCAAGGCAAACAACAGCTCCCTCCAGAATCCTTTACTGAATATGCATGAAATGCAAAAGGGGAAGAACAACTAAACTGTTTCAACTCTTTGCAGTGTATATATGAAAAAAGAGTATTCATCTTCATATTTGACCATGAAAATGAGAATTGAAGCCAAAGAGCTAAAATGTCTCCAGTACATGCATTTTGGAATAAGCTTTCCTACAACCTCTAGAAGACCGAAAATTATTTTGCTTACTTGTCATTTTTATTTATTTACCTATTTATTTTACTATATTTATACCCCGCTCAATGCCGTATCATACACATAACTATAAATATAACATCCAATTATAAAGCAATGAAAACATATAAATGGTTAAAACATATCAATACAATAAAGCAGATTAAAAACATACATAGTGCCAAGTCTTGATTTTCCATACTTCTTGATTTTTCCATAGTCATTATTCAAGCTGCCAGATGGAGGTCGAATTTCATATTACACTACTTCCCAAACACCTGTGTGCAAAGTCAGGTCTTTAGCTCCTTCCTGAAGGCCAGGAGCGATGGGGCCAGTCTGATGTCATGGAGAGGGAGTTCCACAGCCGAGGAGCCACCACTGAGAAGGTACTATCTTTCATCCCCACCAATCATATTTGTAAAGGTGGGACTGAGAGCAAGGCCTCCCTAGCAGATCTTAAGGCTCTAGTTGGCTCATAAAGGGAGATATGTCTGGACAGGTAAGTAGGACCAGAACCGTTTAGAGCAATGGTTCTCAACCTGTGGGTCCTCAGATGTTTTGGCCTTCAACTCCCAGAAATCCTAACAGCTGGTAAACTGGCTGGGATTGCTGGAAGTTGTAGGCCAAAAAATCTCGGGGACCCACAAGTGAGAACTCCTGGTTTAGAGCTTTATAGGCGAAAGCAAGCAATTTGAATTGAGCTTGGTAGCAAACTGGCAGCCAATGGAACTAGCATAACAGGGGGGCTGTACGTTCCCTATACACCACTTCAGTGAGAAATCTGGCTGCCACCCATTGGACTACTTGAAGCTTCTGGGCAGTCTTCAAAGGCAGCCCCACAAAGAGCACATTGAAGTAGTCTGTTCTAGAGGTAACAAGAGTTACATCTCAAGGTTATGCAAGGCTCGCCTGATCTGATTGTTTCATTTCATATATGCATATGGTTAATTATGAGAGAAAAAAGATTTCTGACACAACCGCCTTTCTTTTTTAAAGAACCTATCCCTGTTCTATTCATGTTATTCCTGTTTATAGTATAAGTTTAAGTTTTTATTAAAGTCATTCCCGGGAACAGAGCTACTTCATGAACATAGTCATATGAATTTAAATAATAAACCAATAATATGAAAGCAGAATAAATACAAAAAGTCATGGTGGAAAAGGTATTTTTAAAAATGGTTTTATTCTCTCACAGCCTTTTAAGAACGGGTTTTGGAACACGAACATACAAATGCAGACACCGCCGGCTGGCTTCAGAGAGACTACAAGTTGATCTTGTTTAAAAGAATGCTCTATTGTATCTTCAGCAAAGGGGGCTCTGCCCACAATTCCACGTGGATTACATTTGCAATTTACATGGGGATTTGCAATGGCGGCCCTTCTCCCTGGGTGTTACTTACTTTGGACGGGATCTTGGCTCTAGGCAGAGTTTACACAGCTGTGGAAGAAAAACCTAGCCGGGATCAATTAAAAAAGAAAAAGTGCAACACAAATCTCATGCAAAAGAGGAGGAGTGTGTAAGTGTGTGGCGGAGAGAAAATTCTCAGCCAGCGCTGCTGTTGGAAGAACCCTTCCACCCAGAGAGAGAATGAGCTCATGCAACTGTATTAAGCGTCGCTCCAACCCAAATAAGCTTTAGCTCATTTTCACCATTTAGAGAGCATAAAGGCTCCCTTTTGTCATCCACCATCTAAGCTGCACTAAAGCCTTTATAGAAACAAAACTTTAAGGAAGGAATACAATCAAATCCGTTTGGAGAGGTCAAGAAAGCCTTTGGGCTTTCTACCTAGTAGCCAAAATGGATCAGATTTACAGACCACTTTGAGTCATCCAAAGTAATTGTGAAAAAGGTCACTTTTTGTGCCCTTTTTTGATGGATTTAAGTAACATCTTCCCTTATCAAACTTGGGAAGATATCGGAGGAAGACTCACGCCAGCCCTTGGGCACAACATCTCGGTGCAGGATGGATTTATTAGCGACCTGCAGAATTTTCTTTTTCATGTAAAGAATGCTTAGGGGGATGCTAAATGTCGGGAAAGGCTTAAGAAGAGACAAGGATGGATATGATGAAGAGCCCAAAGCCTCAGCAGGCCATCAATAATACAATAATGCCATCCGCCCACTGGTGCGCCGCCACAATGCTATCCCTAGCCCTTGCTTAATTAGGAAACGGAGAGATTAAAGCCTTTAATCTCTTTGTTACTTTCACTCTTTTTTTTCCAAAAAGAAGCAAAACATTAAACCTGAACAAACAAATCTCAAAATTGGAGGCCGTGGGTAACCTTCTAACAGTAACAGGAGGGAGTAGAAAATAAATATCAAATTAATCCTCCAACATTTGTCAGAGTTGCTGTTTCAGGTGGTATCTCAGCTGCTCATTTTACTTCAATTCTAAGACTTACTTTTTTTCCTATATAAACATCTCTAAAAATGGGGTGCGTCTTAGAACCACAGATGTATCTTACGAATTTTTGTTGGTGTTGGATGTCTCTTACAATCAATGGCATCTTACAATTGTTGTTGTTGTGTGCCTTGAAGTCATTTCTGATTCATGGCAAAACTTTTACAAGGCTTTCTGGGGCTGTGAGTATGTGTCTTTCAAGGAATCACCAATGGGTTTCCATGGCCGAGTGAACATTTAAATCCTAATCTCCAGACCTAGTCCAAAACTATCACACCAGGGGTAGGTTCACCATGAAGAATGGCAACCGTGAAATACAGTTTTATTTTCAAGATATAAGGTGCACATAAAGGTAAAGGTTTCCCCTGACGTTAAGTCCAGTCATGTCTGACTCTGGGGGTTGGTGCTCATCTCCATTTCTAAGCCGAAGAGCCGGCGTTGTCCGTAGACATCTCCAAGGTCATGTGGCCAGCATGACTGCATGGAGCACCGTTACCTTCCCGCCGGAGTGGTACCTATTGATCTACTCACATTGGCATGTTTTCGAACTGCTAGGTTGGAGCTGGAGCTAACAGCGGCCGCTCCCGCCGCTCCCGGGGTTTGAACCTGGGACCTTTCGGTCTGCAAGTTCAGCAGCTCAGTGCTTTAACACACTGAGCCACCGGGGCTCCATAAGGTGCACATAGGAGCCCTTTAACCCGCTGGTGCAGCGGGTTAAAGACAGCCTTTGAAGACAGCTCGGAAAATGCAACTGGTACAAAGATTGGCAGCCAGGCTTCTAACTGGAGCTAACTATAGGGAGCACACAACGCCCCTATTAAAACAGCTCCACTGGCTGCCAATAAGTTTCCGGTCCCAATTCAAAGTGCAGGTTACGACTTATAAAGCCTTAAACGGTTCGGGTGTTGCTTATCTTCGAGACTGCATCTTCCCCTATCTGACTTTAACCAGCACTGACTTTAAGATCTGCCGGGGAGGCCCTCCTCTTGGTCCCACCACTGTCTCAAGTGTGGTTGGTGGCGATGAGAAAGAGGGCCTTCTCGGTGGTGGCTACCCGTCTTTGAAACTCTCTCCCTCAGGAAATCAGACAAACCCCAACATTGGCCACCTTTCGTAAGGATCTGAAAACTTGGTTGTTTCAGCTTGCTTTTGACAACGCCTAGTCCCTTGTCACATATGCCCAGCTCCTATGTTCCAGAAGATTGTGTTGCTATCTCACTATATCTAATACCCGGCCCTATCTGTGCTGCTTGCACTATCCCATGCCTTTGCCTGGCCCTTGTATACCCTGACTATGCCCTTTGTACTATGGCAATTTTGCTGCATATTTAATATTCTTACATTTTATTGAAACTGTGTTTTTAATTATTTTGCTACAGTACTTTTATTTTTTATTTTATCTATGTTTTGTTTTGATGGATCATTTGTACTGATATCTAGGGGCATTGGCCCTATGTGTAAGCAGCTCTGAGTCCCATTTGGGAAATGGTGACGGGGTATAAAAATAAAGTTATTATTATTATTATTATTATTATTATTATTATTATACCGTTGAGCTATTGAAATTGCTGATTGAAAGGTCAGCAGTTCGAATCCAGGGAGCAGGGTGAGCTCCCGCTGTTAGCCCCAGCTTCTGGCAACCTAACAGTTGGAAAACATGCAAACGTGAATAGATTAATGGCTAGTGCTTTGGCGGGAAGGTAATGGCGCTCTATGCAGTCATACCAGCCATATGATCTTGGAGGTGTCTTCGGACAACTTCAGCTTTTTGGCTTAGAAATGGAGATGAGCACCAACCCCCAGAGTCGGACATGACTAGACTTAATGCCTTTACCTAAGGTGCACAACGCATTAAAACCATGCCAATGGCCTTTCTCTCACCAAAATATGTGACTAACATGGATCATGATGCTCACAGAGTGGGAACATTGAATCATACAGTATGAATTTGGAGACACTAAAGCGGGAGAAAGGAGGTGAGATATAACTGCCTCAGGAAATATGAGATATAAATGTCAGTTTCCCATCGCCATCATAATTTTTAGAAGTCAAATTGCGGTTTTATGAGAGGGCTTGTCTTGTATGAAGAAACCAGATGCAAAAATACTTAAGACTCGTTCTCGGGAAATCTTGGAACCTCAGGCACTGACTGCCCTGAACATGTACGGAGTAATCCTATTGCACAACCAGAATCTCTTCTTCCTTACTAGTTGTCACAACATTGCATAACTTTAAAAATATTTTGAGTGTATGTTTTAACATGGTTAATGGTTTAATTCAATTTCAATGTTGACTTTTTGTATGCCTTTAGTTACAACCTTTTCAGTGTGTAAGCTGCCTTGTGTCCCATTCCTGCGGATAAGGCAGGATATGGATCAAGTTAATAATAGTAACATAGTATGATCCATGTCTCCATGGGGGATATGTTCTCTGTGGGGATACACAAAACTGTGGATAATAGCAAACCCTATTGAAATGGAGGATAGGAACTGTAATCCCCAAAATTCATGCTAAGATAATTCATAGAATCATAAAGTTGGAAAGGGCCACAAGAGCCATCAAGTCCAAACTCTTGCTCAATGCAGGATCTCCTGCTAAAACATAAAACAGCAGACCCGAATATAAGCCGAGGCACCTAATTTTACCACAAAAAAACTGGGAAAACATTGACTCCAGCATAAGCCGAGGGTGGTAAATTTCAGAAATAAAAATAGATACCAATAAAATTACATTAATTGAGGCATCCGTAGGTTAAATGTTTTGAACATTTACATAATGCTCAAATTTAAGATAAGACTGTCCAACTCTGATCAAATCATTATTCTCATCTTCTTCAATGTAAATGTGCTTATGTATCCTTTTAATAATAATAGAGTAAAATAATACATGTAATAATAATAATAATAATAATAATAATAATAATAATAATAAGATTCCAGCATCTTTTTGAAGATATCTGGAGAAGGAAACTTCACCACCTCCCAGGTATTTGGTCCACTGCTGAATAGCTTTCACTGCCAAGAAGTTCCTTCTAATGTTTATTTATTTATTATTTACAGCATTTATATTCTACCCTTCTTGCCCCGAAGGGATCACAGGGCAGATCACTGAACATATACACGGCAAACATTCAATGCTGTTAGACATACAGGACAAACAACAACAGATAGGTGTATAAGTCAGCAATTTTCCAAATTTTCCACTCCAACCACTAGGACAATGAGTCCTTGATCACAAACGTTCCTCCTGTTCTTAATCACCTACATTTCTGGTATTTCCTTTTATGGTGCTGTAAAATATCTCCCCGCTTAAGTGGTGCCTAATTTCTCTACTCACAGCTCACAGATGTTTCCGAACTGCTTAAGTGGACAGTGAGCTGGGCTGAAGGTTGAGTGCTCACCCCAACCCGGGCTTCAACTTGTCAACTTTTCGATTGGTAGAAATCTATTGCTGGTGATTAGCCAGCTGTGCTGTGCTAAAGCTCAATTGAAATCCAACCCTTGTATCTTAAAATCATTAGCTAAATCACTACCATAGTGGTGTGTGGGCTAGAATTGTGGACTTGGAGGAGTGGAGGCGGAACCAATTTCGAGTAGAGTCATAGTTGGAGTTAGTAGAAATGTGCTGATTCTGATTCCAATTTCAGTTTAAAGATCTTATAATATGAAATTTAATGTTCTGCCAATCTAAGTAGCTTGATAATTAATTTGGATAGTGCCATGTGCTGTTTTACTACATTTGTTATTATGCATTAACATATGTATGCTATTTATAAAGAAGTACTGTCTTAGGCACTGATTTGAGAGACCTGTCCACACTGTAAAATTAATGTAGTTTGATACCACTTTAACTGTCATTGCTCAATGCTATGGAATCAATGTGAGTTGTAGTTTTACAAAATATTTAGCCTTCTTTACCAGAGAGTAGTCATGCATCACCAAAATAAATCTCTTGTGTTTCCATAGCATTGAGCATAACAGTGGTATCATGCTACAATAAATTTACATTAGCTGCACCACCAGATTCAAATCTTCCCTGAGCCACAAGCTATCTTCTCTCAGCCTAGTTTATCATATTGTTACATTATTATTATTATTATATTATTATTATTATTATTATTATTATTATTATTATTATTATTATTATTATTACCACCAGCTTTTCTCTTAATTGACACCCAAAGTGGCTTTCTTAACCAAGACCACCTTGAGTTGTTGTGATGATAAAGAAGAATTGCACAGACTTCTTTGAAATCTGGCAGAAACATACTACTGTATATAGATATATATCTAAGTAGAACTAGAGGCCATGCTTCAACAATGAACACTGTACAACCAGAACTAGTACATGGAGTGAGAAAACATGTGTTAAATAATCATCATTTCAGTGAGTGGTTTTTTTATTATTGATTTTATGCTCCTTTTGCTTGTTAGCCTTTTCAGTGGATAATGTTGCTATTTGTTTTTATTATGCAGTCTATATTTATTTAATGTGTATTGTAAGCAGCCTAAAATGTTTAATAAGAAAGTTGGCAAGGAACAAGGATAACAAATACCTTTTTTTCTAACCTACTAGTTGAATACAGTGGGCCATCTGTATCCACTGGGGTTTGGTTCCAGGATTCTCAGGGATACCAAAATTCATGGAAGGTGTATCTACACTGCAGAATTAAAGCACTTTGATACTACTTTTACTACCACGGCTCAGTGCTTTGGAAGCCTGGGAGTTGTAGGTTTACAAGGTTTGCAGCTTTCTTTGATGAAGAGTGCTGGTGCCTCATCAAACTATAAATCAAAAATTGTTCTAGGTAACATGTTGAGGCTGCAAATACTGAAAACTGGAAAACATGGAAATCTGGAAGACATGGAGATATGAGGGATGACTGTAGCTCTTCTATGTTACTGTCATCCTTCCACATTTGCAGTTTTGACTTTTCTGGGTTTGATTATTTGTGGATTGGATTAAAATGTTCTCTAGTTCCTCTGGTGTGATTCTATGATCAACTTTCTACAGTCATGTTCAGGACATCTTAAGAAATTTCTAGATAGAACACTTCTCTGGGAATCTCTAGATTGAACATGGGCCAACTTTGGCCTTCAAGGTGTTTTGGACTTCAACTCCCACAATTCGGCTATTAGGAATTTTGGGAGCTGAAGTCCAAAACACTTGGAAGGCCAAAGTTTGTCCATGCCTACTTCAGATCCTCCAGTTTGATTCTATTGTAAGATTCCCATGGAATTCAATCACACAATCTGAACAGTACAAAATTTTTGAAGCAAACCTATTTTGGATATCTCAGCCAAACAGTCCTATCCTAAGATTCATATATTCATGAGTAGAAGTTTAATCATGAGTTTTCAACAGGAACACCTCAATGAAGGACAAGACAAGAAAAGATGTGCATGCATATGTAAATGAATAAATCAGTTAATTTGTATATTAATGCAGGAACCTTCAGGGTCAATTCAACGGGCAAAGAAGTTGATTGGTTTGGATATAAAAGGTAGGAAAAAACAGAGGCAAAGGAAAGGATGAAGACAATTAGACACACTTTTGACTTCTGTCGTCCTCAAGGTTATTCTAACAATACAAACAGGTCTATTAATGCAAACATTTGGGACTGGAGTACACATAAATCTTTGGGGATTCCAGCACTGAATGTGGGTTTCTGCCTTTGGCGTCTGGCAAGCATCCTTCACACCTCCAGCATACATTCATCTTCCTCTCTTAGATGACAGGAACTGCAGCCAGCCACTTTCAATACTTGTTATCTGAGCCGTGTCAGATAGCACTAGCCCTTGAGGAATTTACCGCCTCTTTGTCAACGCCCTTCTCCCCACTTAGTGCTCATTGACTTGAGGACGTGAATCTACCAAAGCAAACCCATTTCCTTTTGCAACACTGACGGCTGTGGATTTTCAAGCCACTTAGTCAATGATTCTGGGGGCTTGAAGGAACAGAGTGGATGACCTACCCTGAAGTTCTGAAGATCCCAGGCTTATTGCATTGGGAGTTTTGTTTCATACCTGGCATGTTTCGTTCTCACCTTGTCAACTTGTCAGGATCTCTTGAGTCAGCTTCTCAGAGCAAGAGCCATTAGAGGAAAGAATGGATGAGTGTCAAGGGCGTTTGCTACCCCGGAATGGAGTATGGAGACAGCAGCCAATACAAAAACGCCTCCATGTCCAAGGGCAAGATCCTATATGTATTTATAATATGTCTGAGTAATTAAACACTATGGGATTTATATCTGAATAAATATGCATAAAGACAACATGGTTTAGGGGTCTGAACATCAAAAGGGCTGGGCCGGGCTGTGGCGCAGCCGGTTAGTAGCAAGCTACAATAAATCACTACTGACTGAGAGGTCATTAGTTCAAAGTCAATCTGGGTTGGATTGAGCCCTTGACCATTAATTGTCTAGCTCACTATTGACCTGTGCAGCTCAAAAGACAGTTGCATCTGTTGAGTAGAAAATTTAGGTACCATTTTATGTGGGAAGGCTAATTTAACTAATTTGCGACACCATAAAACTGCCAGCAGCATGCGGAAAGGAATGAGGAAGTTTGTTTGGCCAAAACTAACAAAATGAAGTTCAACAGGGACAAATGCAAGATACTTCACTTCGGCAGAAAAAATGGAATGCAAAGATACAGAATGGGGGACGCCTGGCTTGACAGCAGTGTGTGCGAAAAAGACCTTGGAGTCCTTGTGGACAACAAGTTAAACATGAGCCAACGATGTGATGCGGCTGCTAAAAAAGCCAATGGGATTCTGGCCTGCATCAATAGGGGAATAGCGTCTAGATCCAGGGAAGTTATGCTCCCCCTCTATTCTGCCTTGGTCAGACCACACCTGGAATAGTGTGTCCAATTTTGGGCACCACAGTTGAAGGGAGATGTTGACAAGCTGGAAAGCGTCCAGAGGAGGGCGACTAAAATGATTAAGGGTCTGGAGAACAAGCCCTATGAGGAGCGGCTTAAAGAGCTGGGCATGTTTAGCCTGCAGAAGAGAAGGCTGAGAGGAGACATGATAGCCATGTACAAATATGTGAAGGGAAGTCATAGGGAAGAGGGAGCAAGCTTGTTTTCTGCTGCCCTGCAGACTAGGACACGGAACAATGGCTTCAAACTACAGGAAAGGAGATTCCACCTGAACATCAGGAAGAACTTCCTCACTGTGAGAAGGGCTGTTCGACAGTGGAACTCTCTCCCCGGGGCCGTGGTGGAGGCTCCTTCTTTGGAGGCTTTTAAGCAGAGGCTGGATGGCCATCTGTCGGGGGTGCTTTGAATGCGATTTCCTGCTTCTTAGCAGGGGGTTGGACTGGATGGCCCATGTGGTCTCTTCCAACTCTACTATTCTATGATTCTATGATTCTACCAATAAGGTCTCGGTGTCACAGTGGATGATGAAGCAGCAGCTCCCCCTGTGGCCGGTATCGAGCATACCCTCATTAAGTCGGAAGCTGGAAAATGTTAAATTGCCTCTGTGTCTGTCTATATATGTCGCATGTCTAATGGCATTGAATGCTTGCCATGTAAATGTGCATTGTGATCTGCCCTGAGTCCCCTTAAGGGAGAGAAGGGTGGAATATAAATACTGTAAATATAAATAAATAATAAATAAAAGTACAATTTTGGAGACCAGGGTTTGATTTACAGCTTGACCATGGAAACCCATTCAGTGACCTTGAGCAAGCTGCACACTCTCAGCCTCAAAAAAAACCATGACAGGCTTACTTTACATTCACTATAAGTTGCAAATGACTCAGAGAAACAACAGCAACAAAAAGTGCACAATATAGAAGGGTCCTTGCTTTATAGTAGTTTGGGTGTTGGACTAGCACTTTGCAGGATAAGGATTTGGATCTCCATAATAATAATAATAACAACAACAACAACAACTTTATTTTTATACCCCGCCCCATCTCCCCAGTGGGGACTCGGAGCGGCTTAAATGGGGACCAAGCCCGAAACATACAGCAATAAAACGATAAAACAATTACTCCAACATGCAGCCATGGAAGGCCACTTGGTGACCTTGGGCAAAACACTCTCTCTCAGCCTCAGAGAAAGGCAAAGGCAAATTCCTTCTGAAAAAAATCCTATCAAGAAAAGGCTGTGGTATGTTCATCTTAGGATTGCCAGAAGTTGGAAGCATCTTGAAGACATGCAACAACAATGCTAAAAGCTCTGTCTCTGCATGAGACGCTACCCTCTCTTTGACATGCCATCTTTTTACATTCATAAAGTTTTTGATAGAAAGTTGGCATAGTTGCTAAATCATAGGTAGGGATGTCATTGCTATATGCTTTCAAGTCCATTTCGACTTCTGATGACCCTATGAATGGGAGATCTCCAAATTAGTCTTATCCACAACTCAGGTCTTGCAGCCTATACCGGCCATGGCTTCTTTGACTTGCTCTATCCATCTGGAAAGCAGCCTTCCTCTTTTCCTACTGCCCTCCACTTCTGGTTTCCAATTGGCAATGAAGTTAGACAAGGCTGAATTTGGTCTCCCTATTTGTTTAACTTCAGTGCCAAAAAATTCATACATAAAATAAGATTAGATTTGGAGGAAAGGGGCGTGAAAATTGGAGGAACATCAACAGTCTAAGACATGCAGATGACACCATGTTATGAACAGAACAAATATCGTAGAAAGTCATGGTAGAAAGTGCAAAGGAAAGTTTCAGTAGAAAGTTAAGAAAACAAAAATAATGGCCACAGACAGTTTACACAAGTTTAAAGGAGACGATAAAGACATTGGAACAGTGTAAGACTTTCTTTGCTCAATCATTGGTCAGAATGGAAACTACAGTGAAGAAATCAGAAGAAAACTGAGAAAGGCGGCTATGAAAGAACTAGATAAGAACCCAAAGAGTAAAGATATATCACTTAATATTGAGGTTAAGAAGGTCAGTGGTTGTTATTGTTGAACCACAAGTTTTGATTATGCTGTTTCAAGGCAGCATGTCTATTGTTGTCAAGTCTTTCATCCAAGGAGCTCAAACAACATATATAACTTTCTTCATCCATACTTTATATTCACAACAACTTTGAAGAGTAGCATCTTTTGCCTGTTGAAGAAGCCAGTGGACCTTCAAAACCTTGCATTATGTGTTTTGTGTATTTTGGTCATCCAACAAAATAGCCTCTTTCTTTTATTCATTAAAAAAAACCCAATTCCACCAAGCAAACCATTTGCCTACATCATTGTATATGATGGGACTTGAGCATTCACAGATTTTAGTATCTGGGAGTTGTCCTGGAAGCAAACCTTAGCAGATACCAAGAGTTCGCTGTGTGCTCCTTTCATTCTACATGGCACCCGACTCCTGATTTTTTTTAAAAAAAGATGCTTTTATGGCACTGTCTCCTATTTCCAATGAGCAGAAAATGATAGTGAGCCTAAGCTGATTCATTACTCTGTGTTTGTAATGGATTGGCTCAGCCAAACTGGTAGGACTTCTGCTGGCAGTCAAGCAGGGCTGGCTTGTTTGCTCCCATCTCAGCTCAGCCAGAGCCATGCCAGCAGACATAACAGGGCTGGTGCCAGCTTGCTTCTGAGTCAGTTGCTTACCTATTTACTTATTAGGGTCTCCACGACATGAGGAAGGATGGGCAACAGCTGGTACTGGCACAAGGGGCGGTGCTGTGCCCAAAACCAACAAGAAGCAGGCAGCAGAACTGAAGAACAAAGCCAGTATCTTTCATGTGTATGTGTGTTACAGTGAAAAATGTGTATGCTGTATATTTCCTGTCCATGTGGATGGATACAAGCAATAGTAACAAAAAAATCAGTGAAGAGTAAGCAAAACTCCTTAGGGTCACCATACAACAACTACAAGAAAAATATGTTGTTATCTTTCATATCTGTAATATATTGTTCCACATGTCTTGGTGGTAATTTAAGGCTGCACATCAGCAAAACGGCTAAGAAAAGAATTTGTTACTTAAGCATATAATGGAAGCATCTGGCTTGCTCAGTTGCACCTAGCGTGGCTCGCTTCTTTAAGTCATCTGGTTTGCATGTATGGTCTTTCTTTCCTTCAAACTGCAACATAGAGTTAATGCATAACTCACTGCACATCTTTGATACTCAAATGGATGAGATATGACTTGGTCAAAGGGACTTGTAAGCATGTGGAACAGCTAGGAAACTTCAGGGAGGGAGTGCTGTTTGTTAATTGTGACAAGAGTATTGTTATTCACACATTTGTTTTTAACTACAGGTTGATTCGCCAATCAACAAATGATGCAATGGGTTTACTCTAGCTGAAACTATAGCTTTGCAGTGTTTTCCTTGCTTCTGTGCAGTGAATTATTATAATAATACTGTAATTATTATTATTTCTGTATACAGGTTGAACATGCTTATTCAGAATTCTGAAATCTGAAATATTCCAAAGTCCCAAATTATCCACATGGATGGCTGAAACAGAAATACCTTGGCTTTGTGAAGGTTCAGTGGACATAGGCTTCATATCATGCACACAATTAAATAAAATTATCATGTATAAAAATCTTTAGGCCATGTGTATAAGGTGTATATGAAAGATCAATTAATTTTACAATATATGAGTTATATGTGTAGGTTGTGAACATTATCTTCAGGCTATAAGGAGCTCCCAGTGGAGCAGCGGGTTAAACCACTGAGCTGATGAACATGCTGCCTGAAAGGTCAGTGGTTTGCATCCAGGGAGTGGGTGAGCTCCTGCAATTATCCCTTGCTTCTGCCAACCTAGCAGTTCGAAACATGCAGATCTGAGTAGATCAATAGGTGCTGCTCTGGTGAGAAGGTAATGATGCTCCATGTAGTCATGCTGGCCACATTACTTTGGAGGTGTCTATGGAAAATGTTGACTCTTTGGCTTAGAAATGGAGATGAGCACGAATCCCCAACGTTGAACTCAACTAGACTTAATGTCAGGGGAAAACCTTTACCTTTACCTATAAGGTGTATAGGAATCATAAGTGGACTTCCTGTTTAGACTTTGATCTCATCTCCAAAAAATCTGATTATGTATGTATATGCAAATTCAGGTATTCCAGTACCCTCACCCCAACCACCAAAATTCAAAATTCAAAACACTTCTACTCCCAAACATTTTGAATAAGGGATGTTCAAACTGCATGAGTAACATGTTAAACATGAATGCAACAAATAACTCACACATATTTTGGAGTACCAAACAAAAACTGTCAGCCCCACATGTTCTGTAATATAAACAGCTTTCAAAAACAGCTTTCAAAAACATAGTCTGAATCAGTATGCAAAGGATTAAGTACTAGAACAGATAGGTATAAATCTATGTTCTTCTGACACTTCAGCCAGCCAACCATCCCTCTGAGGTCCATCCACCTGGACACAGCATACTATTTGAGAACACGGAAATGCTGGACCACTCTGACAACCACTATGTCAGATGACATAGAGAAGCCATGGAAATCCACAAGCATGTGGACAATTTCAACAAAAAGGAGGAAACCATGAAAATGAACAAAATCTGGCTACCAGTACTAAAAAACTCTAAAATCAGAACAGTAAATACAGAACCACACTAAAAGAACTGGAGAATTACAGACAGGTAACAATCAGGGCCAGCTAACACCTTCCAACAAAGGATTCCCCCAGTCAGGAAGCAGCCACGCTTTGAAGCTGCAAGGCCATTCAATGCTAATCAAGGTAGCCAATTGCAACATTCACACTTGCCTCAAGCAGACAAGAGTTATTTCTCCCACCCTGGTCATTATTCCACAGATATATAAACACCACTTGCTTAGTTTCCAACAGACCTCACAACCTCTGGGGATGCCTAGCATAGATGTGGGTGAAACATTAGGAGATAATGTTTTGGGAACATGGCCATACAGCCCGGAAAACTCACAGCAACTCAGTGATTCTGGCCATGAAAGCCTTCAACCACAGGAAGCAAACTTAGTCTACAAAAGCTTTTGCTACCTACATCTGTTAGTTGGGCTTAAAGATGCCAGAAGATCCCTTTGCATAAACAGCTTTCCTTCACCTCTTTCTTTCCACCAACTTTGCTCTGGTGCAGACAACTTTACCTTTCACAGAAATGCCACGTCAGTTAAAAGCAACCCTTTTCACACCATCCATCTTCATGACATGGTCAGAGCAGCTGTCTCAGCTGCAAGCTGCAAAAACAACACAGCTCAGCATCCACCCACTCCTTTTTCAAATCTTCTGAGTCAAAAGACGGAGGTCTCCTGACCTGCTATGACCCCAACCCAAAATCCAGCATTTCTCAAAAGCATAAACATCCCCGTTGTTGCTCCAAAAAACGACCATCATGCAAAACCTTTCCATGTTGCAAGAAGACTCCCAGCAGCTGGTACAAAAAAGTTAGATACGTTTTTCAAAAACTTTTTGTCGTGAAACAGTCTTTTCTCTTGAGATTGAAACAACATTCAAGAACAACACATCACAGCCTGCTTTGTTGAGAAATTAATGTAAATAATTTTTACTATTCTGCAGAATTTACAATGCATTTCAAAGGACCACACTCCGAAATTGACAAACTTTTCCAAAAGGCATCAAGGAACAGAAGGACCTCTATTAGTCCACTGTATCCTGAAAATGTGTCAAATGCTGGATTTACACTGACAATTAATGCAGTTTGAATGGCATTATATAGTCAGTATAAACCCATGTAATTCAAACTGCATTAAATGGCTTTACACTTTACATAAGAGGTAGGCAACTTTTTAAAAATATATATAAGCCATGAAAACCAACAGTGAAATACTAATGCAATGCAAAGTCATGCACTCCCAGGTTTAGATCCTTTCCCAAAAAGAGAGGAATCAAATGCAAACGAAGTATCATTTTAGATGTGTTTACAGTGATCATATGATGCTGTTCCAACTGCATTATTTGACAGTGTAGATCCAGCCAAAGACAAAACTGTAAGAGATAGGCAAGAGAGTTGTATGTTTTCTGGGCTGAATGGCCATGTTCCAGAAGCATTCTCTCCTGACGTTTCACCTACATCTATGGCAGGCATCCAAATTGGTTATGAAGTATATTGGAAAACTAAGCAAGGTATATATAAACCTTCCTTGCTTAGTTTCTCCATACCTCACAACCTCTGAAGATGCCTGACATAGATGTGGGCAAAACATCAGGAGAGAATACTTCTGGAACATGGCCATTCAGCCCAGAAAACATACAACCACCCTGTGATCCCGGCCATGAAAGCCTTCAACAACACAGATAGGCAGGATTTCTTTAAAAATATAACAGCCATGAAAACCAACCATCAAATAACAATGCAAACTCATGCATTCCCAGCTTTAGATCCTTTCCCAAAAAGATGAGGAATCAAATGCAAACAAGGTATCCTTTTAGATGGGTTTACACTGTTCTTATGATGCTGTTCAAACTGCATTATTTGACAGTGTAGATCCAGCCAAAGACAAAACTGTAAGAGACAGGCAAGATTTCATTAAAAATATAACAGCCATGAAAACCAACCATCAAATAACAATGCAAAGTCATGCGTTCCCAGGTTTAGAGCCTTTCCCAAAAAGATGAGGAATCAAATGCAAACAAGGTATCATTTTTCCCAACACATTGACAAATTGAAAGAACATTTCAATGCAATTTGGCAAGGAATACAAATCCGGCCGACTGCAAACCCCTTGTCCCTCAAAACAGAATACATGATTTGAGAATACAGTCAGATTGTCAGCTTGCAACACAAAACTTTCATGTTTGCATCGTTAAAAGCAGAAATGCAATGTCCAATCTCTATGGAAACTCAACACCAAGAGATAGTTTTAAAAAAGCAATAGGTAGATAAAGCAAACTCACCATTAGAAGAAGGGGGAGAGAGGTTCCCAGAGTCACTTTTAACTAAGAATGAATTGGGGACAAACTCTTCCTCCTCGGACTCAGAGTCCTGAGTTGGCCGGGCCACTCCGTTGCCTAGCAACCTCCTCTGGCTCTCATTGGCTGGAGGGGGTGAAGGGGGCGGGGAGGGGGACTGCTCAATTGGGGTGGATGAGGCTGATGAACAAGGCAGGGGAGGACCTGTGGACCACAAGACACAAAACACAAGACAGGGAGAAACTAAATAAATACGAACGCAAAATTGCACCACCAAAGAAGGCAGACGTACAAAATTGTATACACATACAGAAAAAAATAAAACAACCCACACAAAACCCACCAAATATGCCAAAAAAGAGACACAAAGGAAGGAAAGGGGTACATAGAAGAGACATCAAAGACATAGGCATGCACAAAAAATGAGATTTGTTTCGGAAAGGAAATAAAAGAGAACAAGACACAACGTTGTGCAGATGCGGAAGGGATCCCTTCTTGGTCAGATGTGCGTTTGGAGACTCCAATCCCAAACCTGGAATAAATGGCATTAAACTCACGGGAAGAAATTTCCGAAGACATTCAGGTGGAATCCGGATTAAGCCCACGTTAATCGCTTCTGGGAAATCCTGCAATTTTTCAGCAACTGGTTAAAAGAAGGTTGAGTGTCCCTTTCTTTTCTCTTGAAACACTGATCTCTTTCACTGTGCACAGAATGGTTTTTCCTCCTTGTTTCCAAAGAGGTTTAATCGTACCTCGGCGAGATTTCTCAGCAAAATGAACACTAGTCCCTCCAAGGAGAGCCTGGAGGTTGCACCAGCAAGCCATCGCATGATGAAACTGAGTCGTAACAGGCCAGGAACAAGAATCAATAGAAAGGTAACACGCATCCACCTGAACTATTGGAGGAAGGTGCTGTTTTAAAGTGACACTAGGACAAAATATGGTCCTCTTACTGTGATGCTTCTATACTGTAGTTTGACATTGACACCACATTAACTGCCACAGTTCAATGCTATAGAACAGGTATGGGCAAACTTTGGCCCTCCAGGTGTTTTGGACTTCAACTCCCACAATTCCTAACAGCCTATGGCTGTTAGGAATTGTGGGAGTTGAAGTCCAAAACACCTGGAGGGCCCAAGTTTGCCCATGCCTGCTATGGAGTAATAAGAGTTGTAGTTTTACAGGGTCTTTAATCTTCTCTGGAGTCTCCGGTGCTGTAACAGATTAAACCATTGAGCTGCTGAACTTGCTGACTGAAAGGTCGGCAGTTCAGATCCAGGGAGCAGGGTGAGCTCCCACTTTTAGCCCCAGCTTCTGCCAACCTAGCATCTCGAAAGCATTCAAATGTGAGTAGATCAATAGGTACCGCTCTGGCAGGAAGGTAACGGCGCTCCGTGCAGTCATTCTGGCCACATGACCTTGGAGGTGTCTATGGACAACTCTGGCTCTTCAGCTTAGAAATGGAGATGAGCACCAATCCCTAGTCGGACACAGCTAGAATCAACGCCAGGGGAAAATCTTTACCTTTACTTAACCTTCTCTGTCAGAGTGTTGGTGCCTCACCAAACTATAAATCCCATTGTTTGAATCTATGCTCAGCCATGGAAACTCACTAGGTGACCTAGGGTGCATCTATAAAGTGTTCCCCCACTACTCCGCGGTTCACATATCGCGGATTCGCTGTTTCGCGGTTTTTCAATAAGCTCTAATAGACTATTATCTATATATATAAAAGGGTAATGAAATTTTAGCCTAGGACAAAACAACAAAACTACACATCCCAGAAACACTAAACTTGGCAGCACAACCCCTCACCCATGCCTCTACGTTCATACAACAAAAAGCTCCAGTTACTCCAGAAAACGGCCAGGCTTTGAGACTGCAAGGCTATTCACTGCTATTCCACCTGGCCAACAAAGGATTCCCATAAGCCACAGCAACACGTGGCCGGGCAAAGCTAGTAAATTATAAAAAATTATGTTTTACAGCCTAAAGAAGGGAGGAAGGAGAAGCCAAAGGGAGAGAAAAGAAGCCCAAGTGGCAATGAGAGGAGAAGGAGGTGATTTATCATCACACGATTGGTTGATAAAGACTTAAAATAGTATATAACTACTAAAATAATGTATAAATATTAAAACAAATATAGTGTCCCTACTTCGTGGATTTTCACTTATTGCGGGTGGTCCTGGAACGTAACCCCAGCGATAAGTGAGGGAATACTGTACTGTAGAATTAATGTAGTTCGATGTCACTTTAACTGCCACAATTAATGCTATGGAATTCTGGGATTTGTAGCTTGGAGAGGCACCAGTAATCTATGGCAGAGAAGGATAAAGACTTTGCAAAATGACAACTTCCATGATTCCACAGCACGAGGCAAATGCAACCCTCCTTCTTGGCAAGAAAATCCTGCGATGCTTTCACCCTAACGTTGCCTTAACTCTGAAATAACTTGAGGACAAACAGCAACAAAGAGATGCTATGGCAAGGAAACCCACAAAAACATTACACACCAAAATAGAGGCAACAAAAGGATGGATGATTGGTATATAGCCTTAAAGATGTACGTTCTTGCCAAAATTGCCAAACTTGAGGATTACAATGAAGTTTGGCAATGCCATCTCCTAAACTCCAAAAAACATTGCCAAATAAAATTCAACTTCAAATATCTAAATGATTATCATTTGGAAGACGGAGCACGTTAATACTCTCCTGCTTTAGATTCAAATTACAAGAGAAAAGAATGGTCACCAACTACAGTTGAGTCTCACTTATCCAACATTCACTTATCCTACATTCTGGATTATCCAACACATTTTTGTAGTCAATGTTTTCAATACATTGTGATATTTTGATGCTAAATTCGTAAATACAGTAATTACTACATAACATTACTGCATATTGAACTACTTTTTCTGTCAAATTTGTTGTATAACTTGATGTTTTGGTGCTTAATTTGTAAAATCATAACCTAATTTGATGTTTAATAGGCTTCTCCAAAAGGTCCCAGGTTCAAATCCCGGGAGCAGAATGAGCGCCCACTGTTAGCCCCAGCTACTGCCAACCTAGCAGTTCGAAAACATGCAAAGGTGAGTAGATCAATAGGTACTGCTTCGGCGGGAAGGTAACGGCACCCCATGCAGTCATGCTGGCCACATGACCTGGAGATGTCTATGGACAACACCGGCTCTTCGGCCTAGAAATGGAGATGAGCACCAACCTCCAGAGTCGGTCACGACTGGACTTAACGTCAGGGGAAACCTTTACCATTACTTAGGCTTCTCCTTAATCTCTGTTATTATACAACATATTTGCTTATCCAACGTTCTGACGGCCTGTTTATGTTGGATAAGTGAGACTCTACTGTATTAGGAAAACCTTCACAACCTCTGAGGATGCCTGCTATAGATGTGTGCGAAACGTCAGAAGAGAATACTTTTGGAACATGAGCATACAGCCCGGAAAACACACAACAACCCTGTGATTCTGGCCATGAAAGCCTTCGAC
The DNA here is from genome assembly GCF_035594765.1 of Anolis carolinensis. NCBI lineage: Eukaryota > Metazoa > Chordata > Lepidosauria > Squamata > Anolidae > Anolis > Anolis carolinensis. The sequence continues at coordinate 10,741,161 of NC_085843.1, forward strand.
AACACATAAAATTCAACATCCCTCCATTAGGAATAGCTAATTGGGTTTGGAACATAGCATCATTCCAATAAACTCATCACACACAAACCATTGGGAGGAATTTGTGTCAGACTTTGCAAAAAAACAAAACAAAACAACAACAAAGATAAAACTTTATAATGTGCTTTCTAACATGTTGTGCAAAAGTTACAACTTTGCATCAATGCAGAATATAAGAGCCTTAAGAGATGTGCAATGTGGCTAGTGCACCCCCCACAAATCTTGACCTTAACCCACCAAGGTTTTATTTGTCTCCTTGGTTCCCTCTCTCTCTCTTTCAGAAAAAAATGATTTGCTAAGGTTCAGAGAGCTGAAAGCTCAGCTCACCTCAGTGGTTTCCTCCCTTTCTTGGTTTTGGCCGCTGGACCATGTCATGACAGGCAGAGGTTCCTCCCCCCTGAAGGCTCCCTTCCCTGGTTTATGTCGAGCTTGACTTGGATGTTGTAAAAATTGGCACCGGCCCCTTTTGTTTCTCAGCGCCTTTCTGATCGCAGCTTGCAGAGAGAGAGAGAGAGAGGCCTCAAAGGGAGAGGATGAATGAAACCTACCGCTTCCATGCAAAAAAGATCCCCCTCTGCTTTGTAATCCTGGCTCCTCTCCCCCTTCAGACCAAAGTCTGACTTTAAAACTTGAATTGGTTTAAGGGAGAGATCTGATCTCACCCTAGGGCCCTATGTATCACTTCTAAGTACAACTAGCACATCCAAATGCAACTGGCTGATGCTGCTCTGCTGGTGTTATTACCACGGATGGACAAAGGATGACAGCATTGAAAAGGCAAAGAAGGGTTAAAGGTGCTACGTCAATGAGGAAAGACCTGTGTTTGACAGACCCCTACAAAGCCAGCTTCAGCAAGGTTTCGTAAGGATCTGTCAAACACAGGGTGCATTTACACTGTAGAAATAATGCAGTTTGATGTCACTTTAACTCATAGGGCTCAATGCTATGGAATTGGGAGTTGCAGCTTTGCAAAATATTTAGCCTTCTCTGCCAAAGAGTGCTTGTGCCTCACCAAAGTACAAATCCCAAAATTCCTTAGCATCGAACCATGGCAGTAAAACAACTTTAAGAAACAACTGAAAACTTGGATGTTTAGGTTCGCTTTTGGAGAGACAGCCATGGGATGACCAGCCTCTCTATAACGCTATTCTGAATTCTACTAGGTCCCTCTTAATTGGATATTTTATTCTAATGATTCTATTTTTATATTTATATTGCTGCTACAGTCCCCCCCCCCCACCTATGAATTTGACTGAATTGTATTGGTGGTTGTTTGATACTATTGCTGTTGTATTAACTTTTAACTTTTGTTTTTATTATATTGTATTTTAATCTGTGCATATTGCGTTAATGTATGTGTGTTGTTCTTTTGTAACATTGTAAGCCGTCCTGATGGTAGCAGGGTATGAATAAAGATATTATTATTATTATTATTATTATTATTATTATTATTAAAAGTGTTGTTGAACTGCATTTATTTTACAGTGTAGATGCATCAACAGTCAAATACTCTACCGAGATTTTTTAAAAAACCTCTAAAATCAGGGCAGTAAATAAAGAACAACACTCAGAAGACAGGGGAATTCCAGACAGGAATCAGGGCCAGCTAACACCTCCCAACAAAGGATTCCCCCAGGCAGGAAACGTCCAGGCTTTGAAGCTGCAAAACCATTCAGTACTTATCAAGTTGGCCAATTGCAACATTCACACTTGCCTCAAACAGTTCTTTCTCCCATCCTGGACGTCATTCTACAGACATATACCCCACTTGTCTAGTTTCCTACAGATCTAACAACCTCTGAGGATACCTGCCACAGATGTGGGTGAAATGTCAGGAGAGAATGCTTCTGGAACATGCCATATAGCCCAGAAAACTCACAGCAACCCAGTTCCTGGCCTTCGTATAGCCTCGGCAAGGTTTTGTAAGGCTCCGTTAAACACAGGGTCTATCTGCACTGTAGAAATAATGCAGTTTGGCATCACTTTAACTCCTAGGGCTCAATACTATGGAACTGGGAGTTGCAATTTTACAAAATCTTTAGCTTTCTCTTCCAAAAAGTGGTTATGTCTCACCAAACATCAACTCCCACAGTTCCTTAGCATTTAACCATGGCAGTAAAAGTGGTGTTGGACTGCGTTTATTTTACAGTATAGATGTATCAACAGTCAAATACTGAAATGATATCATTATCATTGTCCATTCCCCCCCCCCCCCCCAGGACTGAGATTCAAGGCAGCTCACGGCTATAAAAACGATACAATTTAAAACATGCAAAAGATAGCTCTGAAAGTAGAATCAAATATGTTGTAATTGTGGAAACAGTTCAAATATCAAGAAGAGAAACAAATGGAAGACTACCAAAAAAGTAACTTTTCCAAGAGCTATTTTTCTCCTCCTGGACCTATAAAATATACAATTGCTGCTCTGCTGGGACAGAGCTAAAGTATATAAACTATCCTAAATTGTGATCTATTCCAATTGTTACAGTCTTCCTAAAATATTTTGGTGAAGAAGATAAATAAAAGCAAAGAAAGATTGTTTATACAAGCAGATGTAAAGCAAAGCAGGTGGAAGAGAAGTCATAGAAATTGTATGGTGGTCAGGGATGTTGGGAGCTGCAGTCCAACCCAGCCAGAGGGTAACAGGTTAGAAAGGACTAGTCTTGAGCAAGGCAGAGTGGCAACCACTGGCATATCAAGTAGACCTTGCTCTATTGGGAAAAGGCAAAGTTAAAAGAATAATAGAGTCGGAAGACTTCATAAATCATTCAGTCTAATCCCCTACTGCCAATCCAAGCACTCCTAATAGATGGCCATACAGCAGCATAGAGTGAGACTACTACTTCCTCGATCTAGACATGAGACTCTTACTGATGCAGCCTAGAATCACATTGGCTTTTCTATTTGCCACATCACACTGTTGGTTCATGTTCAGCTTGGATCTACTAAAATTCCCAAATCCTTTACTACTTAAGCCAGGTGTCACTCATCTTATATCTGCCAGGTGACATAGTTTTGGCCCAACTCTCTAACCTGTTAAGGTTGTTTTGGATTTTGACCCTGTCCTCTGGGATCCTTTGCGTATTTTCTTCCCTTGCTTCCTTTTCACTCTTTCTCAGTCTTCCGTTTCCCAAGACTAACCGATTCTCACTCAAAGTGGGACCAAAACGACAAACTGTTGACAACTATACACAAACCTCTTTGACACCTTGTTCTAAAAAGCCTTCAGAGGGAATGTGTGAAGAGAGGGAAGGTTGAAAGGCAGCTAGCCCCAAGCACCTGGAAGTGATAAATGAAGGGAAGTCACTGGAATTCTCTCTCTTCTGCGAGCCCAGGTTGTGTGTGTATGTGTGTTATAAATCTTGCACATCATCCACCACCTCAATGAAAAAATTAGAAAATTGCAAGTAGTACAGAAAACAGTCCTTTCTCTCAAAGTGCTTTGCACCATCTGCATTTCTTCTTTCTTAATGCAGGGATGGAAGAAAAGCAGTCTATTGCAACAAATGCACTGAAAACAGTAAAGGGTTATCCTTTACTTAATGTTCATTAGCTATTTATTTAGTAAATAATTACTAGTAAATAGCAAAGACTAGACAGTTAACCTTCCCTATTTGTCAGTTTAACCACTGCCAATCTGGGGTGCATCTACACTGTATAATTAATGCAGTTTGACACCACTTTAACTAGGTAAAGGTAAAGGTTTCCCCTGACGTTAAGTCCAGTCATGTCCAACTCTGGGTGTTGGTGCTCATCTCCATTTCTAAGCCGAAGAGCCAGTGTTGTCTGTAGACACCTCCAAGGTCATGTGGCCGGCATGACTGCATGGAGCGCCATTACCTTCCCGCCGGAGCGGTACCTATTAATCTACTCACATTTGCATGTTTTCGAACTGCTAGGTTGGCAGGAGCCACTTTAAGTACTGCGGCTCAATGCCATGGAATCACGGGGTTTGTAGTTTGGTAAGGCACTAGCATTTTTTGGGCAGAGAAGGCTAAAGTTCTTGCACAACTACAAGTCTCATGATTTCATAGCATCGAGCCATGGCAGTTAAAGTGAGATCAAGCCACATTAAATCTACAGTGTAGATGCACCCTTGATTATTTGTGGATTTTATTAATTCACACATCCTACAATAGAGCAATAGCTGTTCCCTTTTCGAATAATTCTTAAAATACAACCTTGCATGGTAGGACACTATCACAATTGAAAAAGTGAACTGAGGGCCAATCTATATGGCCATATAATGCAGTTCAATATAGTTAAACAACACAATGAAACTGCATTATATGACAATGTAGATGGGGCCTGAGTCATTACCAAAAGGGAAAGAAAAAAACTATCTTGCAAGATGAAATTTAAACCAGTCTGGGTAAGGAGAAGTATGGCTTTTTAGATACTGCAGAAGTCCCATTATCTCACACCACTGTCTATGCTAGTTGGAACTGATGGGAGTTGCAGTTCCACCACCTCTGGTAAGATATACATTCTCTAGCCCTACTGTATGATTAAAAAATGAAACTGGGTAAGGGGCTTGTGGACAGAAAACTGCAGGGAAACACACAGAAAATGGTATGGGATGATGGGAGTTGGAGTTCTACACCTGTTCTAGGTTATAGTTCTGATTGTGCAACTGTTTTAATACTTTGGGCCAATTGATGAAATGAAACAGGTTAAGAAAAGACAAAGAAGTATCTCTTGGCAGATTCATAATGCACCAACAGCATCCATTGCCACAAGATGGGGTTGTAGCTAATAAGTCAAACAGCGTTGTAAAAGAAATTAAATAAATTCACAGATAGTCCTGATAGCTAAAACAACAAGAGACGGTGAGCGTTCCAAGCTTTACTCTTCATTGGCTGACCTTGATAAGTACTATCATTTTTATTTATTTTTTTGGAGAGGAACAGAACTGGGACTGGAGCTCTTTAATGGAAAATTCAAGCTACAAATCCCAAGCATTTCACATTTCATTTCTTTTAATTCCTGCTGCTTCTTTGTGTGTTCAACTATTTCTTTCTTAAATGCTGTTATAGCTTCTCGTGTTTAACCATAATAAAGGATGTTAGCTTTACATGGTATTTTCATCATCTTGGCTTTAGTCTCTGTATCTATATAGTTGGAAGAGACCCCAAGAGCCATCCAGTCCAACCCCATTCTACCGTCCAAGAAGACACAGTCAAACTCTCCTAACAGGTATCTATCCAGACTCTTGGAAAATGTTTGGGAAGGATGAATTATCTATAGTATTACTGTAGCCTCATGTACTCTGTTCCGGGAACCCTTTGTGTAATATTATTTTCATGTATAATCTGGAACCCTACTTTCATATCTGAAATGAACAATGTTTTGGACTTCCTACTAAAGCATAATAGAATTGCAATGGAGAAGTTAGCGATGCCTAAAGAAGTGTTCTCTCATGGTCCTCTAAGAAAACCCATAAGCCACCATATATTGACAAGCAATGTTACCAGAATGACAGCTTATATATAATGACTCCTGCCACTAATTCATCTAGTCCAGTATTTTTAACACTCACCTCATGAAGTAAGTCATGACAAGACACAAAACCACACAAATTTTAACCAGCCACACTGTATGGCCCCCTATCACCATATGCACTCTTCTAACACTCACTTTGAAAACCACTGTTCTATATCTATCAAAATATAGCTTTTATAGATATCCTAAACAATACCAGCAACAACACCATGATGACGACAACAACAACAACAACATAAGCTGAGCATCTCTTGTTCAAACTGCTTGGAACCTGAAGTGTTTTGGATTTTGAAATACCAATATTTGCATATAATGACCTTTTTTTTGGAAAATAAGACTCACATTAAACATGAAATTTATTTTTGGTCCATATGCACCCAGATACACATACACATTTTGTGCATGAAACACAGTTTGTGTACACTGAAACATCAAAAAGCAAAGGTGCCGCTAACTCAGCCACTCATGTGAGCAATTTGGAGATATTGTAGAATTTCTGGATTAGGAATATTCAATGTGTATTAATTACTGTGTCCAGTTCTAGATACTGCAGTTTGAGAAGGATATCAATAGACCTGAATGTGTCTAGAGAATGGTGACCAAAATGATAAAGTACAGTAGAGTCTCACTTATCCAAGCCTCGCTTATCCAAGCTTCTGAATTATCCAAGCCATTTTGTAGTCAATGTTTTCAATATATCATGATATTTTGGTGCTAAATTCGTAAATACAGTAATTACAACATAACATTACTGCGTATTGAACTACCTTTTCTGTCAAATTTGTTGTATAACATGATATTTTGGTGCTTAATTTGTAAAATCATAACCTAATTTGATGTTTAATAGGCTTTTCCTTAATCCCTCCTTATTATCCAAGATATTCGCTTATCCAAGCTTCTGCCGGCCCGTTTAGCTTGGATAAGTGAGACTCTACTGTAGTTGGATACCAAGCTTTGGATTTGGGAATACAGCCAGCTCTCCATATCCACAGATTCTGTATTCTGGATTCAACCATCCATAGCTTGAAAATATGTTTTTTAACAATTAAAAAAAAAGCAAACCTTGATCTTGCCATTTCACTACACCATTGCATATAATGGGGCCCATAGGTTATGAAATCCACCTGTGTAACTAAACTCCAGAAGATACTAAGAGCCCAATTGTATTTCATATTCTGGAATTTTGGGATGTTATAATAAGAATAAGAATAACAATAGGTTTCTTATGCATCAACCAAAAACAACAACAACAACAACAACAACAACAACAAAGATCTATTATACATTACCGAAGCCCTCTGATCTCAATCTGCTCCTGGCTGCCAGCTCTGGGGTAATGTGCGGGGCTGCTGTTCAGAAGCTATTTACTTAGCTTGACTCCCTGGAGAGTTTTGTGCTTGAGATCCATCCTCCCCCCAAGACCCCAGGAGTCTCTCCTTTCTTCCCTTGAGTGAAGCAGCCCAGTCCCAGGCATTATTAATTCAAGTGGAATTATGCACTTTACTGTTTCACACAGCGCTTCCAAAGCACTCTCCGAAGACTCTTGTTTTTAGCTGCACGTTGAGCTATTGTTTCTCAAGATGATGTACACACAAAAGCAACGCATCAGCATTCAGCACTATTTGTTACTTAACAGCATTTATGTAAAGCATTTCAGGGTTTACAAAACCTGGCGCTGTCCAAACTCTTTGTTGGGCAGCTGCTGATTCCCATATCTGAATCTGCTCCAGGTTCTAGTTTGAACTTAGTTAAAGGAGTCATAAATCCCAGAATTGGAAGAGACCCCCAGTCCAACCCATTCTGCCGTGAAGGAAGACACGGTCAAAGCACTCCTGACTGATGGACTGCTTAAACCTCCCAGAGAAGGAGGCCACCACATTCAGAGGCTGTATAGTCCACTGTTCAAAAGCTCTTACTGTCAGGAGGTTCTTTCTAATGTTTAGGTGAAATCTCTTTTCCTGGAGTATGAATCTGTTGTTTTATGTCCTAGTCTCTGGAGTTCCAGAAAACAAGCTGTCCCCATCTTCAATGTGCCATGCTTTCAAGAAGCATGGCACATTGAAAAAAGAAAATCACCTGTTTCGCAAGTCTCACAAATGATGATTTGTTATCAGCAAAAGTGTTATTTTTAAACTTATTTTATATACCTATATATGTCTTGTGTCATGTTAAAAATTTATTGGGCCAAAAGGGGTCTTGAGTAGAAGTTTAAGAAGCCCTGGTTTATAGAGCCTCAAGCCCCTGAAGGGCAGTTTTTTGGCCTAAAATAACATCCTGTTGTGATATGGAATCACTTTCTATACATTCTGATATGCTGGTAAGCATAATAATAAGACTAATAATAATAATAGGAATTATTATTATTATATTCTATTTCTAAGTGGCTAAATGAGACTCAAAGTGGGTATAATTTTGCCATTATGCAGGTTTATTGTCACTTTTCCATTTGATTTACACTGCATCTGAACCAGAAGAATATGCCAACAAATCAAGATGAAGTCTTTGATCCACAGATCATAATCCTATTGATGCCCCAATCTTACATTTAACAGAATGCATAAAGGGTTTCTTAAAATAGAAACTAGAATCCCATTCACCTTATGGGACCTGCCTACGCATTTGCTGTGTGTGAATATTCCCTTTATGCAAGTTCCTTTGAAATCAGCAGGATGTGCTTCCAGGTGACTTTCACGCTGTGCATGAACATATACTAACATCTCCTAATTGAAAAACCTTGAAGCAACGTAAGTACAAACAGACCAACTTTTAGGTGTAGGCTTTTGAAATAACAACAACAAAATGTGTGTTGTTTTTTTTTTTAAAAAAAGAAAGAATATAGTTTCATCTCACATGAAGAAAAACAGAACAAGCTGCAGGGAGGAATTTGGAAAGGTTGCACTTTTATCTCAGATTAATTACAATTTAGTATGTTATCTACACCTGGACAAACTATAGTTAAGATTACAGGAAATGTACTGTAATCTTAAATGTGTGAGATGGGCTTTTTTCCACCAAACATGGTATGAAGAAAGTAGATAGGGAAACGTTATTCTTCTTTTCTTGTAATACAAGAATCCTGTTAGAATACTTGGGGCTGGAGATTCAGGACAAATAGAAGTATTTCTTAACAAAGCATATAGTTCAGTCGTTCCCAACCTTTGGTCCTCTAGGTGTTTTGGACTCAACTCTCAAAAATCCCAGCCAGCTTACCAGCTGTTAGGAAATGTGGAAGCTGACGTTTAAAACACCTGGAGGATCAAAGGTTGAGAACCACTGATATAGTTAAACTGGGGAAGTACAAGGTATAGTGATGGTGGGTCAATTTGGTTGGTTTTAAAATGGAAGTAATAATAATCATAATAATTAATAATAATTTCATTTCTTACCCACCTCTCCTCGTGGCTCAAGGCTGGTTACAGAATAATAAAAACACATAAAAGTTGTAAAAATACTAAAGTACTACTACATGTACAGTCAGCCCTTCACATTCTCCGGGTTTGGGGGACAGGATCCAATTGAAAGTGAAAAACCATGATTTAAAAAATGCTTTTTTTTTTGGTATCAGTGTGAACACAGGCCTGGTTTTTAATAGTTTCTGATTTTGTCAAATTTTCTAATATTTTTGCTACAATATTGTGGTATGTTTTGATACAGGGTACCATGTATATGTACATGGTACATGGGGTCACACCATAATTTATCACACTAACCCTTGTGACACCACTGATCCCAAAGAAGTGAGTGGTACACTGAAGGTAATCATGACAGTGTGCAACTCAGTGACTGAAATCTTATAATTAGTCCCAACTTGATCAGTCCATTCAATTCAACTGTTGGATGGTGAGTCAATATATAAACAATCCCATGTGTCTCAATGGCTCTACTCTAGTCGGGAATAACAACTGGGTTTAGGTTGCACTTCTGGGACTCCATTTATGTATCACTGCACAACATCCCAAATATCCATGTTCATATGTAAGAAACTTCCAAGTTATAGGCTGCCAACTTACAAATGACACATAGATGAGAACAAGGGTGAGACAACAGGAAGTGAGAGAAATCTATCCCTTGGAAGGGAAATTAGTCCCGAAAGAGTTATCTTGGGGGAAAACTATCTCCAATGAAGCTTTCTCACCAACCCTTGCTTTCACAACAAGACAAATTTTTCAAAATCCAATGATTACATGGACAGAAAATGAGGTGGACTCTTCTGAATGGGGGCACAGATAGCAAAAGAAACTCCACAGGGGTGTTCACCAGTCTCTGTGCTACTCAAAGCGTATATATTATTATACAGAACCTATCTTATTTGTAACTTGGGGACTGCCTGTATATGGCAAAAATAGGATTCTGTCACCAATGTGTTGGCAATTTGGTGAGATCTTGACGGAGAAGCCACATTTTCCCCCATGGACCACAGAGGTCATAATCTTACAACTGCACAAACAAGACAGATGCCCTTGCCCCGGGGACCATGCAATGAGAAGCATCAGACCAGAACAAGCCAAAGGGGTGTCTAATCCGCTGCCATTTCTCCAACGCCCACCAACTGTGCATGCATTATTTAAGGAGAAAGACCTCTATAAAAGACCTTAATTGTGCTCCTCTGCACCTTGGGGAGAAAACGTCCTCCAGACACCACCTGGCCATGGCTTGATGTGCTGAACATTAATGGCCGGCAGCATTGCTTGCTCCTAACCCACACGGAAAAATTCCCAAAAGGTGCATTGCCATACTCCTCCTAGAATGGCTGCTGTGCGGAGAGAAGCAGAATGATTAAACAGAATGATTAAACGCCCCTTGTGAGCCCAAGGAAGAATCTACTCAGAGGAAGGCTTTCTTCCCTCCTTCTTCAGCATTCATTGCTCTTAGAGAGATGCTAGTAATTAGTAGTAGTGGCTTCAAAGTTCACAAAAGAGGAAAGTTAAGAAGGGATGAAACTACGCTATCCCATATCCACAGGGGATACGTTCCTGAATTTCCAATGGAATCAGGAAATCATGGATAATAGCAAACCCTATGGAAATGAACTAATTCTGCTACAAGTTACCACCGAGAAGGGCTTTCCAAATTGTGTGTTGTGACATGTTAGTGTGTTGGCTGCAGTGTGAGGGGGTGAGACATAATGGTTCTATAAATAAACAATAAATTATATATCGAGTATAAGCCTAGCTTTTCAGCCCTTTTTTAAAGTCTGAAAAGCCCCGCTCGACTTATACTCGGGTGAGGGTCCTGGTTGGCTTATATTTGGGTCAGATTATACTCGAGAATATATGGTACATTTATTATTTTTCTCTATTATTATTGGTATTATTACATTTATTATTTTCTCTCTTATTGTTGCTACTATTACATTTATTTTACTCTATTGTTGTTATTATTATTATTATTACATTTATTACTTCACTCTGATCTTATTATTATTATTGCATTTATTATTTTACTCTATTTATTATTACATGTATTATTTTCCTGTATTTATTATTATTATTATTACATGTATTATTTTACTTTATTATTATTAAAAGGATACATAAGCACATTTACATTGAAGAAGATGAGAATGATGATTTGATCAGAGTTGGACAGTCTTATCTTAAATTTGAGCTTTATGTAAATATTCAAAAACATTTAACCTACTGATGCCTCAATTAATGTAATTTTATTGGTATCTATTTTTATTTCTGAAATTTACCATCCTCGGCTTATACTGGCGTCAATGTTTTCCCAGGTTTTTTTGTGGTAAAATTAGGTGCCTCGGCTTATATTTGGATCAGCTTATACTCGAGTATATATGGTGTGTGTGTGTATATATATATATATATATGTATGTGTGTGTGTGTGTGTGTATTAAAATCAGTTAATGGTTTTCATGAGATATGATGTGTCACCTTATGTGTTATTATGCATCCATAACTCTTCTAAGAGGTTGGTTGAATCATTGGTTTGCTAGCCAAACTGAATTACTGTGTCATGAAATGATGCATGTCTCAAAAGCATGTCACCAACATGAAATGTATAGAAAGCTATGCCATAGAGTCTTTCTGGAGGACCTAGAAAATACATGTGAGGCTAGTAAACCCCAAAACATTTGCAGGTTTGCAAGAAAACTTCCATTTGGATAACATATCTAATGGTACGCATACTGAGTAGCTGTCTTGGCTGTGAGATTTTGAAAATAGTAGTCCAAAGCATAACTTTTCTAGAGATGCAGCTACATTGCAGAATTAAGACAGTTTCATACTACTTTAACTGTCATGACTACGTGCTGTGGGATGCTGGGAGTTGCAGTTTGGCTAAAAACCTTGCCAAACTACAACTCCCAGGATTCCATAGCATTGATTATCAGACAGCATTAATTCTGCATAGTAGGTGCACCCTAAATTAACACTGTAGGTGGGATTAGATCATAGAAAGACATCTGAATTAGAAGACACAAAATTACATGTTATTTTTATTTATTTGTATATTTGTTTAAAATATATATATCTCACCTTTCTCCTAGAACAGACTGTAAGGTGTCTCATAACACAGATTAAACACAGACACAAAATTATTCCTAATTAAATTGATAAATGGATATATTTGACCTTTCCACCCAGAACGAGTCTCTGAGACCCCAACGTAGAATTGTAATTATCCAAGTATCAACAGAATAAAAATCAAATTAGCAAACGAGCTTCAAGAAGAAGAAGAAAAAGAAATCATGCACAGCTACAGTAATAATATACTGAAGAAGGAAGATAATGCACGACTTAATGAATTCGTAGATTCACTTTACATCTCATTTTAGGGGATTTTGGGCCTTTTGGAAGGATAGTGGCTCAGAGGTAAGCTTTGCAAGACATTAAATGGCTAGAATGGCGTTCAGGAGAAATTACTTGCCTACTTCTAAATAAAGGTAAATGTAAATTATTTATAGTTAGAATTCCAGGCTGCCCAGATTGTTAATTTTTAACTGTTGCTATTGTTTTGTAAATGCAACTACAGTCAGCTATCAGTGGTGTCAACATTAATCCTTGATGCACTCTGAGATAACATGATGCTGAAGTTACATTTGTAATGCAATGCGATTAATCTCATTTCTGGGTAAAGAAAATAACTAAAAATAATTTGTTACCTGTACAGTAGAGTCTCACTTATCCAACACTCGCTTATCCAACGTTCTGGATTGTCCAACGCATTTTTGTAGTTAATGTTTTCAATGCATTGTGATATTTTGGTGCTAAATTCATAAATACAGCAATTACTACATAGCACTAATGTGTAATGAACTACTTTTTCTGTCAAATTTGTTGTATAACATGATGTTTTGTTGCTTAATTTGTAAAATCATAAGCTATTTTGATGTTTAATAGGCTTATCCAACATATTCGCTAATCCAACAATTATCCAACATATTCGCTTATCCAACGTTCTGCTGGCACGTTTATGTTGGATAAGTGCGACTACTGTAATTGGATTTCCCCCCAAGTTCTGATCTTTTCCCTGATGTAAAGGAAAGCAACTAGTCTCTTGGATTTTGAGTTCATGCAGACAAGCAGGACATACATCAGCCCCTTGGTCAACCTCACCCCACTTAACTCCGGTTTCCAATGTTCTTTTCAAGAAAGAAAAAAGTCAAGAGATTGTTCACACATCTCCCATGTCTCCTCTCATTTGGCCTTCAGACAACTATGGATTTTCCCTGAATCGGAAAGACAGGATGTTATTAGCTCCCACAGCAAATTCACGAAAGAGAATCTATTCCAAATGAATTCAATTACTCAACACAGCCTGAAGCCAACAAGTAACAAGAGGAGTCATTGCTGGACGCTTTGTGTAATGTGGCTGTAAGTCAGCTTCCGCCTTTGTCGCGTGCAAAGCCCAGCTACACTCGGGGTATGTGAGTGTGGGTTCGTGTGGGTTGCAATTTTTGCCACCAGTTTTGCTTTGTTTTTATTGTCAGTTATATATATACAGTAGAGTCTCACTTATCCAACATAAATGGGCTGGCAGAACGTTGGATAAGCGAATATGTTGGATAATAAGGAGAGATTAAGGAGAAGCCTATTAAACATCAAATTAGGTTATGATTTTACAAATTAAGCACCAAAACATCATGTTATACAACAAATTTGGCAGAAAATGTAGTTCAATATGCAGTAATGCTACATAGTAATTAGTGTATTTACGAATTTCGCACCAAAATATCATGATGTATTGAAAATATCGACTACAAAAATGCGTTTGATAATCCAGAATGTTGGATAAGCAAATGTTGGATAAGTGAGACTCTACTGTACATGGTTTTTAAAAACTTTATGCATGAATTGAGGGCAGGTTTGGGGCCAAAATTACAGATTTTGATAGGCTCCATGGACAGGTTGATGTCATTCTACAGCAAGGGTGTCAAACTCATTTTCATTGAGGGCTATGCAAGTCTTATGGTTGCTTTCAAAGTCGTTCAATTGATAGATGGAAAATCCATGGATAGAGAGGGCCAACTATAATTATTTTACATAGTGGTTGATGCACTTTAGTTTTTACTCAGATATGTTACTGAACGACAACTCACCTCACTTTTGATTATTATCAGCCATGCGGATTGGGAATAATGGGAATTTCAACCCAATAGCACTCATGGCTCTGAGGTTGGGAAAAGATGAAAGGCATTTTAAAGTCAGACAGCATAACCAGCAAGCCGTATGTCTAAACGTAGACCCTACTATCCAGACTAAACAGAACAAACAGCAGCCTTCTAGATGTTCCTGCCTCCCAACTCCTATCAGCTCTAGTCATGATGTCTAATTAAGAATGCAGGAGTTGTAATCCACCATCTGGAGCACCACATAAAATGACATGGCGGACCGAATTCGGTCCATAAGCCTTGAGTTTGACACGTATTCTATAGAAGGCAGAATGGGCCAGCTCTATCTCAGGGAGCCTCCTATCCTTGTCTGCCACCACTGTCTTTTGCCCACCAGGAATTTAAAAGGGTTAGGAGTGGTACTACGGTGGAGAGTAGTGGTATGAGTCAGTGCTTAATTTAGGTCAGTGGTTCCCAACTTCGGTCCTCCAGGTGTTTTGGACTTGAGCTCCCACAATTCCTAGAAACTGGCAAATTGGCTGGGATTTCAGGGAATTGAAGCCCAAAACAATTGGAGGACCAAAGGTTGGGAACCACCTGCAATGATTACATCTTTATCTTTTGTTGCATATTGTAGATTATAATAAATAAATAATAAACCACCCTGAGTCCTTTCGGGGAGATAGGGCGGTATATAAATAATAATAATAATAATAATAATAATAATAATAATAATAATAATTACAATTAATATATGGAAGCTTTAAGTCTGCTTCTGAACCTAAAGTCATCCTGCAGTGTAATAACTGTTAATGTGGGATTTGTGTATTGATAGTGTTTAAATGAAATTTGTGTCTTGTCTGTATTGCATACTGATTGCATCATTCAGAGTGTGCTATAGTCTGGAAAGAGTTAATTGCTGAGAAGCTGTGATGACCTTGATATGTGGCCGGAACTGGGGAGTGTCCAGACACAAGTGTGTATGCATTACTGATTGCATCAGTTCTGTTCTGTTCTGAGTCTGCTGAGAGTGAGAGTCCTGTGTTCGTCTGCAAGTCTGTTTGTCTTGGCCATTACTGCTTACAGTAAAACTTTGTATATAGTTTTACCAAAGTCTCTGGGTGTCACTTCGTTCTGCGTTCCACTGACTCCATCCAACTACTGCTGCGCTGCAATTACTCTGACAATAACGTGCCACTCAGGTTTGTGAAACAAGTAACAAGAACTTTACTTAACTTCAAGAGATCAGACAGAGCAATAATATATACAATAGTCTCTCTGATTGCTTACAGAGAATAGAGGGAATAAACAGTTCTTTTTAAATAGTCCATAAATATGCCTCAATGCCGTAGAAATTACAAGGCTTTAGAGAGTCAGCAGCCATCTTCTTTCTTGGCTGCTTCCAGTCAGCACTCTCTTTCACTCACTATTTCTCACTGAGATAAAACCTGCACAAACCGGTTCCCTCAGCAGCATGTCAGAGAAAGTAGCCAATCAGATTTGCCAGCTCTTCACAGGCTCAGCCAATCAGCTGCAGACACATATTCTTCCAGTTAACCCATTACATCATGGTGTCTTTTTACAAACTCCAACACCTTTCACTACATTACTCAGAGATGGTTTATTCTGTAAGGCCTTTGACAAGGTTCCCCATGATCTTCTTCCAAACAAACAACTGTAGTAAAATGTGGGATAGAAAATGCTACTGTTAGGTGGATGTGTAATTGGTTAAGTGACCAAACCCAAAGGGTGCTCATCAATGGTTCTTCTTCATACTGGAAAAAAGTGACGAGTGGAGTTTTGCAGGGCTCAGTCCTGGGCCTTTCAGTTCTGTTCAACATCTTTATTAATAACTTAGATTACATGAAGGTTTAGAGGGCATGCTTATCAAGTTTGCAGATGCGACTAAATTGGGAGAGATGGCTAATACTCCAGAGGACAGGATCAGAATTCAAAATGACCTTAACAAATTAGAGAGCTGGGCCAAAAGTAATAAAATGAATTTCAAGAAGGACAACCTCCCGTGTTGTGGGGGAAACCTCTGGCAATGGTTTCACCCTTTTTGGGGGTGGAGTGTCCACCAGAAGTCACATGATATTGTGTGGTGGCCGGCGTGGGGTTCCATCCAGAAGCCAAGGTGAAAACATTTGATGAGGTCCTTGGAATAGAACTCCAGAACACCAGGATTAGAAATAAACCAATTTATTGTGTGCTTTTAATCATTTCCAATTTATAACCCTATCACTGGGTTTTCTAAGTGGGTTTCCATGGTTGAGCATTGATTCAAACCCTGTTATCCAGAGTCATTGTGCAGCACTAAACTACTATGCCACATTGGCTCCATAGAATGGAAAAGAATAAAACTTTTAACTTATACACTGTTTTGAATGAGTTGTTTGTTTGCTATCCTTCAGACACATATAATATAATCATGAATGTCTTTTATTTCTCTTTCTCTTTTCATCTTAGCTGCTACCAAACTGCGGGCAAAAAAAGGACTCTGAAGTAGCTGTCAAAAATGCCAAGCAGCATCATATCTCCAAAGTCCATCAGGGCTGAATTATTGGGCAGATAAAGCCTTTTGTTCTGTGTTTCCATTCTGAAAGGCTTCCTTGCACAATAAGAAAGGAAGAATATCTGGTCTTCTGTAGATATAAGCCCTTAAAACAAAATAAAAAATAGAGAAAATATTGATTATAATCCAGTGTAGCCTTTCCTCCTGTTGGGACAGCAAAACTAAAGCAGTTGATGACATAATCTTTCTTCAAAATGACCTTCAAAAATTGTTCCTTCCTTCAAGGACAGTTGTAATGGACCAGTCGCTGCATAGTCAAAGATTGAAACTGTATTAGGTGAAATACTCTGGAGTAGTTGCCCTGGATAGACCACAACTTCTGAGAGAAGCATACCAGGGTATTGCATTGAAGGATCTAGAAAATGCCCAGATAGAACATCTCACTAGCATTTCTAGGTCCTCCAATGTGGTCAACTTTCATAGAACCATACTGATGAATCTAGAAAACTCATAGCAGGAGTATCTTTCTAGCAATTCTGGGTTATCCAGTGAAACAATGGAAGCCTACTATAAACTGAATTGAAGACTGAGAAAAAAGTGTAGAGAGAACAGTTCTTAAGTAGTACTATGTCTTCAAGGATGGTCAACTTCCAACAAAAACATGCCATAGTTAACACACAGAGTGAACATTTCTCTAGCATTTCTAGATCCTCCAGCATGACTCCATAATCAACTTCTGGCAGACGCATATCATTGAATCATGCTGGAGAACCTAGAACATCCCTAAAAATAACATGTTTTTGTCAAATGTGGGTAAGAGAAATCACTGGTACCAGTCCCATTGATATAGTAGATCATAATGTAACTGATATCATCCCAAGGAACTCCTAAGTACAGTACTCCTAAGTACTTATCCAACACTCACTTATCCAACATTCTGGATTATCCAATGCATTTTTATAGTCAATGTTTTCAATACATCGTGATATTTGGGTGCTAAATTCGTAAATACAGTAATTACTACATAGCATTACTGCGTATTGAACTAATTATTCTGTGAAAATTGTTGTTAAACATGATGTTTTGGTGCTTAATTTATAAAATCATAACCTAATTTGATGTGTAATAAGCTTTTTCTTAATCCCTACTTATTATCCAACATATTCACTTATCCAACGTTTTGCATTTATGTTGGATAAGTGAGACTCTACTGTAAATGCAGCCTTAAGAACTCTTCAAATTTTCTGTCATCTTCATTACTTTGCCTCAAGGGTGGATAATATGTGACTCTTCAAATATTGTTGCTCTTCAACTCCAGTGAAACTTCATGTCCGGTTATGCTTCCTAGTGTCTTCCTAGTTGTCTAACAACATTTGGAAGACCCATGATTTTCAGATCAGCTTCATAGAATCATAGAATCATAGAATAGTAGAGTTGGAAGAGACCACATGGGCCATCTAGTCCAACCCCCTGCTAAGAAGCAGGAAATCGCATTCAAAGCACCCCCGACAGATGGCCATCCAGCCTCTGCTTAAAAGCCTCCAAGGAAGGAGCCTCCACCACGGCCCCGGGGAGAGAGTTCCACTGTCGAACAGCCCTCACAGTGAGGAAGTTCTTCCTGATGTTCAGGTGGAATCTCCTTTCCTGTAGTTTGAAGCCATTGTTCCGTGTCCTAGTCTGCAGGGCAGCAGAAAACAAGCTTGCTCCCTCCTCCCTATGACTTCCCCTCACATATTTGTACATGGCTATCATGTCTCCTCTCAGCCTTCTCTTCTGCAGGCTAAACATGCCCAGCTCTTTAAGCCGCTCCTCATAGGGCTTGTTCTCCAGACCCTTAATCATTTTAGTCGCCCTCCTCTGGACGCTTTCCAGCTTGTCAACATCTCCCTTCAACTGTGGTGCCCAAAATTGGACACAGTATTCCAGGTGTGGTCTGACCAAGGCAGAATAGAGGGGGAGCATAACTTCCCTGGATCTAGACGCTATTCCCCTCTTGATGCAGGCCAGAATCCCATTGGCTTTTTTAGCAGCCGCATCACATTGTTGGCTCATGTTTAACTTGTTGTCCACGAGGACTCCAAGGTCTTTTTCTCACACACTGCTGTCAAGCCAGGCGTCCCCCATTCTGTATCTTTGATTTCCATTTTTTCTGCCGAAGTGAAGTATCTTGCATTTGTCCCTGTTGAACTTCATTTTGTTAGTTTTGGCCCATCTCTCTAGTCTGTCAAGATCGTTTTGAATTCTGCTCCTGTCTTCTGGAGTGTTAGCTATCCCTCCCAGTTTTGTGTCGTCTGCAAACTTGATGATCGTGCCTTCTAACCCTTCGTCTAAGTCGTTAATAAAGATGTTGAACAGAACCGGGCCCAGGACGGAGCCCTGCGGCACTCCACTTGTCACTTCTTTCCATGATGAAGACGACGCATTGGTGAGCACCCTTTGGGTTCGTTCGCTTAGCCAATTACAGATCCACCTAACCGTAGTTTTGTCTAGCCCACATTTTACTAGTTTGTTTGCCAGAAGGTCGTGGGGGACTTTGTCGAAGGCCTTACTGAAATCCAGGTACGCTACATCCACAGCATTCCCTGTATCGACCCAACTCGTAACTCTATCGAAAAAAGAGATCAGATTTGTCTGGCATGACTTGTTTTTGGTAAATCCGTGTTGACTATTAGCAATGACCGCATTTGTTTCTAAGTGTTCGCAGACCACTTCCTTAATGATCTTTTCCAGAATTTTGCCTGGTATTGATGTGAGGCTGACCGGACGGTAATTGTTTGGGTCGTTCTTTTTTCCCTTCTTGAAGATAGGGACCACATTCGCCCTCCTCCAATCTGCTGGGACTTCTCCCGTTCTCCAAGAACTCTCGAAGATAGTTGCCAGTGGTTCTGAAATAACTTCCGCTAGTTCCTTCAGTACTCTTGGGTGTAGCTGATCTGGCCCTGGGGACTTGAATTCGTTTAGAGAGGCCAAGTGTTCCTGGACAACTTGTTTCCCTATTTGGGGTTGGATTTCCCCCAATCCTTCGTCCATTCCGTGTTGCTGAGGTTGAAGATGGCTTTCTTTTTCTGAGAAGACTGAGGCAAAGAAGGCATTAAGTAGTTCTGCCTTTTCCCTGTCCCCTGTCGCCATCACCCCATCTTCTCCTTGCAATGGCCCTATCGCCTCTTTTTTCTTCCTTTTTCTACCAATGTAAGCAAAAAAGCCTTTTTTGTTGTTTTTTAAGTCCCTGGCAAGCCTGAGCTCATTTTGCGCTTTAGCCTTGCGAACCTTTTCCCTACAGGTGTTGGCTATACGTTTGAATTCTTCTTTGGTGATTTCTCCCCTTTTCCACTTCTTGTGCATGTCACTTTTGAGCTTTAGCTCAGTTAGAAGTTCTTTGGACATCCATTCTGGCTTCTTTGCACTTGTCTTATTTTTCTTCTTTGTTGGCACTGTTTGCATTTGCGCCTTGAGTATTTCACTTTTGAAAAACTCCCATCCATCCTTAACTCCCTTGTTTTTTAATATCGGCGTCCATGGAATGCCACTCAGTAATTCCTTCATTTTTTGGAAGTCAGCTCTCTTAAAGTCCAGAATGCGTGTTTGACTTGTCTTAGTTTCAGCATTCCTTTGTATTGCAAACTTCAGGAGCACATAGTCACTTGCCCCTAAGGATCCAACCACTTCAACTGTATTGATCAGGTCTTCCACATTTGTTAAGATTAGATCAAGAGTTGCTGATCCCCTTGTTGCCTCTTCTACCTTCTGGACCATAAAATTATCTGCAAGGCAAGTGAGGAATTTGTTGGACTTTGTACTCTTGGCTGAGTTTGTTTTCCAGCAGATATCGGGATAATTGAAATCGCCCATGACTACTATATCTCTTCTTTGTGCCTGTTTGGTCAGCTGTTGACAGAAGGCTTCATCAAGTCCTTTATAGATTCAAATTCTACTGTCCGTTCTTTCTTTGTTTCATTCAATGTGTGTCTATTCCAACATTATAGATTCAAATTCATTTGATTTAAAAATTTGACTTAAATATTGAGAAAACATCACACAGAAACCTCAAGTTAAGGAGATACAGTCAGTCTTCCGTATCCACTGATTCTGCATTCATGGATTCAAACATCCAAGACTTGGAAATATTTTCCCTCCAAACAAACTCTGATTTTACTTTTTTAAACTATGTATATAATGAGACTTGTGCATCCATGGAGTTTGGTATCCTCTGAGGGTCCTGGAACTCATTATCCAAACCCCACTGGATACCAAGGCCCAGCGTATTCTTATTTAATGCCTATGTTCTTAAGTCTCAAATGTTCTTAGATTTAAAATATTTGTTTTTATTGCTGCAATACTTTTTATTTTCAGATTGAGAAACACTGTCGAAGGCTATACCAGATTCAACAATAATAATAGCTTGCATATAAGCTGTTTACCCTAAATACCCCATAGTTAAAACAAATTGCTTAATGGGTTGCTGTGAGTTTTCCAGGCTGTATGGCCATGTTCCAGAAGCATTCTCTCCTGACATTTCACCCAAATCTATGGCAGGCATCCTCAGAGGTTGTGAAGTCTGTTGGAAACTAGGCAACACCTGTGGAATGTCCAGGGTGGGAGAAAGAACTCTTGTCTGCTTGAGGCAAGTGTGAATGTTGCAATTGGCCACCTTGATTAGCATTGAAAAACTTTGCGACTTCAAAACCTGGCTGCTTCCTGCCTGGGGAAATCATTGGGAGGTGTTAGCTGGCCCTGATTGTTTCTTGTCTGGAATTCCTCTGTTTTCTGAGTGTTGTTCTTTATTTACTGTCCTGATTTTAGAGTTTTTTTAAATACTGGTAGCCAGATTTTGTTCATTTTCATGGTTTCCTCCTTTTTGTTGAAATTGTCCACATGCTTGTGGATTTCAATGGCTTCTCTGTGCAGTCTGACATAGTGGTTGTTATTGTGGTCCAGCATTTCTGTGATCTCAAATAATATGCTGTTCCCAGGTTCATTATTCAACCATAAATTGCTTAATGTTTCTAAAGAACCAAAATATCCTTAAGACACCAGGTCCTGTGTAATCTTGGAAGCTAAGCAGGGTCAGCCCTGATTAGTATTTGGATAGGAGACCACCAATCAATACCATGTGCTGTAGGCTATATTTCAGGAGAAGCAACTGGCAAAACCATCTCTGAATATTGCTCGTTCAAGAAAACCCTACAAAATCCATGGAATCACCATAAATTGACAGATGCCTTGAAAGCACATATACAGCCATGTGTGTTTGACAGAACCAGTCAAGCTTAATGGAATAACAAGTAGTATTCTGGCTTTATAAAGACAGACCACTGTGTGCAATTCATCATTTGTGGTTATACCTCAGCGGTGGGCATCACCTAAACTTACATTTTCTTTTAAAAAGGCTTTCGGAACAAGAGTTAGTGGCAAGGAAGTTCCATTTGTGGGCCTGCGCAATCCACTGACCCTTTTTCAACTTGGTCTTATGCCTGGGCAATATATTGATTTATACAATCTGCAGGAGAACATATGTCTTAAATTGAACGAGAGAACAATGCCCAGCCGAATGCTTCCTTGTATAGGATTTCATGGGAAGTAACTTACACAATTAGAAAAGAAATTACAAATGAAATCACAACAGACATCGCTATGCATGAAGAGAAGCAAGCAATTTATTCACAATAGGCGCCACGGTTTTGGGATCTTTTTTTTTATTATTGCTTTGCTAAAATCCAATGAAGCCAGCTGTCATTTTGATTCAGGAGACCAAGCCCTGATCAAAGTTTCTTCCTCTTTTCCCCTCCCCAAACCAGCTTTGCTTTTCTTTCCCAACGAGAAGCAATCCCTCCAACCTTCTCCTTTTCCCCTGCCATCTTCAGTACACTGGCCTATATCTGTCTGCCAGCTATATTACATTATGCAAAATTTTGCAAAATGCGGAGGTGGGGAAGTGCATTGGAGCCTTTTTGATTAACTTCAGGGTCAAACCACTAGCAAACAGAAGATCAAGGCAAAACACAAAAGACAATTATGTACTTTTTAAAAATCTACAAACTTAAATCGATCTCTACTTTGCTCAGCACCATGAGCATCAGCAAAAAAATAAGTGTAATTAACACTATTCCGTTTCCTCTCTTTTCCAGTTTCGAGACCAAGAAACATGGATGTTCTCCTGAGAGGTAAAAGATCCTAGAAATCTTTTGATCTGATTAAAAGCCCAATTGTCCCTACAACTCTGACAATGGACTATCTACACTGCCATATAATCTGCCAAACAATCTAATTGTTTAATCTATTTCTGTAAACAGCTCTGAGCCAAATTGGGAGTAGCGGTGTACAAGTCCAATAAATAAATAAATAAATATAATGTAGTGTAAACTCATATATTGCAGTTTAAACATACAGAGATGAGTCTACACAGATCATATATTGCAGTTTCAAACTGCATTATGTATCAGTGTAGATGGGGCCAATGTTACCCAGATACAGGTTCTTCTAGGAAGCCAGTAAGGTTAGACTGTTGCATTAAGGACTTTATCACACAATGCTGCTATTCCACTGCAACAGCGCAATCACGGATATATGATATCAAAGGCTGAGCTCCTTCAGTATTGCAAGTCTTTTCAACCATGCAATTGCACTGATTTGTCAATTCGTGATTCCTCAAACATACTTCCGCATATACTTGCAACCCTCCAATATCACACTTCCTCTATTCTTTAATTTCTAAAAAAAATTGTAAAGCAATTTCACAAATTGCAAAAAAGGATATTTATAGAATACAATATAGAATAAATAGAATAGAATATAGAATAAAAAATAAAAGGAAAATAGAATGTTTTCAAGGAGGAGGAAGAGGGACAGGGAAAGAGAGGAAGAATCCTACTCCTAATGTCACTTTACAGCCGATGTGATGGAATGGAAGTAGAAGGGACCCACTGCACCAAGGTAACTGATGGGAATATTGCAGGATTGGGAAAAATTTGCAGGATAATCAATAGTGAGGGGTAGAATAATCATGGGGAGGAAGCAGATCGGCAATTTATCTGCCTCTTGCAGTGAAGTCTTAAGGATGTGAAAGACTAGGGTTTGCAAGACACTGCCATAAAACTGAGGAGCAACTGTGGCACAATGGGTTAAATCCTTGTGCCAGCTGGACTGCTGACCTGAAGGTTGCCAATTTAAATCTGCAAGATGGGTTGAGCTCCCGCCTGTCAACTCTAGCTTTCAGGGACATGAGAGAAGCCTTCCAGCAGGATGGTAACATATCTGGGTGTCCCCTGGGCAACATCTCTGTAGATGGCCAATTCTCTCACACCAGAATCGACTTGAAGTATGCTCTCAAGTCGCTTCTGTCACAATTAAAAAAACCCATAAAACTGTCCTGGAAGACCTAGAAAATTCATAGAGAGGTGTTGTCAGGACCCAGGCTGCAGAGCACCAATAACCATACGCAGAGGCCAGAATCTATCTAATATCTTTATTAAAGAATTATATAAAGTCAATAAAAACAAGTGTAGAATATAGTCCAGAAGTAGACCCTTCAGGAAAGGTCAAATATAGTCCAGGAAAGCAATGTCCAATATAAGATATTAAAGTCCAAAGTTATAATCCACTTCACCGAAACACACACTATTTAGCAAGCAATAGTGTGGGGAACTGTCCATAGTCTTTGAGGCTCAAGGTAAATCCGAAGGAGGGGAAAACAAGGCTGGAATCCGAGAAACAGGGTCCGTGGTTTAAAACGCAAGGCAAGGCAAGACTTGAGACTTGGCAAGGTCCAACTTGAAACAAGACAATCGTGGAACAAGAACTGAGTCCATAGAAATCCGTGGAACAAGGCAGGGCTGGAAACTTGGTTCAGGAGCTGGGAACTGGGGTACGAAGTCTACACACGATCTCACTCCACGAGCTGACGAATTGACTCCGCAAGGAATCCTTTGTGGCCAAATGTCACGACCCAGGCTGCAGAGCACCAATAACCATACACAGAGGCCAGAATCTATCTAATATCTTTATTGAAGGAATATATAAAGTTAATAAAAACAAGTGTAGAAAATAGTCCAGAAATAGACCTTTCAGGAAAGGTCAGAATTAGTCCAAAAAAGCAATGTCAAATAAGAAATATTAAGGTCCAAAGTTGTAATCCAATAACCGAAACACTCACTTTGCCAAGCAAAGTGAGGGGAGATGACAAGGTCCTTTAGTCCATGAAACTTGAGCGAGGCTAGGAAATAACTTGATACTGGAAACAAGGCTTGAACGTGGAACAAGGTAACTAAGAACAAGAACAAGGTCCGTGGAATAACTTGGTAAAATCCGTGAAACAAGGCAAGGATTGATCCTGGGAAACAAGGCAAGGTCCGTAGATAAACAAAGGCTGGGAAGCAAGGCGAAGGCTGGATAGCAAGGCAAGGCTTGAGCAGGAGCGAGGCTTGAATCGGAGCGCGCTGTCCAGACACAACTCGCTCCGTAGGCTGACGAATTGACTCCGCAAAGTTACTACGCGGGTGAAACACCTAAATAGAGTCTAACTTTCCCGCCGAAGCGGTTCTCTGGGAATCAGAACCGAAAGCTAACTCTGAGACCAGATGTGAGACTCCCCAAAGATTCTCACGAGAAGCAGTCTTAATTGGCCACATTCTTAGCTGCGATCCTCGCACTCCTGCGCGAAGCTGATTCCAAACTTCTCTGTTGTTTACAAAACTCCCGGCGCAAGAACACGGGAGAAGTAGGCTCTGGGCTTGTTTGACATACTTCTGGGAGACAACTTTCTTGCAGGTGCAAGGTTCCCAGATCAGCCTGGGAAAGATCTGGCTGAGAGGAATCCAGTTCAGACTGGGAAGGTAAAAAACCCAAGTTTTCATCTTCATCAGAAATTACAATGTCCTGAGCAGGACTACAAGGCCCATGGGTCATCACACTATCCCCCTCCTCAAGGCCCCTCCCAAACTGGGGCCCTCTCCCCGAGGCGCGAGGTCGCGGTTTGGTGGGATAGGTCTGATGAAAGCGACGGGTTAGATCAGGAGCATGGACTGTGGAGGCGTCTTCCCAAGAGCGTTCCTCAGGGCCAAAACCCACCCAGTCAATGAGATATTGCAGGCGGCGGCGGTGAAAGCGAGAATCCAAAATGTCCTCAACCTCGAACTCCTCCTCCCCATCCATCAAAACAGGAGGGGGGGCTGGTTGGTCTGTATCAGGCCGCACACCATCCGCCGGAAGGAGCAGGGAACGGTGAAACACTGGGTGAATGCGCATTGAACGCGGAAGTTGGAGTTTGAAAGTCACGGGGTTTAATTGCGCCACCACTGGATAGGGGCCAATGAAACGGGCATCTAACTTCCGGCAAGGGCGGTGGGAGGGCAAAAAGCGAGTGGACAGGAAAACCCGATCTCCTACCTTGATTTCGGGGCCCGGCTGGCGATGTTTGTCAGCGTGGCGTTTATAGTCCTCCTTGGCTTGGTCCAGTTGCTGGAGCAAAAGTTGTTGCACCGCTGTGAGTTCCTGCAGCCAATCCTCTGCTGCGGGAACTTCTGAAGTTTCAATGACAGGGGGGAAGAAACGTGGATGGAAGCCGTAGTTTGCAAAGAACGGCGTTTCTTTTGTAGAAGCTTGAACTCCATTGTTGTAGGCAAACTCAGACAGTGGTAACAGAGAAGCCCAATTGTCCTGTTGATAGTTTACATAACAGCGAAGATACTGCTCCAAAGTGGCATTGGTGCGCTCCGTTTGCCCATCTGTTTGGGGATGATGAGCTGAAGATAAGCGAGAGTCTATGCCCAATAGTTTTTGTAGTGCCTTCCAAAAACGAGAGGTGAATTGAGATCCACGGTCTGTGACTAAACTCTTGGGCAATCCATGTAGTCTGAAAACATGTTGAAGAAATAGATCCGCAGTTTCTTTGGCCGTGGGGAGGCCTTCGCAGGGAATGAAATGGGCTAACTTGGTGAAAAGGTCCACCACCACTAGGATCGTGGTGAATCCACAGGAAGGTGGTAGGTCAGTGATGAAATCCGCGGAAATTATTTCCCATGGGCGAGATGGGGTAGGAAGGGGGTGTAAAAGCCCTGAGGGCTTCTCCCTTCGTATCTTGGAGCGCTGGCATACAGGGCAGGTGTTGACATATTTTTCCACATCCTTGCGGATCTTGGGCCACCAAAAATCCCTTAGGATCAAATGCATAGTTTTAAATAGTCCGAAGTGTCCTGCTGGTTTGCAGTCATGACACAGACGAAGCGCTTTTTCCCTGCCCGGTCCGGGTGGGATATAGACATGATTTCTATAGCAGAGCAGCCCATCTTTAAGCGAAAAGGGAAAATGCAGACCTTGGCGAAGTTGGTCCTGCGCCCAGGCATCTGCTTGCTGACTAGCCCTGATTTCTTGAGCACAGATGGGTCCTGGAGTAGGGGAAGTTGAACCAATGGGAATGGATTTGGTGTTCCCCACCGTGAGCGTGGCAAAGTTCTCGGGTTGTAGCAGTTGGAATTCAAAGGTCTCCTTGCGTCCTGCAGCGTATTCCGGTTTACGTGACAGGGCGTCTGCTTGCTTGGTTTGGGCTGGGGTCACATAATGGATCTGGAAGTTGAAACGTTCAAAGAATAAAGCCCAACGTTGCTGCCTCTGATTTAGTTTGCGGGCAGTTCTTAGATGTTCTAGATTACGATGATCAGTGTGGACTTCAATGGGAAATTTGGCCCCTTCTAGCCAATGTCTCCAAGTTTCAAAGGCTGCCTTTATGGCCAGTAGTTCTTTTTCCCAAATGGTGTAATTTCTCTCTGGTGTGGTTAGTTGACGAGAGTAAAAGGCACAGGGATGGAGGTGATCTCCCACCGGTTGTAAGAGTACAGCCCCAATTGCCACATCAGAGGCGTCCGCTTGCACAACAAAAGGGGTTCCAGGATTTGGGTGCTGTAGAATTGGCTGGGAGGTGAATAGTTTCTTTAGTTGCTGGAACCCTTTCTCTGCTTGATCAGTCCAGCGGAAAGGCTGCTTTCCACGGATGCAGCTAGTGATGGGGTCGGACCAGCGGGCAAAATCTGGAATGAACTTGCGGTAATAGTTCGCGAACCCCAAGAAACGCTGCACCTCTTTCTTGTTAGTTGGCGCCCGCCATTCCAATACTGCTGAAACCTTGGCTGGATCCATGGAAAGCCCTAGAGGCGAGATGCGGTAACCAAGGAAATCTACCTCTTGTAGATCAAAGGCGCATTTTTCCAGCTTGGCATAAAGTCCATGATCCCGCAATCGTTGTAACACCATTTTGACGTGGTTCTCATGTTCTGATTGTGATCTAGAAAACACCAAAAAATCGTCCAGGTAGATTATCAAGAACCTGTCTAGATAGTCCTGAAAAATGTCATTGACAAAATGCTGGAACGTTGCGGGAGCTCCGCATAAACCGAAATTCATAACTCGGGACTCGAATAATCCGAATTTGGTCTGGAAGGCGGTCTTCCACTCGTCCCCTTCCCTGATGCGAACTAAGTTGTAAGCCCCCCGAAGATCCAGCTTGGTGTAAACCTTGGCTCCTCGAAGCCGATCCAGTAGATCCGAGATTAAGGGCAGGGGGTAGCTGTTCCGCTTGGTGATATTGTTCAATGCTCTGTAGTCCACCACCAAGCGTAATTCCCCTGACTTCTTCTTCACAAACATCACTGGGGAGGCGGCTGGGGATTGAGAGGGTCTGATGAATCCCTTGCGAAGGTTTGTCTCTAGGAATTCCCTGAGAGCTTCTTGCTCTGGTTCAGTCAGGGAGTAGAGATGCCCTCGCGGAATCGGGGCCCCCTCCACCAAGTCAATGGCACAGTCATAAGGTCTATGTGGGGGTAATTTTTCGGCTTCTTTCTCATTGAATACATCCCAATACTCGGAGTACTTCTTTGGCAAGGTGATGATGGGCTCGGTGTCTGTGGCATGGCATACCTTGGCTACGAGGCAATGGTTTTGGCAGTACGGTGAAGCAAACTGCAGTTCTCTGTTGGACCAGGAGATGTTAGGGTCGTGGAGAGTCAGCCATGGAATTCCCAAAATCACAGGAAAATGGGGAACCTCGGTAACAAAGAAGGAAATCTCTTCCATATGTTCCCTTATCCACATCCTGGTGGGTTCCGACCACTGACTTACGGGGCCCGTCTTGAGGGGGCGGCCGTCTATGGCTTGCACCACACGGGCATTCTTGAAATCATGATATTGTAATCCCAGAGAGTCGGCATACTCTCTATCGATGAAATTGTTGGTAGCTCCAGAGTCTATCATGGCGTGGATCATGACGGGTCCCCTTTTTGCTGACCATAAAGTGACCACGAGAAGGAACAGGACCCCGGTTGGCGGCTCTTGGATGGATTTTTTGACCGGGTTGGCGAGCCTCTCTACACCCGGTCGTTGGCTTCCCCCGCCGGCTGTGTGCCAGTCGGCTCAGACGCCTTCGTCTCCGTGGAGGACGCCGCCGCAAGACGGGCGGCAGGCTTCCCTTTGGCTGGGCACTCTCTGGCGAAGTGGCCCCCGTTCCCGCAGTACCAGCAGAGGTTTAAGCGTTGACGACGGGCCTTCTCGGCGGCATCTAGTCTGGGACGCACATTGCCCAACTGCATCGGCACCTCCTCGCCTCCTCTGGGGTATGGGGTTGGTGGTGGGGGTCTCCACACTGGTCGTGGCTGAACGCTGGCGGGAGCGGGGGGTTTTGCCCCGGCTCTACTGCCCTGGCCTCGAACCCACTGTTTCCTGTTGGCAATCATGACTTCAGCCCGTAAACATTGATCAATGAGTGCCTCGAGGGTCTGGGGAGGGTCCACCTTGGAGATTTCTTCCAGCATTTCAATGTTGAGACCCTCCCGAAATTGTCCCCTGAGGGCTACATCGTTCCAGCCGGTGTTGTGGGCCAGCACTCGGAACTCGGCTATATACTGAGACATAGGTCTGTCTCCTTGGAGAAGGCGTCGGAGTTTGTGACCGGCTGCCTCCAAATTGTCCTCGATTCCCCAAGTCTCCTTGAGGTGGTCCAAGAAGTGTTGCGCTGATCTTAGGTGTGGAGAGGTTTGGTCGAACAGTGCCGTCGCCCAGTTGGCCGCTGGCCCGTCTAGAAGACTGTAAACCCATGCCACTTTGATGTCTTCTTGGGGAAACTCGGCAGCACGGGCCTCAAGATAAGCTTGACATTGGCGACGGAAGACATGAACCTTAGAAGCTTCTCCAGTAAACTTGGTTGGCAACGCCATGGCCGGAAGACGAATTCCGCGTTCCTTCAAACCCCTTATTTCTCCATCCTGTGCATTGAGCTTATCACGGATACGATCCACCTCTTCCTTGTCGATGGTGTAGGTAATCGGCTGGCCGCTCGGCCCAGGTACGACTCCGGTAGACATTCTGGCCGAGGTTAATTGGTGCTTAGGGTGGCGGAGTCAAACTGTCACGACCCAGGCTGCAGAGCACCAATAACCATACACAGAGGCCAGAATCTATCTAATATCTTTATTGAAGGAATATATAAAGTTAATAAAAACAAGTGTAGAAAATAGTCCAGAAATAGACCTTTCAGGAAAGGTCAGAATTAGTCCAAAAAAGCAATGTCAAATAAGAAATATTAAGGTCCAAAGTTGTAATCCAATAACCGAAACACTCACTTTGCCAAGCAAAGTGAGGGGAGATGACAAGGTCCTTTAGTCCATGAAACTTGAGCGAGGCTAGGAAATAACTTGATACTGGAAACAAGGCTTGAACGTGGAACAAGGTAACTAAGAACAAGAACAAGGTCCGTGGAATAACTTGGTAAAATCCGTGAAACAAGGCAAGGATTGATCCTGGGAAACAAGGCAAGGTCCGTAGATAAACAAAGGCTGGGAAGCAAGGCGAAGGCTGGATAGCAAGGCAAGGCTTGAGCAGGAGCGAGGCTTGAATCGGAGCGCGCTGTCCAGACACAACTCGCTCCGTAGGCTGACGAATTGACTCCGCAAAGTTACTACGCGGGTGAAACACCTAAATAGAGTCTAACTTTCCCGCCGAAGCGGTTCTCTGGGAATCAGAACCGAAAGCTAACTCTGAGACCAGATGTGAGACTCCCCAAAGATTCTCACGAGAAGCAGTCTTAATTGGCCACATTCTTAGCTGCGATCCTCGCACTCCTGCGCGAAGCTGATTCCAAACTTCTCTGTTGTTTACAAAACTCCCGGCGCAAGAACACGGGAGAAGTAGGCTCTGGGCTTGTTTGACATACTTCTGGGAGACAACTTTCTTGCAGGTGCAAGGTTCCCAGATCAGCCTGGGAAAGATCTGGCTGAGAGGAATCCAGTTCAGACTGGGAAGGTAAAAAACCCAAGTTTTCATCTTCATCAGAAATTACAATGTCCTGAGCAGGACTACAAGGCCCATGGGTCATCACACCAAACATCTATATAGGATCTTGTTTTCCCGCCAAAGCACACTTTCTCTGGGGAACAAGAACCGAAACCTATACTGTCCAGATGCAGGACTCCTTAAACTTTCCCAAGGGAAACAGACTTAATCATCTAATTGTCTGGCAGCTATCCGGGCGCTTCGGCGAGTCGCCTCCCGAGCGTGTCTATCTTGATTATAATAAAGGCGGCGAGAAAATGGGGGAGATTTCTCCTCAAGGCTTGTTTGGCTGACTTCTTGTGGGCAAACATCCTGCAGCTGCAAGGGCTCCAAATCTGGCAGAAATGGCGGGAAACCCAAGTTTTCCTCTTCATCTGTCACAACAGTACTAGGAACGGGACTACATGGCCCATGAGTCATCACAGGTGTCTTTTAAAAAAAATGTATAATCTATAAGAATTTGCTGTTTTGTCCAGCAAGACTCTATGGCATGCAATGATGATGATGATGCTTATAATTATTATTATTACACCTCGCTTTATCTTTCCTGAAGGAGACTCAAAGCGGCTTAACATTCACATACTATTGAATAACCTGGAGGACCATTGAAAATTCCTTGAGAGGGCATATTTTATCAGATTCAGGGACGCAAAACTACAAATATTGGTCTTGTTGGTACAAGGGTTATACTGTCAACAATCCATCCAATTCCTGTCCTGTTTTGTTTGGGAGGAATCACTGAAGAGATTAACTATTCCTTATCCAAAATGTTTTGGACAAGAAATATTTTGGATATCCTGTATTTTCTATATTCTCACATGTGTACATAATGAAATATCTTGGGGATGGGACCCAAGTCTAAACACAAAATACATTTATGTTTCATAAACACCTCATACACATGGCCTGAAAGTACGTTTGTATAATATTTTCAATACTGATATGCATGAAACAAGGTTTGTGTACATTAAACCAGCAAAACACAAAGGTGTCGCTATCTCAGCCACTTATGTGAACAATTTGGGATCCTGGAGTGTTTTGAATTTGGAATTCTGGATAAGGGACGCTCAACCTCTATTATCAATGAACAATGTCTGAGGAGAAAAGTCAGCGATCATGGAAAGCAGAAACAAGAGAAATGCAAAGACCTTTTCCGTCATGCTACCCACCCCAAAGGCAATTGTGATTGTTCCCTATAATATATTCTCAAGTACTTTATTCTAACAAGGGTTCAGTGGCATGAATGATGAGTCGCTCAATGCCTGATGAAACATTATTTCTGTATTCTTCAGAGTGAACGTTTCTGCTCCTGAGCAGTTTCTAATCAGTAGTGATGATAAAAAGTTGAAGGGAAGGGTGAAGTACAGCACTAAGCTTATTATGAGATTTGCTGGAGACTTGATCCCCAATAGGATAAAATTGAATCCTTTTCTAGATTTAGCCATGATGAATTCTGGGAGATATCCTTTTTGACCAAGCATTGTGGCTATGAAAACGTTAGCAAAACACT
Organism: Anolis carolinensis; assembly: GCF_035594765.1. Classification (NCBI taxonomy): domain Eukaryota; kingdom Metazoa; phylum Chordata; class Lepidosauria; order Squamata; family Anolidae; genus Anolis; species Anolis carolinensis. Next base: position 10,773,606 of record NC_085843.1, read on the forward strand.
TATGGTTTGGGGTTTGATCTTTTTTAAAGCATTGGAATTGGGAGAATTGCGAAGGAAACTGCAGGCACACAATTTGGGGACTGAGTTAGAACTTCATTACACTATAGTATCTATCCACTTTAAATCCTGTGGCTGCCTCCTGCAGAATTCTGGGGTTCATAGTTTAGGGAGGGACCTTTAAACTGCTCAGCCAAAGCAGTCTGGTTCTCACTAAACTACACATCCCAGAATTCTGAAGGTGGCAGCCACAGGATTTAAAGTGGATAGATGTTCTTATGTATTGAGGTTCTTTTGCAATAAATATTGCAATAAAGCTTGAGCTCAGATAGAAAAGGATTCTGCTGCAGCTGTTTGTGTCTGCCTACTACAGGCAAGGAAAACAGCAGCTGCCTCCAGACTATATGTGAGCAGAAAAATTGAGAGAAATGGGGAGGGCAGATATGCCTGTCATCCAGAATGGCAAAAAAGTATCAAAGTTTAGCAACCAAAATAGAAGTCATAAGAAGGATAGAGACATGGCAGACAGCTGGACCTTGTGGACTATTTCATCTCTATGATGGAAAAAAACTAATCCCTCAAAGAAAAAGCCTTCAAGTGGTCTTTCTCTTGTCTATAAGCTTTCAAGTAGCCTATTGACTTGATGTCACGACCCAGGCTGCAGAGCACCAATAACCATACACAGAGGCCAGAATCTATCTAATATCTTTATTAAGGAAATAAGTAAAGGCAATAAAAATAAGTGTAGAATATAGTTCAGAAGATGTCCTTTCAGGAAAGGTCAAATATAGTCCAGGAAAACAATGTCCAATATGAAATAGTAAGGTCCAAAGTTGTAATCCAGTAACCGAAACACTCACTTTGCCAAGCAGAGTGAGGGGAGATGACAAGGTCCTTTAATCCATGAAACTTAGGCAAGGCAAGGAAATAGCTTGATTCTTGGTACACAAAGCTTGATTCAAGGCAACAAGGAACGAGGAACAGGGACAAGATCCGTGGTAAATACTTGGCAAGGTCCGGGAAGCAAGGCAAGGTCCTGGAAGGCAAGGCTGAGTCCTAGGAAACAAGGCAAGGTCCGTGAAGCAAACAAGGCTGGGAACGTGAACGAAGGCTTGGAAACAGGAACGAGGCTTGGAAACGGGAGTAGCGCTGTCCACACACAACCTACTCCAGTAGCTGTGATGACCCATGGGCCTTGTAGTCCTGCTCAGGACATTGTAATTCCTGATGAAGAAGAAAACTTGGGTTTTTTACCTTCCCAGTCAGAACTGGATTCCTCTCAGCCAGATCTTTCCCAGGCAGATCTGGGAACCTTGCACCTGCAAGAAAGTTGTCTCCCAGAAGTATGTCAAACAAGCCCAGAGCCTACTTCTCCCGTGTTCTTGCGCCGGGAGTTTTGTAAACAACAGAGAAGTTTGGAATCAGCTTCGCGCAGGAGTGCGAGAATTGCAGCTAAGAATGTAGCCAATTAAGACTGCTTCTCGTGAGAATCTTTAAGGAGTTTAACATCTGGTCTCAGAGTTTAGCTTTCGTTTCTGATTCCCAGAGAACTGCTTCGGTGGGAAAGTTAGACTCTATATAGGTGTTTTACCCGCGTAGTAACTTTGCGGAGTCAATTCGTCAGCCTACGGAGCGAGTTGTGTCTGGACAGCGCGCTCCGATTCAAGCCTCGCTCCTGCTCAAGCCTTGCCCTGCTTTCCAGCCTTCGCCTTGCTTCCCAGCCTTGTTTACCTACGGACTTTGCCTTGTTGCCCAGGACCAATCCTTGCCTTGTTCCACGGATTTTACCAAGTTCTTCCACGGACCTTGTTCTTGTTCCTAGCTACCTTGTTCCACGTTTAAGCCTTGTTTCAAGTATCAAGTTATTTCAAGTTATGGACTAAAGGACCTTGTCTATTCCCCTCACTTTGCCTGGCAAAGTGAGTGTTCGGTTATTGGATTACAACTTTGGACCATAATATTTCATATTGGACATTGCTTTTTTGGACTAATTTTGACCTTTCCTGAAAGGTCCGCTTCTGAACTAACTTTTACATTTGTTTTTATTAATCTTATATATTTCCTTAATAAAGATATTAGATAGAATCTGGCCTCTGCGTATGGTTATTGGTGCTCTGTAGCCTGGGTCGTGACAGTAGCTGACGAATTGACTCCGCAAGATTCCTTCGGGGCAAGGAACCTAAATAGGGTCTCGTTTTCCCACCAAAGAACACTTCTCTGGGGAATCAGAACCGAAAGTCAATCTCTGTGTCCAGATGCATGACTCCCTAGAATTTCTCATGGAAGCAGTCTTAATCAGTTGAATGCCTGGCTGCGATTCTCAGGCTTCTGCGATTAGCCTGCTGAACTCCTTTTTGTTGTTGATAATAACTACGGCGAGAAAATGGGGGAGATTCTGACTCAGGGCTTGTTTGGCAGATTTCTGGAAGGCAAACCTCTTACAGGTGCAAGGGCTCCAATTCAGGCTGGGAAAGTTCCAATTCTGGCTGAAATGGTGGAAAACCCAAGTTTTCCTCTTCATCTGTCACAACAGCGTTAGGAACGGGACTACATGGCCCATGAGTCATCACACTTGATAACCCCATGCATTTTATAAGGTTTTCAAGGAATACTCAGAGGCTCCCTTTCTCTGGAATATAGCTCACAGCACCTGATATTCATTGTCAGTCTCCCATCCAATTACTCACCAGGTTTGACACTGCTAAGCTTCTGGGATACAGTGTGAAGAGGATGTTTAGGCTACATGGACAAGTGTGTGTTCAAATAACCTATGGACTTATGGCCATCCTCTGTGAATTTATGGCAATCCTTTGAATTTCATAGGGTTGTTTTATTTCATATGTTTACATTACAGGTTTTGGTGAACTGATTCTTTCCATGTTTTTTCTTCCTCTGGTATCAATTTTTTTTGTCATAGAACTTCATCCCACAAAAAAAGGGGGGAGTGGGTGAAATCGTCTTCTTTGTGTGGCTTTTCATGAGGTTCCGTCTTGAAAGAAGATAGGGAATTTTCTTATCCGCATCACACAGGATTGCGTCCTTCCATTTCTAGCTCAACTACTAAAAGAATGCCAGCACACGTTTTAAAACGGGCATTTGTTTTGTGACATTACTTTCCATGGGATCGTTTCTCCTTAAGTCCCTACACTAAAGGTGAGAGAGGCATTGTTTCCTTGAGGAAACAAACATCACCTGCCATGGGCTCTTTTCCCTGAAGCCCCTACATTAAAGGAGACAAGCACACTTTTTAAAGCACTTCTTTCAATGGGACCTATACCATCTTTGAACCACTAATGGAAACAGAAGGAGCATTCGCAAAGTGTCCACATGAACACTCACACTGAAATATCACAAAGTAATCTGGACAAAACCATCACTTCCCATCACAAGTGGGGGGGGATCAACTTTCAAGCATTTTTATGCATATGGAAAGGATTGGAGTCAATTTGTGCCCCTTTTTGAAATCCTGTTTGTACACCCTGCGGAGACAGAGTCTCAGGATCATCAACCACTGGAAGCAGTCCTGTGTCCTTTCATGGACTCTGTGGGAATTTGTCTCTGAAGTGTGTCGAAACAGGTAGAAACCGAGAAACAGAGAAAAACTTCCATATGATGAGATACATAGAAGCATTGCTTGGGAACAAATTTACTTCATTAACTGAAGTATATGGAAGGAATATTCTTGTTTTTGTAGGGACCATAAACCAGAAAATAGTAAACTATTGCTTAACATAGCTTTGCCTCTGCATTTATCATATAGCCTTTATATAGATAATATAAGCACTTTGTATGAATCAAAGTAATATGTGCAACACAGGGCCTGTGCCCCCTCCCTTCCTGTGGGTTGGTGCCTTCCTTCAGGAAGTTCCAAGGAGAGAAGAAAGCCAGAGTAAACAAGTTAGGTCATTGATACCACTTGTGCCAAAATAGGTGTGGAAGGTGAGGAAGACCCTCAGCCATTGGTCAATTCTAGATAAGGCTGAGATATAAAATTCTTTGTTTGCTACGACATGCTTTGCAATGGCCATTTGCATTGTACGGACCCACAAATGTGGGTACTTACGGCTGTTTTTGCCTTATCATCAGCTGTGATAATAAAAGGCTTGTTTTATTGCTCTCCTGGAATTCTCTCCTTTACTCCCCCTCCTACATTTTTAGTGTTGGCCATTTTGGGTCTCTTTTTTGAGGGATAAAGCAAGATATAAATGGGTTGTTGTATGTTTTCCGGGCTGTATGGCCATGTTCCAGAAGTATTCTCTCCTGACGTTTTGCCCACATTCAGGAGAGAATACTTCTGGAACATGGCCATACAGCCCAGAAAACATACAACAACCCTGTGATCCCGGCCATGAAAGTCTTCGACAACACAAGATATAAATAATAATAACATAAACAATAAAATAGTGGGATGTAGAAAGATTTTCTGGTATCTATCTGTGTAGCAGCTTTAACAAGGCCCTGAATACTTTCTGATCCAGGGTAATCCTCCTTAGAACATGTATTGGAGATCATCAATGAACACTAGGAGATGTAGGTTACATCTCAGAGGAAGAATCTGACAAAACTATCTCTTAGTGTTCCTTGCCTAAGAAAACCCTATGAAATTCATGGAGTCATCATAACTTGACAAACAAGCTGAAGGTACAGACATACACATATCTTCTGTAACATGGTGCCTAGGAAGGGTTACAGCCATAGATTTGTGATTCCCACTTAAGAGTAAAATCCAGTTCAAAATAGCAATAGCAAGTGTGAAGCAAAGACTATGATATTCATTGCTGAAAATTAATGTGGAGGACAAGGACACTTTCTCAAGATCCAATTATGCACTCCCCACAGCTCTGCAATGATGTCGCACCTGTCTGCATTATGTATGCTTCAATGTCAATCATATTGCACTTTTAATTGTACCCTCTTGGGCCATTATAGAGTTAGAGTTGCCTTCTGTCCCCAGGAGGAAGTCCAGAAAGTAATGTTCTCGGAGGCAAAAAATAGCAGCTGATGACCAATAATGAAAAAATAGCAGCTGATGAGCAATAATGAAGCCATGCCTATTCCCTAGGAAAGGAGAAAGTGTCCATTCATTAATTCAAATTAAATAACCCCATTTCAGAGGAAGGTATATGCCAAAAAGGCCTTTAACCCTTCCAAGTAAGGAGTGTATATTATACTTGAAATGCAGTAGCCTGGAAATTTCCATTATCTAAAGGGAAATTCTTAAAGATAAAAGAATTGGGTGGTACAGTGCATTACTGTGGTCCTTTTAGTAGGCTGCAAGCCATTTGATTTGATATTATAACACTGTAAAGATTAAGGTCTTATTTTTCAGTATGGGTTGTACCTATACCATTTCCTAACACTTCAATTTTCCCCTGCAGCCCCTCCCAAAATCGTGGCAGAAAAAACAGTGCTATCTCTAGAAGCTGAGGAGGGTCAGCCGAGGTTACTGCTTCGTGGTTCATAACCAAGGAATCCCAGGTGTTATGAGTTAGATTTCAGAGGAAGGAACTGGCCAAACTACACCTGGTGATTCTTTGCCTTAGAACGCAGTGGAGAACCCATACCCATGGATTCATTTGCCCATGCTCTAGGTCAGTGGTTACCAACCTGTCGGTCCCCAAGTGTTTTGGCCTATAATTTCCAGAAATCCCAGCCAGTTTACCAGCTGTTAGGATTTCTGGGAGTTGAAGGCCAAAACATCTAGGTTGCTCTAGGTTTATGGGTGGGAATGTCCCTCTAGAGCACATATGTGTGATGTCTCAGGGACCTTTGGCCCATGACCCTGCAGCCATCATAGATCAAACTGAAGAGGATTTGGGCTTTTTCCCATCTCAGCAAGATTCTGTTCCATTCCAGATGTCCCCTGTTGACATTTTCGTGCCAAAGCCAATTACAGACGCCCTTGGAACAAAGCCTGGTTCTCCGGAAAGTGTTGTGTTTGATAGGAAGACCTTTCTCAAAACACATCGCTCCCATAAGCAGTTTCTAAGACGAAGCGCGAGATTAGCGGAGAGAGATGAGTGTAATTAAACCGTTTCCCTTGGGAAGTTTCAGGGAGGCAGGCATGTTGAAACAGCTACATTCTCTGGGAAGAATTGGGGAGTTAAACACCTGTTGGTGGAAGCTCTTGAACTTCCATAAAAGTTCTGCACTGAGCTTTCCCTATTGCAGTGTCAATGTGACTATTCAAAGAAGAACATTGTCCCTTGTTTCCAAGCTCCTAAGCGGCCCTCCGGTGCGCTTACTCACGAGTAGACCGGGAGTTGCGTTTTCACTCCTGTTCAAGTTTGGACTGCGTTTCAGATCCACCACAAATTACCTTGCCTAGCCTCGAATCCTTGTCTGGACTTCACTTCAAGAATCTCCCGGTGAATCCTTGCTCTTTCCCCATTCAAACTTCCAAAGAGTTTGAGTGTATTTCGGTTATTGGATTATAGACTTTGGACTCTAATACTGGACATATAACTTCATTTATTTGGACTATTTTGACCTTTCCTAAAAGGACAATTGCTTGACTATATACTCAGCATACTTTTGTTTTATTCTTTTATTGCATTAATAAAGATATTAGATTGTTTATTGGCCTCCGTGTTGGTTTTCAGTGCTCACGCAGCCTAGGGGTGTTACAATATGTCAAATTCAAGATTCGCGGTCCAAATGTGGCCCACCACATCATTTTATATGGCCCTCAAGACTTCCATAGTGACATTTATACAGTCTTACAACTACAACTAGCCCTTGGAAGGCTACCATAAGACTGATGTGGCTCTCTGTGAAAATTAGTTTGACACCCCTGCTCTAGGACATTGCTAAGTTCTCCAGGAAAATTCTGAAAGCTACCATAGAGCTACTTTGGAGGATACTTGAGGTTAGTGGTTCTCTGTGGGTTCCCAGACGTTTTGGCCTTCAACTTTCATAAATCCTAACAGCTGGTAAACTCGCTGGGATTTCTGGGAATTATAGGCCAAAACACCTGGGGACCCACAGGTTGAGAACCACTGCTTTAGGTTCTGCAACGCAATTCTTTGTTATACTTCACTTCACTTCACTTTATTTCTTAATTAGTTGCTCCCCAACAAAGTGCTCCGAGCGACTAACAATTTAAAATATCATTCCACAATATAAAAACATTCAACATAAAAACATTCAACAGTGACTATTTGGCAAATTAGATCTGATTTACTTAAATGCACAACCAAACAGCCAAGTCTTGAGCGCTTTTACAAAAGGTCGCAACTCCATATGCTCTAACATATGGAGGCAATGAGTTCCACAGAATTGAAGCATAGATCGAAAAGGCTCTACGCCTTGTAGCTTCCAGGTGTACGTATAGGAGATTTTCCTGGGAGGATCGAGGTGACCACTGATGAATAAAAGGAATGAGGCGGTCCCTAAGATATAATGGTCCTTGGCCATTTTGAGCTTTAAATGTCAGGATCAGTATCTTGTAAGAGATCCGAGGTAGCCAATGCAGTTGTTTCAGAATATGAGATCTTATAGATGATCCCGCTAGCAGCCTGGCCGCCGCATTTTGGACCATTCGGATCTTCTGGGTTTTTGTCTTCGGAAGGCCGGCATATAAGGCATTACAATAATCCAACTTAGTGGTGACTGTTGCATGGATTACCGTTTCCAATGCTTCTGTCAAGAGGTAGGATGCCAATTTCCTTGCCTGGCGAAGATGAAAAAAAGCCTGCTTACTTATGGCAGTGATCTGGGCCTCCATTGTCAGCGATGAGTCCAACATTGCTGGAACTGGAAGTGAATATCATTGGATCATGGGATCATAGATTTACTGGCATCTGGCTGTATCCATGCTTTCATGTGCCCCCATGGATAAGGGGGTCTTACAGTACATGCTTCTTAGCGAATACTAGGAATTCAGTGCTTCTTTTCTCCCCTCCCTGTTAGAAAGGGCACAGTTCTTATCTTTTCTAATGCAGGACCTGGAGCACAAGAACATTGCCGTTCCCTGACTTGCGCATGTTACTCAAATTATCCTCACTGTGCTTCTGATCCCATCTCTTCCTGAGTGTGCAGCATTCTTTGTAACATTTATTAGCATTGCTAATGCAGAGCAGCTCAAATGCCGCCAGCAGTGGTGGTAGGGAGAGCGGTACTGAACTTTCTAATCCATTTATCTATTAATTTATTATCTAATTAAGGCTCACAATGACAGTGCTATTTGTTTAAGCAGGCCCTCCAACTAAACCAATATGAAGAAACACATGCATTCAAATCAATTAGAGTGATCCTTAGCAGTGTTTTCTTTAATCAGCTGGTAACTGTTATTGCTCTTTAGAGGAAGGAAGGAAGGAAGGAAGGAAGGAAGGAAAGAAGGACAGACTTTTTTTTACAGTATACAACTAAGGCTGATCGCATGGGAAGGCCAATTTAAAATACACACATGGCACTTCACTGTAACAGTAACATATAGAGATACCACTTCTCGTTCTGTGGGTCAGATACACAGACATAATATCATGTTCAGTCCAAATAGGTGTTTTTATTTTAATTTCAGGGCAAAGCCAAAAGAAAAACCAGAGTTCCACCACTTAAGTGATGGAATAGTTAATTCTTATATTGCTAAAACAACCGAGGCTTCATTAATCAGACAGCATCTGAGAAGGGATGGGGAAGAGATACACATAGTTTTAGTCCGCATGGGAAATATATTGGTTGTGGATAGTGTTGACTGGCTAGTACATGTCATGGCACTAATCCTGAAAGCAGTTTTGAAACAGTGCCACACAGCAGCTAAAAAAGCCAAAGCCATTCCAGGCAGTTTCTAGATCAAGGGAAGTCATAGTCTTACTCTATTCTGCTTTGGTCAGATCTCACCTAGAATGATACTGTGTCCAGTTCTGGGAATCACAAATCAAAAAGGATATTGACAAGCTGGAATGTGCCCAGAGAAGAGGGAGCAAAATGATCACAGGTTTGGAAACCATGCCCTTCAAGGAGCAGCTCAGGGAGATGGGTATGATTAACTTGGAGAAAAGAAGGATGAGAGGAGACATGATAGTCATGTTTAAGTACTTGAAAGGGTGTCACATTGAGGACGGGGCAATCTTGTTTTCTGCTGCTGTGGAGACTAGGACACAATGAAGCAATGGATTCAAATTGCAGAAAAACAGATTCCATTAGGAAGAACCTCCTAACAGTAATTGTTGTTTGGCAGTGGACTTTGCTGTCTCAGAGTGTGGTAGAGTCACCATCTCTGGAGTTTTTGAAGTTGAGGCTGGATTGCCCTCTTTTGTGAATGCTGCTGACACCAACTTGGGAATGAAAGGGATGGGATAAAAGAGATAATGTCATGGCAAACCATCTAGCCCACCATAAAACATGGATGATGCAGCTTTTTACAGAAGTAAGACATGTCAATAATGAAAGATTGCAACTGGTTGGACTGGATGGCCCATGAATTCTCTTCCAACTCTATGATTCTATATACTGGAATCCCAGTTCTGCTAAGAATAAAATCATCTAATTATTGTTATAGCCATGTCACTGGAGACATCATCTCTGAATGCGAACACAGGAACAAAGGAAATAGGTTATTTAGTTTAGGTTTAGAAAGGGCAGTTTGTTGGGTGAACTTCAGGAAAACTGATTTCACAAAGCTCAGAGAAAAGGCAGGTAGATTCCTGTGGCTAGAAAATCTGACGGGAAGAAAGAATTCAAGTGTAGCCTGTAGTTATAGTTTATAATAAGTTTATAATAAGCTTATAATAAAATTCCAGACAGATCCTATATCCCAGATTATCTGGCAGCATGGACACATATAATCCAGTTTAAAGCAGAAAACCTGGGATCAGATCCTGGGATATAGGGCCTGATGGAGGCACTGAGAATCTAATTCCTATCTAGGTGGGTTTCCATATAAAAGTCACTGTGTGTGAAGATTAGAAGAACATAGAAAATAATTTCCAAGATGAATTAGGAGATGCAGATTGCAGCCTTAAATTGACTGAGGACTTTATTGCTTGAGGCAGGTAAGTTAGCTTTGAAGTTGAGACTCAAATACTCATTCCTCACTATTGACAGCAAAACCCAACAATAGTTGGCAATCTCACAATGTTCCCGTCATTTACTTTGTCTGTTTCACTTCCATGCTGAAGAAGGATTTCCATTCTCTCCCCCTCCCTATTCCTCTTTGCTATTTGAAATTGTCCATGTTGTGTTTATTTTATATTTTATAGTTACATTTGATATTTTTACCTTTCATAATGAAAACTGTGAAATTGCATTAATTTTTAATTTTTTTCTCAAAGAGCAGAAGTGCAGGAAGGCGCTTTTACAAGGATACGCAGAAGTATAATTTTAGGGCCACAGATTGTCGAACTAGCAGAATTTTGCACAAAGTGCAATATTGAAAGTGATCATCCTGGTATATATCTGCTATTGAAGATAGTGAAACTGCCATGGAATAGAGCTTTGTGAGACAAGCCCAGAGATTCTTTATGTTACCCTTTTCTTTTTAAGTATAATAACCATAATAATGTGAATTGGATGTAATATATACTGTGGTCCATGAGAAATTTCTAGGTAGGAAAGTGCAAGGGAATATACCCCAGACCACACAAGCACTCAAACAGAAGGCCAATACATCTTCTAATTACTGCCTAAAACTGATCTACTTCTTGCATTTGCAGAGCAAAACTCCATGTCTAGATACAGGGGCCTTTTGAAACAACATTCGACCTCGGCCTAAAAATATACAGGGAAATTCACCCTTGTTATTAATATTTATTATGGCAGAACATGATTCAATACAAACCATGGATGTTTGCTTGCCCTCTGCAGCATGAAGCCTCACTTTCCTTTCAAATGAGATATTTATAGCCCAATCAGAGGTATTTTTAAGATGAAGGAAAACACTGAATGTATCACCAAAGCCAAAGAAAACATTATGGATGGTAGGAAGACATATTCTTCTTCTCCTTAGCACTCTCAGAGCAAAGCCAACAGTTCCCTTGGACTAAACAACACCGGGAGTACAGTCAGCCGTTCCACATTTGTGGTTTTAACATTTGCAATTTGATTATTTGTGGATCTGATTAATATGTTCTAAGAATATTTCGCCAAAGGTGACACTTGATTTGGGAATGGAGAAACTAAAATTCCTTAAGAGAACACTTTACTTTTTTAATTTGCATTTTTACGCTTTTGTGGGGTCCTGCATCCCTAACTCCTGCAAAAGTGGAAACAAGGCGCAATATTACTCCATGTTATTATTTTATTTTATGACACAGCAGGCAAGATAGATATGCTGGATTTCGTATCACAAAATCACAAGTCGAACACTTCCCAAGTGTCTAGGACTGTGTGATGTATTTTTGGAAAATGCATGCAGATCCCAGTAGGGTGGCCTTTTGCAGTTGGCAGATCATAATTGTGTCATTGCCTATTGTTTCCAAATGCCGGCTGAGATCTTTTGGCACGGCACCCAATGTGCCGATCACCACTGGGACCACCTGCACTGGTTTCTGCCAGAGTCTTTGAAGTTTGATCTTGAGGTCCTGAGTTCACATTATTATTATTATTATTCTTATTATTATTATTATTATTATTATTGTTTTATTATAACACAGCAAACAAGATAGATATGCTGGATTTCATATCACAAAATCACAAGTCGAACACTTCCCAAGTGTTGTTGTTGTTGTTGTTGTTGTTGTTGTTATTATTATTATTATTATTATTATTATTATTATTATTATTATTGGAGCCATGGTGGAGCCATGGATTAAACCCTTGTGCTGACTGAACTGATCTGAAGGTTGGGTTGCTGACCTGAAGGTTGCCTATTTGAATCCATGAGGTGGAGTGAGCTCCAATCTGTCAGCACTAGCTTGCAGGGACACAAGAAAGGCCTCCCAACAAAATGGTAACACATCCAGGCATCCCATGGGCAATGCCTCTGTAGACAGCAATTTCTCTCACACCAAAAGCGACTCGCAGTATGTTCTCAAGTAGTTTCTGACACAATAAAATTATTATCATCAGTATCATCATTATCATCCTTGAAAGCATCTATAGACATGCTGATCCCATGGATTTCATAAGGTTTTCTTAGTCAAGGAATACTCTGGTGGTTTTGGCAATTCCAGTCTCTAAAATATAGTGAGACAATCATAACATCATACACTGCAAGGGTCATTCAGTCCAATCCCCGGTCATGCAGGAATATATACAACTAAAGTATTCCTTTAAAAATGTGCAGTTTTGCTAGAATGACTTTTCCTTCTGCACTTAGCAAACTGCCAGCTTTTAGTCTTTACTAATCTGCTGATCTCCATTCCTTTTTTTGGTTTTGCAGGGCAGAGATTTGCAAAAGTTCCTATTTTCTTTTTTTACTGCAACTTTCCGGATCCCACAGCCAGTGCAGTCACTGGAAGTGAAGTTCCAAGAACTGGTAATTTTCCTCCAGCACTGGCCACCTGTCACCACACTCAGAATGGCTTTCTTTCATATCAGATTTTCCTCGTAATAAACAACCCTGCCTCATGCCATCTGGGAACCGAAAGAGCAGAGGAGACTGAAAAAAACACCCACCTTTCTGCAAAAGGCCATTACGAATCAGAATATATTATTCAACGTCTATAAAACTCTATGATGCATAAAGAAGGCAAAGTAATCACTACAGATATCAATGTTTTATGCATGCTTTCCTAGGCTGCCTTTCCAGGCATAGGAACTGAAGAGAGGGAGTGACAAATTGCGGTTCCTGTGCTTGGCTGTTGCCAAAATATGGCCATCTCTACCTGGGAACAGGTCTCCTGTGTCCATAAAAAGATCTGGAAGCTTTGCAGGATCAGGGAATATCATCTGCCCTATTTTGGTCTGGTGTTTTCTGTAGTTTTTCAGGTCTGTATCATGCATCCATGAACCAATATGTTGTAGTTGTTTGAGTGCTCAACTAGGACAGCAGTTCTTAATCTGTGATCCGTAATTTGTGAGCTCCTGGAGGCACAGCGGATCAAACTGCTGAGATGACTACTGAAAGGTCGGCAGTTCAAATCTGGGAAGTGGGGGTGAGCTCCTGCTGTTAGCCACAGCTTCTGCCAACGTAGCAGTTCAAAAACATGCAAATGTGAGTAGATCAATAGGTACTGCTCCAGCAGGAAGGTAACAACGCTCCATGCAGTCATGCGGCCACATGACCTTGGAGGTGTCTACAGACAATGCTGGCTCTTTGGCTTAGAAATGGAAATGAGCACCAACCCCCAGAGTCAGACACAACTAGACTTAATGTCAGGGGAAAACCTTTACCTTTAAGTAGCACTTTCTATACACACACACACACACACACATTTATATATATAATTTTACAGGAAAAAATGCAGCCATGAAAAAACCCAATTTGATTCTAGGCTGCATCAACAGAAGCACAGTGTTTAGATTAAAGGAAGTCATACTACCACTCTATTCTGGCTTGGTCAGACCACACCTGGAATAACTGTGTCTAGTTCTGAATGCCACAATTCAAGAAAGATATGAATAAACTGTAAAGTGTCCAGAGAAGGGTGATCAAAATAGTAAAAGGTCTAGAAGCCAACCCCTACGTAGAGGGACTTGGGAAGCTGGGTATGTCAAGTTTGGAGAAGAGAAGATTATGAGGAAACATGAAAGTCATATATACATATTTGAAAGGAATGATGAAGTAGGCTTGTTTTTCTGCTGCTTTAAAATTTCAGGAAAGGAGGATCCATCTGAATTATTGTGAGAAAAAAACTTCCTGAGAGTAAGAGCTTTTTTGAGCATGGAATGTACTGCTGAGAATGTGGTAGTGTTTCCTTCTTTGTAGATTTTAAACAGACTGAATGGCCATCTATTAGGATTGTTTTGATTGGGTACTGCTGCATGGCAGGGGAGTTGGATTGGATGGCCCTTGGGGTCTCTTCCAACTCTATGGTTCTATTATTCTAAAAAATAGAAAGAAAGAATGATCTAGCCAGCTCAGTTTGGGAGGATTTTAAAAATGATGTATATGGAATATTGCAGTTTGCTTTTACACATATACTGTATATTTGTGTAAATGTGTTTGAGTGTGTGTAGTGGTCTGCTGTAATAAAATATATTTAACAGATCTGAAACAAAGAAAATAATAAGAAATGAACTTGGCCTCTTAATGTAGAGATAATACAGTTTGTTGATAGAGTCTCACTTATCCAACGTAAATGGGCTGGCAGAACCTTGGATAAGCGAATATGTTGGATAATAAGGAGAGATTAAGAAAAGCCTATTAAACATTAAATTAGGTTATGATTTTACAAATTAAGCACCAAAACATCATGTTAGACAACAAATTTGACAGAAAAAGTAGTTCAATACACAGTAATGCTATGTATTAATTACAGTATTTATGAATTTAGCACCAAAATATCATGAAGTATTTAAAACATTGACTACAAAAATGCACTGGATAATCCAGAACATTGGATAAGTGAGACTCTACTGTATATATAAACACACACACACATATAGTGGTCTGCAGGAATAAAATATATTTAACAAGGATCCATAACAAAGAATAGATTAAGAATGACTGGAGGTACATCCACACTGTAGAGTTAATCCAATTTGATGCCACTTTAACTGTGAAGATTTAATGCTATGGGAAATGAAGTTTAAATAGGCCTTTAGCATTCTCTGTGAAAGAGTGCCAGTGACACAGCATACTTCAACTCCTATGATTCTGTAGCATTTATTTATGGCAGATAAAGTGGTGTCAAACTGCATTAATTCTATGGTGTGGATGGGCCAGAGAGATCAGTGTTTCAATCAGAGTTTACTTTAGAAGACACAGGGACTTGAGAGTTACTGATTTTAATGTTGTTGCATTAAACAACGTTGTTAATTCCCTTGGAGAGTTGAACATTTGATTAAACCCCAGAATGAACTCACCAACTCAGTGAAATAGATGCGATCCGCTCCATCTAGCCTTAGTGTCCAGCACTTAAGGAACAATGGCCCTATTTGCTATTCTAGCCCAGGTATCTTGTAGTTTGCATCAAGAAAATGACACAGCGGGGATTTCTATAATCTTGTCCACCCCGATCTCCAGGTCTCCTTGGTCTGGGTGACCAAATCACCACATAGAGAAGATCTGCCACTCACACATTTAGTTTTGTAATAATGGACTCAGAGAAAATAGGACCAAGGGAAGTAGATGTTGGAACAGGGCCAATGTCTACACAAACTAGATTTCTCAGCCAAAATCATTGAACAACTCAGTCAGCATCACAGTCAATTTCAGTCCTCCATGGTGCAGTTTGACCCTTTTACTCAGTGTTTGTCTTGGATCTAGGAAGCAAAATCTGACATTGTTTCCTTGGGGTAATTAAGGCAAATGGAAATATTCCATGGTTAGAAGCTACGTGTTTTTTTTTTATGACCGGTCATTGGATCACTTTCGTGAGAAAGTTGTAGTGGCAGACATTATTTTTGTTGTTGTTGTCTTGGGTGTTTCTATTTTTAAAAGTTTAAGCTTACATTATAGAATGCTGCTAACTCAAATGCTCCAAAAAGAGTATTTTTTAAAGTAGAGGGCTCCCCTTCAGCCCACACATTAGCAGGATAGTTGAATGGATGCCTAGAATACTTAAGATTAGTCTCTGCCATCTTCCCTTTAAATTAATTACAAATAGTATGATATCATTATTATGATGTTTATGCTTATTTATAACCTGCTTTCTCTCTCTACAAAAGAGACTCAACGCCAAATCCTGTTTGATCTTGGAAGGTGAAGAGGCTCAGACCTGGTTAGTATATGGATGGGTGCCATAGGCTACATTTCTGAGGAAGAACCTGGCAAAACTACTTCTGAGTACACCTTGCCTAAGAAAATCTTAGGAAATTCACAAGATGGTCAGAAGTCAACACACACACAACTAAGAAGAAAAGGTCCTCTGCTCCATACTTAGAAAGTTAATTTTGGCTCAGAAAAGACAATACAGGTCTCAGTATTAGGCAGCTTCATAACTTCACAAGGGGTGCATTTAGTCAGCGTGGGATGAAGGTACCCATGTTGTACTGAAACCATGGTGTTCACATAGCACACAGCATATAGATAAACTATGGCATATTCGGTAAAGGTAAAGGTTTTCCCCTGACGTTAAGTCCAGTCATGACCAACTCTGGGTTGGTGCTCATCTCCATTTCTAAGCCGAAGAGCCGGCGTTGTCCGTAGACACCTCCAAGGTCATGTGGCTGGCATGACTGCATGGAGCACCGTTACCTTCCCGCCAGAGTGGTACCTATTGATCTACTCACATTTACATGTTTTTGAACTGCTAGGTTGGCAGGAGCTGGGGCTAACAGCGGGTGCTCATTCTGCTCCCGAGATTTGAACCTGGGACCTTTTGGTCGGCAAGTTCAGCAGCTCAGTGCTTTAACACACTGTGCCACCAGGGGCTCCCCATGGCATACTACAGACTGCTAAAATGTCATGGTAGAGCAAATCAAGGTTGAACTCTCCTTGGAAGACTAGATGACGTGAGAAGATATGACACATAGAAAAGGAAATAATATTTGGTAAGTTAGAAGGCACAACAAAAAATGAGGAAAACCCTATTCCAGGTGGTTAAACTAAGTCAAGTAAACCACAATTACCCTGAGGCTTGCAAGACCTGGGTCAACATATGTTGAAGTAGACTTCATGGCAGTTAACAACAATAGCAAAACTTACATGGCTTTTATATAGTAGGCCCACATATTATGTGAAGCATCTGTCCCAAGACCCTTTGTGTAATACAATTTTCGCACAATCTGGAACACTCTTCTTCTCACCTGAAATGACCGATGTCTTGGCCTTCCAGCCAAGTCCGAAATTACATGAAGGCACACAAGAAGTCAGTGGACTTGCTTGTTTTACCTACAACTGCAATAATAAAAGCACACATCCATAAAAAATGCAGACACCTTTGAATGTAAATATTTCTTAATACTAGAGTGTGAAAAGGAAGAAATGCTTCTGATGAACTACATTAATAAAGCCAGAAGCTGTTGAATAATTCAGTTCTTTCCATTAGTAGCTGAAACAATCAGGAAACATTAATTTCCCAGCAAGGAAAATCTTGCTTTAGATATCAGAGGCTTCTCTCTGAGGAAGGATGTGTGTGCATGTGTATACAATTGAACTTCTGTATCCTTGACACTCAAATCTGTGGATGCTCAAACCCCAACATATAAAAATATGTATTTGTTTTGAATTTGAAAGGGGAGAATATTTAGTATATAATAAAATCATGGAAACAACTCAAATGAGTTCTGGATACACTCTTGAGGATCTGTGTAATGGCTAAAGGCTACAACAAGGCATGTCGACACATCAGCATAGTTCTGAGTCCAGCAAAATCTGGATTTCTGGTTCAAGCTGAACTATTCCAAAAAACAACAGAAATTGAGTTCTACCTTCCTCAGTTCTCCAAAACAATAATTTGTGTCTGTGTGTGCTTTCAAGCCACTTTTCAGTTTATGGTGAGTTCATAAATTTCTTTGAGCTTTCTTACAGAAGAAATAGACATGTTTTTTCCAGTTCCTATCTTTAAAATATAGCCCACAGCACCTGGTATTTTTGGAGGTTTCCTATCCAAGTACTAACCAGAGTGGACCCTTTTTAGCTTCAAAGATCGAATGGGATCTAGTACCCTTAGTCTATTCAGGCAGGCTAACTATAATTCAGGCTTCAGTATTTACAGAAAGGAGACAGAACTGAACAGTGGTCTGACTATTGGGTGACAACTCTTAACAGAACAAGATTCCAAGATTTCATGGGCAGGCCACATTTTCTCAGGATTTGAGGAAGGCATTAGAAAATCTCCATAGAAGAAATCATACCAAGAAAATCCCATAATAGGGCCAGCATAAGCCAGAGTTGGCATGAAGGTACATAACAGCAGATGTCAACTGCAAATTTACAGAACAGCTGAGTATTTATCAGACCACCTTTGCCACTCATACAACATTGCATCTGTCCTGCAATCTTTCTCATGAATGTTCTAATGCAGTGGTTTTTCAACCTGTGGGTCCCCAGATGTTTTGGCCTACAACTCCCAGAAATCCCAGCCAGTTTACGAGATGTTAGGATTTCTGGGAGTTGAAGGCCAAAACATCTGGGGACCCACAGGTTGAGAACCACATTTCTAATGGATTCCGGCCACATTTTAACTTCCCTAGCCATAGTTTTTGAGAAATACAAAGAAAGCTGTCTTCCTAAATCCATCTTTGAATATGCATAAAACAAACTTTTTATTATTCTTGTGACAAATGGGCATTGTTCTCTTTCAAAAGGCATATAATTTCCCAACAATTTAGCATCGATTTTGGATGCTTTGATGTGGTGGCCAAAACCAGAGCAGGAAGGAAGGCAAGAAGGCCAGAAGAAAAAGCCCTGCAGCATCCAATGGAACTGTGATAACAAAGCCTTTTCTCCCATAGCATTCTTACTGCAAATGCCCATTCTTGCAAGTTTGAAAGAGCTTATGTCTATTGGTCAACTCTATAGTTGGGAAGAATGAGGAAACCATCTCAGGTAGCAGATCAGAGATGTCCAGGTGTTAGCTAATTCAGTTTCTTTATACTGGTTTGGACAGACAGTGCTGTGACTAGTTGCTGAGTGTTTGGTGGACAGAATGAATGGGCTCTTGTTTAAGGAGAAATGTATATAGAGGAAAGAAAATAGGAAAGTTAAAAATAGAGAAAAAGAGAGGAGAATGGGTGAACTTCCATTTGTGGTGTTTAGTCTAGATCAGTGGTTCTCAACCTGTGGGTCCTGAGATGTCTTGGCCTACAATTCCCAGAAATCACAGCCAGTTTACCAACTGTTAGGATTTCTGGGAGTTGAAGGCCAAAACATCTGGGGACCCATGTTGGGAACCACTGGTTTAGATACAATTCATTCCTCTAGTCCATAGGTTCAGAGAGGAGGGATTCCAAAAAGCTTGTCACATGACAAGCATTATGTTGATATCATCATCATCATCATCATCATCTTTATATATATCCTTTTATTTATATGCCTTTCTCTCCGTGGGGACCCAAGGTGGCTAACATCATGTACACTAGACAAGTTTAATAAGAGCAATACAAAAATTAAGTTGATATGTAGGCACATCCTGCCATAGTCCCTAGCCATTTCACATATTCTCACACTCTCTATGAAACTTGTTTAAGGTCACAATTGTTTATAATGGCACTTGAGTATCTACAAATGTTGTATCCACAGTGAGTCCTGGAACCCAACACCAGTGGATACAAAGAGTCCACTGTAGTTGCATCTGACTCGTTTACCTTTTCCAAACCATCCATTTCATGCAGGTATCCACACATTTTCCCCCTTTATCTAAGACTTAGAAAGTCACTTTATACCAAGCCAGACCATTTGTTCATTTAGCCCAGTGGTTCTCAACCTGTGGGTCTCCAGATGTTTTGGCCTATAACTCCCAGAAATCCCAGCCAGTTTACCAGCTGTTACGATTTCTAGGAGTTAAAGGCCAAAACATCTGGGGACCCACAGTGTGAGAACCACAGATTCCTAACAGCTGGTAAACTGGCTGGGATTTCTGGGAGTTGTAGGCCAAAACACCTGGAGACCCACAGGTTGAGAACCACTGATCTAGAGGAAGGCTGCAACATTATATTTCCTCCTTTTTGCCAAGACTCATAAATAAAGCTATGGAGAAAATAAAGGAAGCAAAGATAAAAGGAAGAACCTTGTTGTCTTACTTGAAAACCCAAGCCCTTGGTATGTTGAAGCATCCATTCGCACAGCAGAAATGATTTAGGAATGTTTTAAAACATTTCCCGAAGTCGGGCACGTCTCACCTATTGTTCATCCTATTGTTTAGCACAGACAAGAAATGGAGTTCCCGAGTTTGTTCGGGGCTGATAAATGGGGTGTTTGCATGATGGAGAGGAACAGTAATTCATGGCAGGCAGGGAGATAATTCAATACAGAGATTGGAAGGAGAAGTAAAATTGACAGATGACTTGGAGAATAGTTTAGAATGGTCCTCTCGCTCGCTCGCTCTTTGGAGCCGCTCCTCAGCTGTGAAACTGGTAGTTCTGGGAAACAGAGAGCTAGCTCAAAGAATAGGTATTGACAGTTAGCATTCAAGAGCCAGGTATTCCTAAGCACCTGGAACTTATTAGAAGAGAGAAGAAAAGAAAAAGGCAGCAGCAGTTTAAAGCATTCAAGCACTCCCATTCACATAACACAGTTAAAGTTTCACTCCCGTTAATGGAAAGGAAATCAATACACTTCTGTTAAAAATAACTTTGTGCAGCAAGCAAAGGCCAGAATGAATGAAACCCATTCCTTATTTTTTAACGGCTCCCCATTAGATTCCATGGGGTCGTTGGCAATATTCTGCGAACAAAAGTGACGCTGGTTTCCTCCCACCGTTCAGGCTGCATTCTGACTTTTTCATTAGAGAAAAGGGACAGCTATGTTAGTTGCCACATCCCTTTGCTGCATGCCTGCTGTTCTATAATAAAATGAGAATACAGGAGGGGAAAGGAGCAAAACACATGCTTAGAAGAATTTGCAAACTATAAAAGGCATGAAGCAGGCCGCTAACTGGAAAAAAGGAGAAAAGAAAAGGAACCGGCAAGAGGAAAAAGAGAAGCCAAATGCACTTTCTTAAGGCCGAAGCAGCCAACTAGGCTGATGGATATCTTGCAAAACCCTTGTTAGAAAACTGTTTGTAAACCATATTTTGAGGCACCCATTTTAGGAAAGAAATGTTAATGAAGGAGATATCTGGGAGTTTTTAAAGCATTTAAATGGAGTCTGTTTAGCTCAGAAGGAAAAAGAAGGCGAGCAAGAAGATAAGTGAAAGGAATATGCATAATATAGAAAAAATGGATTGGGAGAACTTTTCTGTCTCTCATGAACCCAGAACCTGAGTTCATACAAAGAAGTAGAAAGATGCAAAGAAGTAGAAAGGTGAGGGATTTAGGACTTTCCACATATACTACATGGATAGTCTCATGCAATACTCAAAAATGCAGTGATGGCTACCAAACCAAACAGGTTGAAAGCCATATCAGTGAAATTTAGGTAAGATAAGAGTGGAAATAGCACTCATTTGGGGTATAAATTCAATTCAAATAAATAAATAAAGACAAAAATACTGACCAAAATGTTATAAATTATCTCCAGTATCAGAAACATAGGAACCAGAATGGTGTAGTAGTTTGAGCATTGGACTATAACACTGGAGACCAAGGTTGGAATCCCTGTTTGGCCATGGAAACCCAATGGGTGACCTTAGGAAACTAAACACTCTCAGGCTGGACCTACACTGCCATATAATCCAGTTTCTGAATCCATATTACCTGCTTTGAAATGGAAAGCAGCAGAAGCGTGCTGTGCCCATAACCAATTGTAAGAGTAATTTACGCAGCGCAGCAGTAGTTGGATGGAACGAAAAAGACAGAACGAAGAGACACCCAGAGACGTTAGTAAAACTATATACAAAGTTTTACTGACTTCAGTAATAATCAAGACAAACAGACTTGCAGACAATGGACACAGGACTCTCACTCTCAGCAGACAGCACTCAACTGATGCAATCAGTAATACATACACACACTTGTGTATGGACACTCCCCAGCTCCAGCCACACATCAAGGTCATCACAGCTTCTCAGCAATTAACTCTTTCCAGACTATAGCACATTCTGGATGATGCAATCAGTATGCAATACAGGCAAGACACAAATTTCATTTAAACACTATCAATACACAAATCCCACATTAAGAGATTATATGAGTCTACACTGCCATATAATCCAGTTCAAATAAGAGAATCTGGCTTCATAAGGGTGAAGCCCCTATGAACAAATCTTTCAGAGAAAACCCCACCATAGGGTTGCTTTAGGGACACTATATAGGGACAATAATGAGAGGACACACAATGAAAAACAAATCAGAGGCATTGTGGTGTGGCTCTAAAGTGGTACAGCACCTTTATTCTCATGCTCGTTGGAATTCCAAAGGCATCTGTAAAAACACGATGATGAGTTAGATAGGCCTCTGATCTGATCTAGCATGGTTCTCCAGGTCTATAGGCCAGGTCTGTAGATAGGGAACAGGGCTCAAACGACTTTAATCCTTCACCTATTGTGGAACAGGTTGAGGCACTTGAAAGCTCCATAGACGGGACCTGTCCTCCTTCACCTTCTGAGTCTGAACTTCCAGGTACAGCAATCCACTCCCAAAATAGCTATTGCTTCCCAGTGAAGATTGAGGAGAGGCCAGAAGGAGGAAGACCCAGCTTTCTTCTTCTTGCAGTGTCAAAAACAGAATTTGGGACTACTCAACATTTTGGACTCCTGGACACAATAGCTGTGTTCAGAGGGGATGGTTGCAGCTGAAAGTTTAGGTTTGGAAAGTGATGGAGGACACTGGATTAAATGTGTCTACTCTTGTCAACTCATTTAATCCATCAGCAACCAAATTCCAGCCATAGCATTTATATTTTTATGTACTGATGTTGTTTTTGTTTGCCTTCAAGTCATTTCCAAAATGAACCTAAGGCAGAGTTTTCTGGGGCCGGGCATGTATGACTTGCCCATTCATGGCCCAGCAGGGACTCAAACCCTGGTTTCCACAGCCATAATTCTGTGCTCAAACCACTATACAATGCTGGCTTTAACTATGTATGTATACATAAGATCAAGACACGTATGCAAACACATATCTTGATCTTACAGGTACACAAAGCAGATAGAACAAGAGAAGACTACATCTAATTTACAAAGGCTAAATTATAATCCAGGATAAAGCAGCTTCATATCAATGGGATTGAACATGAGGGTAAATCCATCTTGGGAATTCAAGCACAATGAGAAATCTACCTTGCCATTTGCTGCCCAACTATCCCAAGACTGGGCTCCCATCATTTGGCAGCTGTTGCTGTCAAAGAAAGAAAGAAAAAAATCATTTGGGAAGAGTCTCCCTGCACCCTCTCCAAACATGGGGATTTGCCTTGTGCGACTGCAAAGCTAAGACACACACACACAAAACCGCTAATTCCCCTTCCCCAAAGCCCCCAGCCTTTGCCTTATAAAGTGAAAATCCTCCCAGGAGGTTCTAATTATTTGGCTGAAATGGCAAAATCAGCATGGGATCCAAAGAATGCCTGCTGTAGTGTGAGAGGCTTTTGCCCTTTCTTCCATTCTTTCTAAACTGTCTTAATATACATCTCATTATTGGAAGGGGAGGTGCGGGGGAGAAGATGGGTCCATTCCCTGCATGGCATTAAACAGCAGAAATCAGCGATTAAGGACCTTTTTTAGTTTAACAGAATTGCCAAGCTAAAGGAAGGGTTTTACATATCTGTGTGTCCCTGCTGGTTGGGTATTCTGGGCATTGCAAAGACCACAAAGTAACTTTACATGCACTGAGAAAAGTTTTGATAAAATCTCAGCACCTCCCAGAAATAAATAATTTTTAGTCAAATGTGGGCTAGGCAATGCTGCTATTAAGTGGATGCGTAATTGGTTCAACAACTGAACCCAAAGGGTGCTTTCCAATGGTTTTTCTCCATCCTGGAAAGAAGTGACTAGTGGAGTGCTGCACAATTTGGTCCTGGCCCAGTACTGTTTAACATCTTTATTAATGACTTGGATGAAGGTTTAGAGGGCATGCAGATCAAGTTTGCAAATGACACCAAATTGGGAGGCATAGCAAATACTCCAGAGGACAAGATCAGAATTCAAACTTTAGAGAACTGGGCCAAACTAACAAAATGTATTTCAACAAGGACAAATGTAAGATACTACACTTAGATAGAAAAAAATGAAATGCAAAGATACAGGATGAATGATGCCTGGCTCGGCAACAGTCCATGTGAGAAAGATCTTGGAGTCTTCATGGACAACAAGTTGAACATGAGCCAACAGTGTGATGCAGCAGCTAAAAAGCCAATGGGATTTTGGGTTGCAACAAAAGGAGTATATTGCCTAGATCGAGGGTAGTCATGGCGCCTCTCTATTCTGCTTTGGTTAGACCTCCCCTAGAATACTGTGTCCAATTCTGGGCACCACAGTTGAAAAGAGATATTGTCAAGTTGGAAGGTGTCCAGAGGAGTGCAACTAAAATGATCAAAGGTTTGGAGATCATGAATCCCTTTGAGGAACGTCTTAAAGAACTGGGTATGTTTAGCCCGCAGAAGAGAAGGTTGAGAAGAGACATGATAGCCATGTATAAATACAGTAGAGTCTCACTTATCCAAGCTAAACGGGCCGGCAGAAGCTTGGATAAGTGAATAACTTGGATAATAAGGAGGGATTAAGGAAAAGCCTATTAAACACCAAATTAGGTTGTGATATTACAAATTAAGCACCAAAACTTCATGTTATACAACAAATATGACAGAAAAAATAGTTCAATACGCAGTAAGGTTATGTTGTAATTACTGTATTTACGAATTTAGCACCAAAATATCATAATATATTGAAAACATTGACTACAAAAATGGCTTGGATTATCCAGAGACTTGGATAAGCGAGGCTTGGATAAGTGAGATTCTACTGTATGTGAAAGTATGCCATAAGGAAGAGGGAGTAGGCTTGTTTTCCACTGCTCTTGAAATCAGGACTAGGAGCAGTGGGTTCAAATGACAGGAAAGGAGATTTCACCTGAACGTCAGGAAGAACTTCTTGACTGTACGAGCTGTTCAGCAGTGGAACTCTCTACCTCAAAGTATGCTAGAACCTCCTTCCTTGGAAACTTTTAAACGGAGGTTGGATGGCCATCTGTCAGGGATACTTTGATTGTGCTTTTCCTGCATGGGAAGAGGCTGGACTAGATGGCCATGTAGTCTCTTCTACCTCTATGATTCTATGATTTCTGGCAATAATTATATGGCCATCAATGAGTACCAGCCAATTAAGGCTACACATATTTATTTATTATTTATTTACAGTATTTATATTCCACCCTTCTCACCCCGAAGGGGACTCAGGGCGGATCACATTATATACACATAGGGCAAACATTCAATGCCTTGACATAAAACAAAGACAAAGACAAACGCAGGCTCCGAGCTGGCCTCGAACTCATGACCTCTTGGTCAGAGTGATTGGTCTCAGCTGGCTGCAGCTGGCTGCTCACCAGCTTGCGCCACATGCTTAGTTAGCAGAGAAGAAGAATTTGTCTGTCTCTCTCATTACCTGCATGGTGCTTCCTGCAAGAGTCTTCAGGTATAGAATGAACTAAATATCCAAACACTGGACGCCTTGCAGTTCTGACTTGAAACACTTGGACTCACTACCTTTAAAAGACTTACCAATTGAACCTGGGATAAGGGTTCAAAGCAAAATGCTCTTCTACCAAGCCTGATTTTTTTAAAAAAATCTTTATAGCATCCTAGATATACACAATCAAGATTTGGTGTATTAGACTCAGAGCTTAGAAATAATTATTTAAAATCAATTTGTTATCCCTAATTCATCAACAATTTTCCATTGTACTTTGAAGTCATTAAACATGAACAATGCCATTTTTCAGTAAAGATTAACTGCAAATTAACTGTCAGATTCATTTTATTGGATTTGCCTCACATTGTACTGTTGACAAATCAACTTACTTTGATTATTTTAATGACAACTTGTTAGCATTAATGCTTCCAAGTTTTATGCCAAGACTGGTGCCAGCTGGTTCCTAGTGCTGGACACATGCTTTCTAGTCATGCTAAAATCAGTGAATTTGGAGGGCTGACTATAGTCTTCAACTCTTCAACTCTTGGATC
Source organism: Anolis carolinensis (assembly GCF_035594765.1). Classification (NCBI taxonomy): domain Eukaryota; kingdom Metazoa; phylum Chordata; class Lepidosauria; order Squamata; family Anolidae; genus Anolis; species Anolis carolinensis. The sequence goes on from NC_085843.1 coordinate 10,799,368, forward strand.
AACAGTCAGGAAGGTGAAGTTCAAAACACCTGGAGGACCAAAGTCTGGGAACCTAATGAATCAAAGCAGATCAATTTTGTTTCCACTGGGCTCTAAGGAGAAAACCCTATGGGGCAGCTTCTTCTCAGAGCCCAATGGAAACAAAAATGGATCTGCTTTGATTCATTGCTTTGAAGAGCCACTGAAGCAGTGGTTCTCAACCTGGAGTCCCCAGATGTTTTTGGCTTTCTAACTCCTAGAAATCCTAACAGTTGGTAAGCTGGCTGGGATTTCTGGGAGTTGTAGGCCCAAAACATCTGGAGACCCCAGGTTGAGAACCACTGCACTGAAGCGAAAATGGGGAAGGAGAGGGAGCTCACTGTTAAAGACCACCATTGTTTGGGAACAATAACTCATTTTTTTCTATCTGTTTTTCTCCTGACCTCGTAGAAATAAACATTAATCGCAGTTTTTTTCTTGAAAATTTGTTGTTAGTTATGTGCCTTGGTTTCCAAATTATGTCAACCATACAGAGAAATACCATGGAGTTTCTTTTGGCAAGCTTTGTTCAGAGTGAGTTTGCCTTTAACTTCCTCTGAGGCAAAGGAAATATGACTTATTAACCAGTGGGTTGTTATGACCCAACAGGGATGTGAACCCTGATCTTCAAAATCATAGTCTGCTCAAACCACTCCACCATGCTGGCTCTTTTCCTTTCTTCCTGCTGTGAGATACTGTTTGAAAAATACAGTTTTTGAAGACTATTCACAATTTGTGATTTATCCTGCACAAAATGCATACATTTCTTTTGCACAGAAATGAGCATTTCCTTCGCAGAAAACAATATTTCAACACAGAAATAGTACCTTCTGCATAGAAAATACAATTTGAAAATTTTACACATAGTAAATCTCCAATTACAAGATTTTCTGTGTAGCAAATAATTCAATACAGAAATATTATTTCTTGCACAGATAATGTCATTTATTATACAGGAAAAGGCTGTTTTCTGCACAAAACAACCACATGCGAACTTTGCACAGAATAGACCATGAACTGTAAAAATTCTCATCAGCGTAGGATTCTTTTTGTCGGAGTTTCTCAACACTTAATAAATGAATCTATCCATTTGTAATGCAGTCACTGTTTTTTCCAATTGCCTTCTACCTTCCCAAGCATTACATTACTGTCTTTTCTAGTTGGTTGTCTCTTCTCATGTTATGGCCAAAGTACAACAGCCTCAGCCTAGTCATCCTGGCTTCTAGGGAGAGTTCAGGCTTGATTTGTTCTAAGACCCATTTATTTGTCTTTTTACCAGTCCTTAGTATTCACATAACTCTTCTCCATCACCACATCTCAAATGAGTTGATTTTCTTCCTATCCATTTTCTTCACTGTCCTGCTTTAGCACCCATATGTGGAAGTGGGAAATACAATAGAATGGACTATCCTGACTTTGGTATTCAAACATATATTATGACACTTCAAGATCTTCTCTAGCTCTTTCCTAACTGTCCTTTAATATCCCATCACAATTCTGCTGGAAAAGATACTCCCTAGGATAGGACTGGTGTGTGACAATGAGCCTTTCCTTGGTCCAAAGTTGATAGTGACTCCAGAGAGGTAAATTTCAACTCAAAACTCTTTTTTATTCCCTGCTCTGTCTTTTTTTGTTGCCACACACCCTTAGGACCATTAAATGCTGACTGGGCAGAAATGCTGGCCCTTGGCTAGGGGAAATCTGTTCTGAACAGATGCCAAGTGTTAACAGATTGTCAGCAACTCTCTACTTTCACTCATACTCTGGAGGAGAGTGTGTTTTTTGTAAGCCTTGGATAAATCCCCTAAGCTCTTCTATTCTGTTGTGTCTATTAAAAATACAGTCTCAGAAAGAAGCCTTTTGTAAAGGAAATTTTGCAGAGCATGCAAAAAACAAACAACAAAATGAACGAAATATCTGAACAGATGCTGGAAGTGTCTTCAGTGCTTATATTTTATTTGTTTGTTTGTATCCCACCTTTCTTCTGATATAGGAACTAAGGATAAATATAAAACAATGCTAACTGAAAAAAATGTGAAGACATAAAAATACAAATATAAAAAGAATGAACAATTTATACTATGAAATCCATTAAACATTAAAAATATTAAAAGTTAATACGAACCTTAAAATCCCAATCCCACTGCCTTTAAAAGTCCAACCCTCATTAGTTTACAAATGTCTGATGGAAGATAAATGTTTTTACTTGTCAACAAAAGGAGATCAAGGATGGGGCCATCTGGGTCTCTCTGGGGGTGATGCAAAGTTTGGGAGCAGCCACCAAGAAAACCTTCTTCCTCATTCCCACCAAATGAGTCTGAGGGCACTTCCAGACAGTGCCAAAACCTGCACCGAAGTGGGTTTAAATAATCTGCTTTGGAGCGGGTTTCTATCCACATCTATCCACCCAAACCTGGTCTTTCCTGTGGGGGAGGGGGGTGGCTACATGCTTTCCCATCCAGCCACCCTCCAGCCCCCCCCAATTTCTCCCCCAAACCCTACCATGGGGTATGTTTTGGGGAAAGAAATGGGAGGCTTGGAGGGGAGAGTGCCAACATCTCACTCCTCCAGGCTTTTGGAAGCCCAAGGAAGCAATATGGCTGTGGGGACTCATCCCTGGATAGTCCTGGGAGTGAGATCCTACAGGCCCAATATCTTATGATACCTTTCAGAAAGGCCCGGATCTAATAGGATATCTAATAAATTTGGAGCAAGCCAAGGAAACCTTGGTTTGTTACAAATTAATTTGTTTTTGCCCAGAGGCATCGTAAGGAAAAACAAAAGAGGCCGACCAAGGGCGAGATGGATGGATGGTATCCTTGAAGTGACTGGCTTGACCTTGAGAGAACTGGGGGCGGCAACGGCCGACAGAGAGCTTTGGCGTGGACTGATCCATGAGGTCACGAAGAGTCAGAAACGACTGTGTGAATGAAGAAGAAGTCGTTTGGACACCTCTAGTAAAAACCGAGACAGGTCCCGCTTTTTGGGCTTGTCTGCATGGGCCTTGAGTGGTGGTGGGACAGAGAGAAGGCCCTCCACACTTCATCATAGCGCTCCAGTAGACCCATAAAGAGAGATATGGTCCTTTAGATAACAAGGACCCAAGTCATATGTCTTATGTCAGTGGTGGAGCTAGGGACCAAGCTTCACCTATTGGGTCCCATCTACACTGCCATTATAATATAGATTGAACTGAATGGGTTTAAAACTTGGGAGATCTACATTTATCATAGAATCATAGAGCTGGAAGATACTACAAAGGCCACCCAACCCTTTGACATGCAGAAATATGGTTGTTAATGACTCAACGTGACCTCCAAAACCAACTTAAGTCAAGCTGTTCTCCAACCAAAATGCTCCTGGGATGCTGGGTTCCAGGAAATGACAGCTGAGGTGTTCTTCTGGTAATGTTAATACCAACAATCATGGCACGAACCAAGAGTCTCTCCAGCAGCCCATCTCAATGTGTCACACAACTAGGAGAGACATATAGCCACAAAAGAAACAAGCACCAGCCTCAAAATGAGATGACATGACTTAGTGGAAAAGATGGTAATTTAAGGACAAGCAAAAATGGAGGGCTGGCTGTATGTGCCATCAAAGAATGCAGAAATGAAAGACTGGAATCCTTTGGCTGAGATCCATTTTGAGTGGACTCACTGAGACAACCATTGGGCAATGGATCAACACATAGTTAAATCCAACTGCTTCAATATCTTTTTTCCGGTCCAGACTAAGAATAGTATTTGATCTGTGTGAAATTGTCCTTCTTGTAGAACTCTGCCTCTGCAACAATGAACTGAATTTGTCCATTGCACAATAGTTAAAAATGTACAGTTGCACAAGTAAGAGGTGTGGGACACCAGGAGGATTACACTTGAATATGTTTGTTTGCATAAAATAGTATAGAATATGTCTTGATAAAGCTGAGAAGGGTGTGTACACTATAGGAAAAATTCCAATCTGAAAGGCATTGCCCAATGTTGATTTTGGAGTACATCTGTGACACAATTCATTCAAAAAGTTGACAGTGATAGGTAAATGTGAAGGTGGAAGGAAAAGAAAAAGAATACAATACCATCATGGAAACCAGAGGCCTGACTTTGCACGACTGGATGATAACATAATGTCTCTCTTTCATAGGGTTGCTATACATTGAAGTTAAGCAACAATAAGGTAATTTGTATTATTAATAGATTACCTTTTCCTTTTATAGAAAGTTCCATACAGATCTATTGAACTGTGACCTAAATCCCTAAATCCACTGCTAGTAGGAGCTATAGTAAAGCAACAGAACCATTTGAGCTTTGTTTTGTTGAAGGATTTCATGGCCAGAATCACTGGGTTGTTGTGAGTTTTCTGAGCTGTATGCCCATGTTTCAGAAGCATTCTCTCCTGACGTTTTGCCCACATCTATGGCAGGCATTTGAGCTTTCATTTTGATTTAGCAATATCACAATGATTTAAGAGATCTACTTTATTCAGGATTAGCTATTACAGTGAGCCCTTGATATCCACTAACTTTTGGTCCAGTACCCCTTATAGATGTAAAAGACCATAGATGTCAAGATCCCATTATATTCAGTGGCATAATAAAATTGTGTTTTCCTTTTGGATTTCCTTTTATTAAAAAATACTTTCAAGCTGTGGATGGTGGAATCCATGTATGCAGAGTCTGTGATGTCGTGGTTTGCAAAGATGCTATATGTGTGTTAACTGGAAAATCAAATGCATGAAGCCGATTTGCAAGGACCTGGGAATCAGTTTGCAACTGTTGCTGTCCTGCTGCTGGAGAACCGGTTTGAACAGGTTTCTCTCTCTCTCTCTCTCTCTCTCTCTCTCTCTCTCTCTCTCTCTCTCTCTCTCTCTCTCTCTCTTTTTCTCTCTGTGAGTCTATTGATTACTGGCTGGAAAGAAGATGGTTCTGTACTCAGAGAGGCCTGACTGTTTCTGAGGCCTTGTTTGCTGCTGATCTTCGTTGAAGCAGATTTATGGACTAAGAAAGGACTGCCTATGACTGCTGATTTCTGTAAGCAATCAGGGGCTATTGTAAATACCCTTGTTCTGTTGATCTCTTAGACTTAGTAAAAGTTCCTGTGTTATTTGTTCTGCAAAGCTGAGTGGCGCATCATTCTGCAGGATGACTCTGTGTTAACTGGAAAATCAAATGCATGAAGCCGATTGGCTGAGTTTGCAAGGACCTGGGAATCGGTTTGCTACTGTAGCTGTCCTGCTGCTGGAGAACCAGTTTGAACAGGTTTCTCTCTCTGTGTGTGTGAGTCTACTAGTATTGGCTGGAAAGAAGATGGTTCTGTACTCAGAGAGGCCTGACTATTTCTGAGGCCTTGTTTGCTGCTGATCTTCACTGAAGCAGATTTATGGACTAAGAAAGGCCTGCTTATGACTGCTGATTTTTGTAAGCAATCAGAGGCACTATTGTAAATACCATTGTTGTGGTGATGTCACGACCTAGGCGGCAGAGGCACCAATAACCATACACAGAGGCCAGAATCTAACTAATATCTTTATTGAAGGAATATATAAAGTTAATAAAAACAAGTATAGAAAATAGTCCAGAATTAGACCCTTCAGGAAAGGTCAGAATTAGTCCAAAAAAGCAATGTCCAATAAGAAATATTAAGGTCCAAAGTTGTAATCCAATAACCGAAACACTCACTTTGCCAAGCAAAGTGAGGGGAGATGACAAGGTCCTTAGTCCATAAAACTTGAGCGTGGCTAGGAAATAACTTGATACTTGAAACAAGGCTTGAACGTGGAACAAGGTAACTAAGAACAAGAACAAGGTCCGTGGAATAACTTGGTAAAATCCGTGAAACAAGGCAAGGATTAGTCCTGGGAAACAAGGCAAAGTCCGTAGGTAAACAAAGGCTGGGAAGCAAGGCGAAGGCTGGATAGCAAGGCAAGGCTTGAGCTGAAGCGAGGCTTGAATCGGAGCGCGCTGTCCGGACACAACTCGCTCCGTAGGCTGACGAATTGACTCCGCGAAGTTGCTACGCGGGCAAAACACCTATATAGAGTCCAACTTTCTCACCAAAGCGGTTCTCTGGGAATCAGAAACGAAAGCTAAACTCTGAGACCAGATGTTAAACTCCTTAAAGATTCTCACGAGAACCAATGTTAATTGGCAACATTCTTAGCTGCTATCCTCGCACTCCTGCGCGAAGCTGAATCCAAACTTCTCTGTTGTTTACAAAACTCCCGGCGCAAGAACACGGGAGAAGTAGGCTCTGGGGTTGTTTGACATACTTCTGGGGCACAACTTTCTTGCAGGTGCAAGGTTTCCAGATCTGCCTGGGAAGGATCTGGCTGAGAGGAATCCAGTTCAGACTGGGAAGGTAAAAAACCCAAGTTTTCATCTTCATCAGGGATTACAATGTCCTGAGCAGGACTACAAGGCCCATGGTTCATCACACTATCCCCCTCCTCAGGGCCCCTCCCAAACTGGGGTCCTCTCCCCGAGGCGCGAGGTCGCGGTTTGGTGGGATAGGTCAGATGGAAGCGACGGGTTAGATCAGGAGCATGGACTGTGGAGGCGTCTTCCCAAGAGCGTTCCTCAGGCCCAAAACCCACCCAGTCAATGAGATATTGTAGGCGGCGGCGATGAAAGCGAGAATCCAAAATGTCCTCAACCTCGAACTCCTCCTCCCCATTCATCAAAACAGGAGGGGGGGCCGGTTGGTCTGTATCAGGACGCATACCATCCGCCGGAAGGAGCAGGGAACGGTGAAACACTGGGTGAATGCGCATTGAACGCGGAAGTTGGAGTTTGAAAGTCACGGGGTTTAATTGCGCCACCACTGGATAGGGGCCAATGAAGCGGGCATCTAACTTCCGGCATGGGCGGTGGGAGGGCAGAAAGCGAGTGGACAGAAAAACCCGATCTCCTACCTTGATTTCGGGGCCCGGCTGGCGGTGTTTGTCAGCGTGGCGTTTATAGTCCTCCTTGGCTTGGTCCAGTTGCTGGAGCAAAAGTTGTTGCACCGCTGTGAGTTCCTGCAGCCAATCCTCTGCTGCGGGAACTTCTGAAGTTTCAATGACAGGGGGAAAGAAACGTGGATGGAAACCGTAGTTTGCAAAGAACGGCGTTTCTTTTGTAGAAGCTTGAACTCCATTATTGTAGGCAAACTCAGACAGTGGTAACAGAGAAGCCCAATTGTCCTGTTGGTAGTTTACATAACAGCGAAGATACTGCTCCAAAGTGGCATTGGTGCGCTCCGTTTGCCCATCTGTTTGGGGATGATGAGCTGAAGATAAGCGAGAGTCTATGCCCAGTAGTTTTTGTAGTGCCTTCCAAAAACGAGAGGTGAATTGAGATCCACGGTCTGTGACTAAACTCTTGGGCAATCCATGTAGTCTGAAAACATGCTGAAGAAATAGATCCGCAGTTTCTTTGGCCGTGGGGAGGCCTTCGCAGGGAATGAAATGGGCTAACTTGGTGAATAGGTCCACCACCACTAAGATCGTGGTGAATCCACAGGAAGGTGGTAGGTCAGTGATGAAATCCGCGGAAATTATTTCCCATGGGCGAGATGGGGTAGGAAGGGGGTGCAAAAGCCCTGAGGGCTTCTCCCTTCGTATCTTGGAGCGCTGGCATACTGGGCAGGTGTTGACATATTTTTCCACATCCTTGCGGATCTTGGGCCACCAAAAATCTCTTAGGATCAAATGCATGGTTTTAAATAGTCCGAAGTGTCCTGCTGGTTTGCAGTCATGACACAGACGAAGCGCTTTTTCCCTGCCCGGTCCGGGTGGGATATAAACATGATTTCTATAGCAGAGCAGCCCATCTTTAAGCGAAAAGGGAAAATGCAGACCTTGGCGAAGTTGGTCCTGCGCCCAGGCATCTGCTTGCTGACTAGCCCTGATTTCTTGAGCACAGATGGGTCCTGGAGTAGGGGAAGTTGAACCAATGGGACTGGATTTGGTGTTCCCCACTGTGAGCGTGGCAAAGTTCTCAGGTTGTAGCAGTTGGGATTCAAAGGTCTCCTTGCGTCCTGCAGCGTATTCCGGTTTACGTGACAGGGCGTCTGCTTGCTTGGTTTGAGCTGGGGTCACATAATGGATCTGGAAGTTGAAACGTTCAAAGAATAAAGCCCAACGTTGCTGCCTCTGATTTAGTTTGCGGGCAGTTCTTAGATGTTCTAGATTACGATGATCAGTGTGGACTTCAATGGGGAATTTGGCCCCTTCTAGCCAATGTCTCCAAGTTTCAAAGGCTGCCTTTATGGCCAGTAGTTCTTTTTCCCAAATGGTGTAATTCCTCTCTGGTGTGGTTAGTTGACGAGAATAAAAGGCACAGGGGTGGAGGTGATCTCCCACCGGTTGTAAGAGTACAGCCCCAATTGCCACATCAGAGGCGTCCGCTTGCACCACAAAAGGGGTTCCAGGATTTGGGTGCTGTAGAATTGGCTGGGAGGTGAATAGTTTCTTCAGTTGCTGGAACCCTTTCTCTGCTTGATCAGTCCAGCGGAAAGGCTGCTTTCCACGGATGCAGCTAGTGATGGGGTCGGACCAGCGGGCAAAATCTGGAATGAACTTGCGGTAGTAGTTCGCGAACCCCAAGAAACGCTGCACCTCTTTCTTGTTAGTTGGCGCCCGCCATTCCAATACTGCTGAAACTTTGGCTGGATCCATGGAAAGCCCTAGAGGCGAGATGCGGTAGCCAAGGAAATCTACCTCTTGTAGATCAAAAGCGCATTTTTCTAGCTTGGCATAAAGTCCATGATCCCGCAGTCGTTGCAACACCATTTTGACGTGGTTCTCATGTTCTGATTGTGATCTGGAAAACACCAAAAAATCGTCCAGGTAGATTATCAAGAATCTGTCTAGATAGTCCTGAAAAATATCGTTGACAAAATGCTGGAACGTTGCGGGAGCTCCGCATAAACCGAAATTCATAACTCGGGACTCGAATAATCCGAATTTAGTCTGGAAGGCGGTCTTCCACTCGTCCCCTTCTCTGATGCGAACTAGATTATAAGCCCCCCGAAGATCCAGCTTGGTGTAGACCTTGGCTCCTCGAAGTCGGTCCAGTAGATCCGAGATTAAGGGCAGGGGATAGCTGTTCCGCTTGGTGATATTGTTCAATGCTCTGTAGTCCACCACCAAGCGTAATTCTCCTGACTTCTTCTTCACAAACATCACTGGGGAGGCGGCTGGGGATTGAGAGGGTCTGATGAACCCCTTGCGAAGGTTTGTCTCTAAGAATTCCCTGAGAGCTTCTTGCTCTGGTTCAGTCAGGGAGTAGAGATGCCCTCGCGGGATCGGGGCCCCCTCCACCAAGTCAATGGCACAGTCATAAGGTCTATGTGGGGGTAATTTTTCGGCTTCTTTCTCATTGAATACATCCCAATACTCGGAGTACTTCTTTGGCAAGGTGATGATGGGCTCGGAGTCTGTGGCATGGCATACCTTGGCTACGAGGCAATGGTTTTGGCAGTACGGTGAAGCAAACTGCAGTTCTCTGTTGGACCAGGAGATGTTAGGGTCGTGGAGTGTCAGCCATGGAATTCCCAAAATCACAGGGAAATGGGGAACCTCGGTAACAAAGAAGGAAATCTCTTCCATATGTTCCCTTATCCACATCCTGGTGGGTTCCGACCACTGGCTTACGGGGCCCGTCTTGAGGGGACGGCCGTCTATGGCTTGCACCACACGGGCATTCTTGAAATCATGATATTGTAATCCCAGAGAGTCGGCATACTCTCTATCGATGAAATTGTTGGTAGCTCCAGAGTCTATCATGGCGTGGATCATGACGGGTCCCCTTTTTGCTGACCATAATGTGACCACGAGAAGGAACAGGACCCCGGTTGGCGGCTCTTGGATGGATTTTTTGACCGGGTTGGCGAGCCTCTCTACACCCGGTCGTTGGCTTCCCCCGCCGGCTGTGTGCCAGTCGGCTCAGACGCCTTCGACTCCGTGGAGGACGCCGCCGCAAGCCGGGCGGCAGGCTTCCCTTTGGCTGGGCACTCTCTGGCGAAGTGGCCCCCGTTCCCGCAGTACCAGCAGAGGTTCAAGCGTTGACGACGGGCCTTCTCGGCGGCATCTAGTCTGGGACGCACATTGCCCAACTGCATCGGCACCTCCTCGCCTCCTCTGGGGTATGGGGTTGGCGGCGGGGGTCTCCACACCGGACGTGGCTGAACACTGGCGGGAGCGGGGGGTTTTGCCCCGGCTCTACCGCCCTGGCCTCGAACCCATTGTTTCCTGTTGGCAATCATGACTTCAGCCCGTAAACATTGATCAATGAGTGCCTCGAGGGTCTGGGGAGGATCCACCTTGGAGATTTCTTCCAGCATTTCAATGTTGAGACCCTCCCGAAATTGTCCTCTGAGGGCTACATCGTTCCAGCCGGTGTTGTGGGCCAGCACGCGGAACTCGGCTATGTACTGAGACATGGGTCTGTCTCCTTGAAGGAGGCGCCGGAGTTTGTGACCGGCTGCCTCCAAATTGTCCTCGATTCCCCAGGTCTCCTTAAGGTGATCCAAGAAGCGTTGTGCTGAACTTAGGTGGGGGGAGGCTTGATCAAACAGGGCCGTCGCCCAGCTAGCCGCTGGTCCGTCTAGAAGACTGTAGACCCACGCCACCTTGATGTCTTCTTGGGGAAACTCGGCATCACGGGCCTCTAGATAAGCTTGACATTGGCGGCGGAAAACATGAACCTTAGCAGCTTCTCCAGAAAACTTGGTAGGCAACGCCATGGCCGGGAGGCGAACTCCGCGCTCCCTCAACCCTTTTATTTCTCCATCCTGCGCGTTGAGTCTGTCACGGATGCGGTCCACTTCGTCCTTGCTGATGGTGTAGCTGAGCGGCTGTCCAGCCGGCGCGGCTCCGGTAGACATCCTGGCCTCGGTTAGTTGGTGCTTATGGGTGGCGGAGTCAAACTGTCACGACCTAGGCGGCAGAGGCACCAATAACCATACACAGAGGCCAGAATCTAACTAATATCTTTATTGAAGGAATATATAAAGTTAATAAAAACAAGTATAGAAAATAGTCCAGAATTAGACCCTTCAGGAAAGGTCAGAATTAGTCCAAAAAAGCAATGTCCAATAAGAAATATTAAGGTCCAAAGTTGTAATCCAATAACCGAAACACTCACTTTGCCAAGCAAAGTGAGGGGAGATGACAAGGTCCTTAGTCCATAAAACTTGAGCGTGGCTAGGAAATAACTTGATACTTGAAACAAGGCTTGAACGTGGAACAAGGTAACTAAGAACAAGAACAAGGTCCGTGGAATAACTTGGTAAAATCCGTGAAACAAGGCAAGGATTAGTCCTGGGAAACAAGGCAAAGTCCGTAGGTAAACAAAGGCTGGGAAGCAAGGCGAAGGCTGGATAGCAAGGCAAGGCTTGAGCTGAAGCGAGGCTTGAATCGGAGCGCGCTGTCCGGACACAACTCGCTCCGTAGGCTGACGAATTGACTCCGCGAAGTTGCTACGCGGGCAAAACACCTATATAGAGTCCAACTTTCTCACCAAAGCGGTTCTCTGGGAATCAGAAACGAAAGCTAAACTCTGAGACCAGATGTTAAACTCCTTAAAGATTCTCACGAGAACCAATGTTAATTGGCAACATTCTTAGCTGCTATCCTCGCACTCCTGCGCGAAGCTGAATCCAAACTTCTCTGTTGTTTACAAAACTCCCGGCGCAAGAACACGGGAGAAGTAGGCTCTGGGGTTGTTTGACATACTTCTGGGGCACAACTTTCTTGCAGGTGCAAGGTTTCCAGATCTGCCTGGGAAGGATCTGGCTGAGAGGAATCCAGTTCAGACTGGGAAGGTAAAAAACCCAAGTTTTCATCTTCATCAGGGATTACAATGTCCTGAGCAGGACTACAAGGCCCATGGTTCATCACAGGTGATCTCTTGGACTTAGTAAAAGTTAGTGGGTTATTTGATCTGCAAAGCTGAGTGGTGCATCATTCCGCAGAGTGACTGAGTTCATGGGCACACGTAAGAGCTTCTATCTGTCATCCACAATCCCTAATATGTGGCTGTAAAAGGCCAGTTGTACATTTCAGTCCAAGTGGTACATTACCTTAAAAATGAGTTGGGACTTTTGGAATACATATAGCATGGAACAAATTGGAGTATATATTTGTGTGAGTATATTTCTATAGAGCTGTTTGGTAGGTTTGTGGTTCGAATTGCATGATCCTATATGAATGCAAGTGGCATGTCATTAAGGCTACGCTCCAGCTATTCCTATTTGACAGCAACCATCCGGATGAATCCTTAACCATTCAACCTTTTTCAGCTGCATTTAAAATGTCTCCTCTTCTCACTTTCTCCCTTTGTCTTCAGCTCATTTCAGTTGTTATGAACTGTGCTTAGAGTCCAAAAGAAGTTTGCACTTTGTTAACGCAATGGAGAGGAGAAGAGAGGGTGAAATCTCTCAATAGGATCAGTCAAAAGCAACCTGCTGCAACCACACATATAAGTCAAGGGTAGGGAGGTGTGCCTGGGAATTTAAGGTTGTGTATTCTTCCTTATTAATAACTTGACATCTTGACCATACTTTGATGTTGCTTGGCCTGGTTTTCATCTGAAATGTTGGAGGAGATGCATTAAGTTTCTGCTATCCCCAGGTGAAGGATAACGGTAATAGGACTGAAGCCTAGGAATACAAATGCTGTATTTTAGACGACTGGTTTTTCATTATACCTCTGAAAAGGAACTCTCTGTGGAACATGTCAGATTTATGAACAGGAAAATAAAAAAATATGAATCGTTTCGCACTAGCAGCGCCTATATTTCTGCATCTGAGGAATGCTCTTCAACATGTTGCAGACACAAATGGGTAAACTACTTCTATATTAAGTATCAGAGTAGCTTTTCACAGTAGGGAACAGAGTAATCGAGAAGATCTGTGTGCGACCCTTCCCTGCGGGGACTCGCGGAGCGCATGACTCATAAAAAATTGTGACAGGACTCAAAGTGTGCTTTTGCATAGCATTCAGAAAGCCCATCTTTATATCCTACAAATCCAAAGCTGGATTTTATTTGTTCTCTATGTTACTTAATATGGTCATCGAGAGAAAAATGATGGGGGATCTAAATAAGAGAGCTATGCATGATCTACCGACATTAAAAAAGAAAGAGTGCTAAAGAGAAAGGATGGCCGTTTGTTTAAAAGAGGCCAAGAGCTGGACAAAAGAGACTTTGTGGACTACAGCTTGGGATGCCCTAAGCAGCAAAGCTATTTTTCATGTCAGGAGCAACTTGAGTAACTGCAAGTTGCTTCTGGTGTGAGAGAATTAGTCGTCGGAAAGGATGTTACCCAGGGGACGCCTGGATGTTTGATGTTTTACCATCATTGTGAGAAGTTTCTCTCATGTTGCTACATGGGGATCTGGAGCTGACAGAGGAAGCTCACCCACTCTTCCCAAATTTGAACCATCAACCTGTTGGTCAGCAGTCCTGCCAGCACAAGAGTTTAACCCATTGCGCCACTGGGGGCTATTGTAGTCCAAGAAATAACTTTCTCAGTCTCTAAGTGCATGCATATATAGTGTATACAGTTATTGTTGTGAGCTGCTTCCAGTCCCTGCAAAGAGATGGGGCGGGATACAAATAATAATAATAATAATAATAATAATAATAATAATAATAATTATTATTATTATTAGAAACCCAACAAGATGAATTCACAGCAGACACTCTGCTGACTGTTGAATTGAGTCACACGTTGAACACTTCCCAAGTGTCTAGGACTGTGTGATGTATCGGCGAATAATGCGTGCAGATCCCAGTAAGGTGGCCTTCTGCAGCTGGCTGGGGGTAATTTTGTCAGCGCCAATTGTGTTTAAGTGCAGGCCAAGGCCTTTAGGCACTGCACCCAGTGTGCCGATCACCACTGGGACCACCTTGACTGGCTTGTGCCAGAGTCTTTGTAATTCGATCTTTAAATCCTCATATCGTGTCAGCTTTTCCAGTTGTTTCTCCTCAATCCTGCTGTCACATGGGATTGTAACATCGACAATCCATACTTTGCTTTTTAACACGATTGTGAGGTCAGGAGTATTATTATTATTATTCTACATTTGTGATTTTGACTTTTGCAAATTTGACTCTAGGTTGACTTCTTTGAGTTATGCTAGAGGACCTAGACATTTCTAGAGAGAACTTCTCTCTAAGAATCTCTAGGTCCTCCAATACAATTTTTTTATTTCAATTTCTAGCAGAGGTCCATATAGTCATGCTAGAAGACCTAGAAATTCCCAGAGATGAAAAATTAGCATGTCTTTATCTTCAATTTTTCACCCACATGTGAGTCCTGTGCTTCTAACCCAAGTGAATATGGAGTGCTGGCTGCATACTTGTGATAAGTCTGGTTTAACTCAATGTATTGGTAGTAAGTAAAGGTAAAGGTTTTCCCCTGACTTAATGTCCAGTTGTGTACGACTCTGGGGGTTGGTGCTCATCTCCATTTCTAAGCCGAAGAGCTGCCGTTGTTCATAGACACCTCCAAGGTCATGTGGCCAGCATGACTGTATGGAGCGCTGTTATCTTCCTGCCAGAGCAGTACCTATTGATCTACTCACATTTTCATGTTTTTGAACTGCTAGGCTGGCAGAAGCCAATGTATTGGTACACAACATATATTAGGGCTGGCACATAAAAGAGGCAGAAGTTGGAGAAAATATCACCATCAGGTCCAAGATACATGCCTTGTATCTGACTGTTCTCTTATCTGCTCTCCCTCCAATTCAGTCAGCAAAATGGGCAGCTTTAATCAGAAATTCTATTGGATATTTTTAAAAATCTGTTTCAATTTCTGATAGTACAAGTGGGATGAAGAAATCTTTTAGAATCATCCATTTTGCTCCCAGTGAAACAGATGTCAAACCTGGCCTGGAGGATATTTTATGAAGTACAGCAAAAAATATAAACAGTGGACTAAGACCTTGGAGACCTGGGTTTGGCTCCTACTCAGTCATGGAAACCCATGAGGTGATCCTGGGAAAGTAACATACTCTCAGCCCCAGAAAACCCCATGGATTGTAAGTCAGAAACAAGTTGAAAATACACAACGATAACAAATTGTAGAATATTCTATGCACATTTTCCTCATCCTTCACTGCACAGCGCAATACCAATTTCACACCATTCTTTCCAGATATGCGGTAACACTCTGATAAAAAAAAATGGGGATTTATGAAAAGTATGCGTGAGGAGTAAAGTGGATTAGAAGCATTCACAGCTAAGGCAGTTGTAGCTAATTCTTGTTTTCCTGCCTATTGTTAAGGGTAGCTTCAAAGGTTAGTGCTACTGCAGTGAAGGAATCCTATCTTCCATTGCTCTTGTTCACATCTGTCTTCTGGTTGGCTTTGACTTATGGCAATCCTATGATGCAAAGACTTTTAAAACCAGTCACCAATTGAAAATGAGTTGTGGGAAGGAAGACGTGGGGCAGATACAGCACATTGTCTGTCCTGAAATCCATTCACTTGCAAAACTGTCAGCTTCAAAGACAGTTTGGGCAACAGTTATGGCAGGCAAAAAAGGCGACTTGAACCTTAGAGCTTAACATTTAATGAAATTATAGAATTGGAGAAGTTCACAAGGTCCCTCCATGGATTTCGTAGGATTAATTAGGGCTGCATCTACACTGCAGAATGAACTCCATTTATTTATTTATTTCCAATACAGTAGAGTCTCACTTATCCAAACCTCGCTTATCCAAGCCTCTGGATTATCCAAGCCATTTTTGTAGTCAATGTTTTCAATATATCGTGATATTTTGGTGCTAAATTCGTAAATACAGTAATTACAACATAACATTACTGTGTATTGAACTACTTTTTCTGTCAAATTTGTTGTAAAACATGATGTTTTGGTGCTTCATTTGTAAAATCATAACCCAATTTGATGTTTAATAGGCTTTTCCTTAATCCCTCCTTATTATCCAAGATATCCGCTTATCCAAGCTTCTGCTGGCCCGTTTAGCTTGGATAAGTGAGACTCTACTGTATTTCTATCCCGCCCTTCTCACCCAAAGGGACTCAAGGCGGCGTACAATTGGCAACAATTCGATGCCGATACATCATTAAAATCAAACAGCATATAAAATCTATTACAAACAATTGAATACAGTATAACATATAAAACATATGGTTAAAATTCGTTCATCCAATATCTTCATGCTTTATCCATACATCTGTCCGGGTTGTCTTTGTCGTTTATTCGTTAAAAGCCTGAGCACATAGCCATGTTTTTAAGGCTTTTCTGAAAATCAAATGGGTTGGGGAGGGTGGAATTATGGGAGTTGTAGTTTGGTAAAGCACCAAAATACTTTAACAGAGAAGGCTAAACACCTTGTAATACTACAGCTTCCATGATTCCACAGTACTCAGGATCTGATGACTTTATGGCAGTGATGGCCAACCTATGACATGCGTGTCAGCAATGACACATCTAGCCATTTTTGCTGTCACGCTGCTGCATGCAGATTGATTGGATGACTATGTCTTTTGTGGCCAAATTTGGTGTGATTTGGTCCAGTGGTTTTGTTGTTTACTCCATGGGAATTATGCACATTGCATTTATATATATATTCTATGATTATTGTAGTATATTATCATATTATTACTATTATATTATTTTTATATTATTCATTATTCATTACTACATTGAAAATAGAATAGAGAGAAATCAGCATGGAAACTGCAAGAGGTATCATAGATTGTTGTACATGGAAATAATGGTAGTAAATAGTTTTTGATTTATTAAATACAGTTATATATTACAATTATATATTTTTGTTATTTAAACTATACATATTGTGAAATTATGGTTTTTTTCTCTCAAAGTGACACACCACCCAAGTCATGCTAGGTTTTTTGGTGAATTTTGACACAGCAAGCGCAAAAGGTTGCCCATCATTGCTTTATGGAATTTTGCTCATTCCTTTTTGCAACTTGCGGCATTTTAGCAGAACAACCCAGCGCAGACAGGCAAAGGTCACAGGCATTGCACATTTTCTCCCTTTCTCTAAAGTCTTGAAAGAAGTAAATCAAGCAGGATCAAGATATGGAGACAATACACTGATCCTCTCTTTGTAGGAGTGCGATGCATTCAAATCCCTTGAGAGGTTGAAAACTCTTCAGCTTTAAGAAAACATCATGGGCAAAAGTCTGACTTTAAAAGAAAGCAAGGCTCTGTGTGAGTGACAGTCTCAAGCAAAATTAAGGGAACAGCCTCTCTGGGTAGAAGAGACTGGTAGATGTGATGACAAGCCCATAATAAATGCATGCCTGGGTGTTTTATGTGGGGCTTGGTGGATAACAATAGGGAGCGTGCATTTCACAAAGCTCTCCCAGGCTCATCAAAAGCATCGGAGGAGTCTCACGTCTTCGTAATCCCACAATGGCAGCCCGGGACAAGTCTGACGTCTCGGGATAAAGGTGTGTGAGGTAAGAGAGGCCTTTGAGTCACGCACAGGAACAAAAGGAAGGAGAATTCCAGCAGCATCCCTTTTGAGATAACAGAAAGAACCTTGAAAAGCTCCAGGGCTATGAATGAAAACAAAACAAAAACTCGGGAGTTTCTATATCATTACAGACAGAAACCCAGGTATTCAATGGAAAATGCCTGCATCTTGAAGGAGACTCACGTTGCCACTCTTAACAGACCAACACCTGGATAAACAATTCTTCTTCTGTTCCATTGTCCCCAAAGTTTTCTGAAGCGCACTGTGCAGATGGAATGAGTTAGTGCCCAGAGTTTGGAAATGTTAATTTAGACTATACATTTCAATATCTTCCAATTAGACTAATAGAATTGGAAGATACCCTGAGGGCCATCTAGTCCAGCCCCATTTTGCCATGCAGAAAAACACAATCAAAGCACTCTGTGATGACAGAAACCTCCAGAGAAGGAGACTCCACCACACTTTAAGGCAGCATATTCTATGGTCAAGCAGCTCTTAACATCAGGAAGTTATTCCTAATGTTTATATGGAATATTTTTTCCTCTAATCTGAATCCATTGCTTTGTGTCCTACGGCCTCATCAAAGATGCTGCTGGAATCACCACGAAGCATGGCGACTTCGGTGGTGCTGGTCCGGAGGCGTGGGGAACCTGACGTCCCACTCCCAGCATCGCCTGACTCACTCAAGTCCCCATCCCATGCGGGGAAGTGCCTGTCACCTGGATTCCCCTTGTTGATCCAAGGCAACATGTGAAGCCTCCCATATGCTGTGGTGGCGACATGAGCCAGTTCTCCTTCCCTTTTAAGATGACCCCTGCAGTAATTTGCAGTGCGTTGTGGTGGGCTCTGTCGTAAAAGGATAGGCGGACTGGCACATGGCACCAAACTCACCCCATCTGATGAGGTTATTACTGTCTAGGGCAGCAGAAAACATGCTTGTCCCCTCCACAATATGACACCCTTTCACATATTTAAGCACGGCTATAATGTCCTCCCTTAACATTCTCTTCTCCAAGCTCCCTATACTGCTCCTCATTGGCTTCCAGATCTTTTACTATTTTGCTCACCTTTCTCTGGGCACGTTCTAACTTCTCAATATCTTTCTTCAGTTGTGATGCTTCAGTTATTCCTAAGGATTCCTGCTTCTAAGAATTTTTGCTCAAAAATAGTTTTTTTTTTCAAGGTGTGTTTGTATTGTTGAAAATTAATCTAGTTAAGACAGAGGTGATCCTGGTCACTTACACTTTTCCTGAAGCCTTACACTTTTCCTGAAGACACAGGCCCGCAGTTTGGTGGTCTTCCTGCACTCCGTGTTGAACCTGGAGGCCCAGGTATCTGCAGTGGCCAGAAGCGCCTTTGCAGAATTAAAACTTGGGCACCACCTGCACCTATTCTTTGAGAAGCCGGATCTGGCCACGTTGGGACATGCCTTAGCTACATCCCACCCTGAGTCCCTTTGGGGAGAGAGGGCAGGGTTGTTGTGACGCAGCAGCCTGAACCTCAAATTGAAGAGGAAAGAGGTTCCCAGTATCCCTGAAAGGCCTGTAGTGTTAGAGGATGAGAAACAGAGAGTGAAGTTTCAGGTTCCCACAGAAAAGGCTGGAGTAGATAACCCTGACGCCAACCAGGTACATACCGACATGGGAATGGGAGAAGGCAGGATGGAAGATTCTCAGCTGAATGATGAGTCTCGAAGAATTAACAAGCAAGCTGACCTTGATGAGTTAGGTTCCTTAGACAGGGCTGACTATTTGGAATTCAGAGTTCGGCAAAGTGTGAGAACCGCAAATAGAAGGGTGGTGAGGGGGCAGAGAAATGCCTTCATGTTTTGCAAAGAGTATTAAAACGGGTGCGTTTGAAGGAAACCTTTGTCAAAGCAACTCTCTTTCACTGGAGAATCAAGTCCTAGTTTTCCTGCAGTGTCTTGGAATCTATTGCTTTCTATGTATCCATGTTCCTTGGGATTTTGCCATGCTTTCTTTGGATTTTGTTTATGCCTCGTGAGTTCCTGACTTATATCTGTGGATTATATTTTATAACTGACTTTTGGTGCTTTACTTTTGCTTTTTAAGAACTTTTTATTCTTTATCTTCAATAAACCGTAAAGACTTAAAACTGGTGTGCAGTTTGTGTGTTAGAGCAAGGTGAATTCCAGCCTGAGGTGCGACAAGGGTATAAATAAAGTATTACTACTACTACTACTACTACTACTATTACCACCACCACCACCACTACTATTGTGTGCGTATTCATTCACTCAGTTGTCTCCGACTCTTCGTGACCTCATGGACCAGTCCACGCCAAAGTTCCCTGTCGGCCATCGCCGTCCACAGTTCCTTCAAGGTCTACTACTACTATTATATTCCCACCTGGATTACTGTGATGTGCTGTACGTGGGGCTGCCTCTGACCTGTGCTCAGAAACTTTAGCTGGCCCAAAGAGCTGCAGCCAGGATGCTAAATGGGGCAGGCTCCAGGGAGTGGACAATCCTTCTGTTGCAGCAGCTCCATTGGCTGCCAGTTTGTTTCCAGGCACAATTCAAAGTGCTGGTTATGATCTTTAAAGCCCTAGACAGTTCAGGTGCTGACTGTTTGCTTGACTGCATCTCCTTGTATGAACTTGTCCAGGTCCTGAGACCTTTAGGTGAGGATCTTCTCTTGAGTTGCCATTAAGAAGGAAATGACTTGAAGGCACACAAGAACAATTGAGAATCCTCAGCCAGAGCTCTATTCCTAACCAAACTACAAACCCCAGGGTTCGCTAGAATGCAGATATGGCAGTTAAACTCCACACAAAGCATGGAATTAAATAATAATATAAAATCAATTTTAACAATTTTTTAAAAAAAGCAGTTGAAAACGTCACAGCGAACCACAGGTCTGCCCTGACACCATGTTGAGTTCAACCCTTTTTCTGAAGCTGAGTATAGATTTGCTTGCTGGCATGTACCGGCTGTGGATCATTAAGCTCCAGGTAATGACCAGCCTTTAAACTGCTTTCCCTCTCAAATCTATTATGGCTGGTTCTGAGCAGCTGCACCGTACAACACTTTGGAAACAACAATCCCACTGCAAGGAACTGTTACCGAATGATTGATTAGAGTGGCAGCCGCTGCTTCCACGGGGATTATTTCTTAATTAACAATCACTAACTAGGTGAGGCTTGCTTTTATTTTTTTTTAAAGAAAATTCTTTTAAGCGGAAATGGAGATGCAGTCGCTTTGCCTTTGCTCAGCCAACAAATGAAAGTGAGATTCTGTAAGTTACGTTTATATTGTTAAGAATCTAAGATTTGCATTTCTGTATTGTATGAATATGTATTGGCTTGGATTTTCAGCCTACTTTTTATACTCAAGGGCAAATCTAACAAGTTTTACACACACCCTGTAATAGGGTTACTTTAGGATCACCATAAAGCGGAAACTTTTTTTATTCTTTTATCTGATTTGCCGTCAATCCTCTTTTGTCAAATTATATGATCCTGTACTATTCTTTTCCATTTCTGGCTGAATTGCTTAGATTTGGATAATATTTTGACTTTGGTATTTTAGTAATTAAATTTTGCAGCAGTGTCATTTAGGTTGCTAGCCCTTGTGACCCTATAGCTGCTTGTCCTTCCATCAGCCCCTGGGCTCTAGGAATCTCCAAATCCTCCAGGATGACATTATTGTCAATTGGATGACTGCCAGAAGCCACCTCAGTGAAAAAGCCTTTGCCTGCTGCCTCTCAGAGGAAAGATACTCTGTATATCCTCAGAGGCATGCTAGTTGAGATGCCAAGGTGTTATCGTTCTTAAAGTTTTAGTCATAACATTTAGTCTTAGGCCTCTTCGACACTGCCATATAATCCAGATTATCAAATCCGATAATGCACTTTATCTACTTTGAGCTGGATTATATGAGTCTATACTACCATATCATCCAGTTCAAAGCAGATAATCTGGATTTTATATGGAAGTAGAAGGGAGCTTTAAATTGTTGTTGTTGTTGTTGTTGTTGTTGTTGTTATTAGCGGCATTTATATCCTGTTCTTCTCACCCCGAAGGGGACTCAGGGTGGCTTACAAGTTATATGTACATACAATATATTATATTATTAGCATAGCACAATATAAGCATTATATATTACTAAATTGCGCTATACCACTATAATGCAATATTATTAGTAATATTAAATGTAAAATAATAGTGTATTATTATTTTATTATGACACAGCAAACAAGATAGATATGCTGGATTTCATATCACAAAATCACAAGTCGAACACTTCCCAAGGACTGTGTGATGTATTTTCGGATGATGTGCGCAGATCCCAGCAGGGTGGCCTTTTGCAGCTGGCAGATCGTGATTTTGTCAATGTCTATTGTTTCCAAATGCCGGCTGAGATCTTTTGGCACGGCACCCAGTGTGCCCATCACCACCGGGACCACCTGCACTGTATTATTATTATTATTATTATTATTATTATTATTATTATTATTATTATTATTATTATATTGTATTACATTATAATATTATTATCAGTATTATATGTATATACAATGTATTATATTAGTACTATAGCATAATATGAGTATTATATATTATTAAATGCCACTTAAACTTCAGATATGTTTCCTGGTATGCTGGAAACCATTCTGAGTCCCTTGAGAAGATAAGGTGGTATATAAATAAAGATGATGATGATGATAATTATTATTATTATTCAGAGTAAAGTGCCACATACAGCACAAGTACAGCACAAGGCCAAGTATCTGTGTTTCCATGTATCCTCACTGTGTATTTTCTAAGTCTTAAAGCACCATTCTATGGCATTCTTGGATCTTCATTTCAATAAGGTTTGCTGTTATCGATGGTTTTGTATATCCTCATGGAGTTTGGGAATGTATTCCCATGGATACAGAGTAGTGCTATATTAGAATAGGGGTAAAAGAAATCTCAGAGAACACTTCCATCTCCGTGGCAAGAACAATTGTGCTTCTGAGTTCTAACAACAGCCATTAATTCTAACATCGAAAACTTGTTGTCACAGGCGCAGAAAGTGACAAAGTATGGGCACACTTATTGTGTTACTCCCCAACACAGTCACTTTATTGTGTTTTGCCGAGGAGGTGACCTGACTCCAAGGTCCATGTATCACTTTGTCAGAGTAAAACCTGTCACCTTGTTAGGGATGAAGGAATGGTGCCCAGATTCTCTCTTTCCTCCCAAAGTTTCACCTCAAAACAGACAAATATAAATGTTCGGGATACATAATAGATGGGCTTTCTTCAATTTATAAGGGTGATGGACTACGGTTGTCATCTTCCCTGCCCTTATTATGGAAATTGGTTGTTGCTGTTGAATAATTTCATTTCTAACTTATGGAAATCCTACTATGGGGTTTCACCGGGCTGAGAGACGGTGACTTAAACAAGTTCATCCAATGGGTTTCCATGGCTGAACCCTGGTCTTCAGAGTCACAGTCCAATGCTCAAACCACTATGCCATTCTACCTCTGTAATGTGGAAATTTATTTTTATTTATTTACAGCATTTATATTCCGCCCTTCTCACCCCTAAGGGGACTCAGGGCGGATCACATTACACATATAGGCAAACATTCAATGCCTTTTAACATAGAACAAAGACAAGACAAACATAGGCTCCGAGCAGGCCTCGAACTCATAACCTCCTGGTCAGAGTGATTCATTGCAGCTGGTTGCAGCTGGCTTGCTCTCCAGCCTGCGCCACAGCCCAGCAATAGATATCGCTAATAGACATATGCCAAAGCAAAGAATGTTTGCAAAGGCCCTTCTCTGTATTAAATGGCTATTTTAATTATCAAATTGGTGGTGTGGCTCATACCGTAGCTGTGACCTGAAAAGGACACAGCTCATTTAGTCATATCTTAGCCATGAATTGACCAGATGGTCTTACAGGAGCTGCGTCTTCCCAGACTTCTACCTGAAATATAATACTTTTATGACTTTTATGACTGTCAGAGAGATCAGAGAAAAACATTTGCGAAATGCCTTGAATATATAAAGTGCTTCACAAATTGTAGTGGGGGAGAGGAGGAGGACAAGAATGCTTTCTCCATTCACATCTGATATTTTCATTTTGAACTCAAAAACAGTCGTGGGGTGGCGTGATGAGTCAAAGACCACTCAGTGAGTTTCATGGCTGAGTGGAAATTGAACTCGGGTCAAGTCAATACTAAATAATCAGTCTGCAGTAATAGGTTTGTACTAATTGCCTGCGGTAGTTGTTCTCTAACGCCAAAAATAAAATAAAGCAACACTTTCATTCAGATGCAGATTTTGGATATTTTGGTCTAAGCTTTTATTATTTATTTATTTATTTACTACATTTATATCCCACTCTTCTCACCCCGAAGGGGACTCAGAGAGGCTTACAAATCAAATGAATATACAATATATTATTAGCATAGCACAATATAAGCATTAAATTTCTATATTGTACTATATCATTATATGGTAATATTATTAGTAATATTACATTTAATATATAATATATAATTAATATTAGGGTCTTTATAGCCACCATAGCTGAGTAACCTCCTTCCCTTCATGACATGATTTATTTGCACTTTTAGCACTTTAGCACTTTTCTTTGAACCTAATCTATGATTTTAACATTTTATCTTGTATGCAGTTTTTATGACTTGCTTTTATTGTCTGATTATTGGTTTATTGGTTTTATTGTTTTGTTTTTATTGTTCTGTTCGGGCTTGGCCCCATGAAAGCCGCCCCGAGTCCCTTCGGGGAGATGGGGCGGGTATAAGAATAAAATTATTATTATTATTATTATTATTATTATTATTATTATTATTATATTGCATTATTAGTAGTATAATATTAGTAGTATAATATTATATTCCATTATAATATTATTATCAATATTATATGTATATACAATATAATATATATTTATAAATTATTATAAATTATATATATGTATATATATATATATATATAATAAATTTTACACACATATATATACACCATTTCCGTAACCAAAATTCGACAAAATATGTTCTCTCAGCATTTCAAAATACAACTCTATGGTAATATTTGGGACCAGAAATCCTTTATTTTAATTTGCTATTTTAGTTTATTCTTGTTTGCCATTAGCCATGGTTTCACATATCCATGCAAAGTCAGGGAACATATTTTTTGCAGATGTGAGAGCTGTAGGTAAAAGTAAAGGTTTTCTCCTGACATGAAGTCTAGTTGTGTCTGACTCTAGGGGTTGGTGTTCATCTCCATTTCTAAGCTGAAGAGCCGGCGTTGTCCATAGACGTCTCCAAGATGATGTAGCTGGCATGACTGCGTGGAGTGCCGTTACCTTCCTGCTGGAGCAGTGCCTATTGATGTACTTACATTTTCATGTTTTTGAACTACTAGGTTGGCAAAAGCTGGTGCCAACAGAAGAAGCTCGCCTTGCTCTCCGGATTCGAACCGCCGACCTTTCAATCAGCAAGTTCAGCAGCTCAGTGGTTTAACCCGCTGCACCATCGGGAGTACAAGAGATGTACTATATAGTTATTTTAGAGCCTGATACATAAGATATACACTTAAAATGGAGTCATTTATTTTATAGAATTATAGTGCTATGATTCCACTTGGATTATCATGACAATATCCTATTGAATCCAGAGATTTGTAGTTTGGTGAGACAGAAGAATGTTCTGGCTGAGAATTCTAAATGCCTTCTAAGCTGCATATCCCATGATTTAATCAGATGGCTCACCATTGAATCCTACCACTATAATTCAGTTGTGTAAAACATCATTAAAATAGCTTTTTCCTATGTTATCCTTTCTTCTGGACTTCTCTCTGGTATCGTGTTTTTAAGAGCCTGAATATCCTAAAGGCACCACGTCCCATTTGATCATGGAAGCTAAGTAGGTTAGTACCAGATAGTATAGTCTCACTTATCCAACATAACCGGGCCGGCAGAATGTTGGATAAACGAATATGTTGGATAATAAGGAGGGATTAAGGAAAAGCCTATTAAATATCAAATTACATTATGATTTTACAAATTAAGCACCAAAACATCATGTTATACAACAAATTTGACAGAAAAAGTAGTTCAATACTCAGTAATGTTATGTTGTAATTACTGTATTTACGAATTTAGCACCAAAATAGCATGATATATTGAAAACATTGACTACAAAAATGCATTGGATAATCCAGAACGTTGGATAAGCGAGTGTTGGATAAGTGAGACTCTACTGTATATTTCAGAGGACGTATCCCATCTGTTCTCGGTTTGTACTTGGATGGGGGACCAACAAATAGGACACATTTCAGAGACAAGAACAGGCAAAACCACCTTTATTCCTTGCCTAAGGGTAATGGCGCTCCATGCAGTCATGCCGGCCACATGACCTTGGAGGTGTCTACGGACAACGCCGGCTCTTCGGCTTAGAAATAGAGATGAACACCAATGCCCAGAGTTGGACACGACTGGACTTAACGTCAGGGGAAAACCTTTACCTTTACTAAGAAAACCCTACAAAAGTCAAGGGGTCGTCATAATTTGATGGCACATACACACAGTCGATACAATAAGTTTCTGCAAAGCTTTGCATATCTTTATCCCAGCATTTCTACTTTCTCTCCCAAACATATATTCTGATACAAAAATGCATTGCATGGAATTAATGGATCACAACGTATGCCTGCGTTTAGTCCAAACATATGGAAAATATAGAAACTATTCTAATCATAACAATATATTCTGTTACAAAAAGGGGTTGCATTGGACTGACCAGATCACCAATTGTTCCAGCATATGGTACAGACATCTATTTTAATATGGAAAATATTCTAATCATGACATATATGGTATTCTGATACAAAAAAGGGTTGTGCTGGACTCATTGGATCACCAACATATAGTACTGTCACTTTCATTGGCACCTTCCTCTCGGGAGTCCTTTGTCAAGGATGGAGGACAGACAAGGTCCTATCCCACAACTTCCAGAAGAATCGTGGCACCTGGAAAATACTAGCTATCATTAGAGCAAAGACACAAATCCTTGCAATTTTCAAGATCACAGGCATAGTTTGCATTTGAAGCAGGGAGGGAAGGGATGTGGACTTGCCCTTTATGGCAAAGGCGAAGGCCACTCCGTCTAAGCCTCTTTGAAAATCTGGCCTTATTCCTTCTGACTCCAGGGGGAAAGAGAAAATAAACCCTTTTCACCTGAAGGATGTTCATTGTTGTGGCTTTGAGGGAAAATTAAAATTACAGGCTGGAAACTCAAACCAGCTTTGTCCAAAAGAAAACAACGTCTCTCCAAAGAGCTGAGAAACCTGGGCCGCATTTAGACCAAAGCCCGCTTTGCCCGTATTTGTGGCTTTGGGTGCAAAAGCCAGCCTGGATCTCACATGGTTTCAACTAGGGGTGGTTTAACCTCGAATTCCAAGCCAAACCTGCCAAACAAGGAAGGAGTCCGCAAACTCTGTAATTGCCAGATCCACAGATGGTAAAAATTGAGCTGGGCCCAGTGGAATTTCAAGGGCAAGTCCATTAAAACACTCACAGGCACGCACACACACCGAGAGAGAGAAGGCTCATTTTCCTTCTCATCATCCTGCATTACTTGCAATTATTGGTATCGCCATTTATTTTAAGGAACCTCTAATAAGGACTTCTCAGTGCGTGAGCCGTAATGAACAAATGGGAAGATATTTAAAACAACCATAAAAACAATATGCAAAATTAAGCCAAAATGCAAAGTTAAGCACAATATGATTATGGGAGTAAAGACAAAGATCTACCTAGATAAAAGTGTTCTTACCAAACATCAAGAAACACAACCTACAAACCAGGGGTCCCCAAATTAAGGCCCGGATTTATTTATTTATTTCTGATATTTCTACCCCGCCCTTCTCCCCGGGGGATGCGGCCCTCCAAGGTCATTTACCTGGCCCCTGTCCTAAACTTTAGACTTAGGGTAGACCTGTCTACCTGGTCTTTGGAGGTCTCTTTGTTTACTTATGGCCTTATGAGACCATCTAGATGGCTTTTGGAGGTCACTTTCCTTACCTATGGTCCTATGAGACCATCTAGATGACCTTTGAGGGTCCCTTTCATTACCTATGGTTTTATGAAATTGTCTAGATGGCCTTTGGGGGCCCCTTTTCTTACCTATGGTCTTATTAGATTGCCTAGATGGCCTTTGGGGGTCCCTTTCCTTATCTATGGTTTTCTGATGGCCTTATGAGATCATCTAGATGGCCTTTGAGGGTCCCTTTCCTTACTTATGGTCTTATGAAACCATCTAGATGGTCTTTGAGGGTCCCTTTCCTTATATATGGTTTTCTGATGACCTGATGAGATCATCTAGATGGCCTTTGAGGGTCCCTTTCCTTACCTATGGTCTTATGAAACCATCTAGATGGCCTTTGGGGGTCCCTTTCCTTATATATGGTTTTCTGATGACCTGATGAGATCATCTAGATGGCCTTTGAGGGTCCCTTTCCTTACCTATGGTCTTATGAAACCATCTAGATGGTCTTTGAGGGTCCCTTTCCTTATCTTTGGTCTTCTGATGGCCTGATGAGATCATCTAGATGGCCTTTGAGGGTCCCTTTCCCTACCTATGGTCTTATGAGACCATCTGGGTGGTCTTTGGAGGTCTCTTTACTTACCTATGGTCTTATGAGACCATCTAGATGGTCTCTGGAGGTCTCTTTGCTTACCTATGGTCTTATGAGACCATCTAGATGGTCTTTGGTGGTCTCTTTGCTTACCTATGGTCTTATGAGATTGTCTAGCACAAACTATCTGCAGACTCACTAAGAAAATTCAACAAATGCTACATTCAGCAAAGGGTAAGATCCTCTCATCTCTGCAGGAGTCTACCATATACCATGCAGCTGTGGACAAGTCTACATAGGGACCACCAAACACAACATCACCCAAACACGAATCAAGGAACACGAAAGGCACTGCAGACTAATTCAACGAGAGAAGTCAGCTATAGCAGAGCACTTGAGGAACCAACTTGGAATCAAAATATTATTTGAGTACACAGAAATTCTAGACCACTGTGACAACAGTTATGTCAGACTACACAGAGAAGCCATTGAAATCCACAAGCACATGAACAATTTCAACAGAAAGGAGAAAACAATGAAAAGAACAAAATCTGGACACCAGTATTTAAAAAGACACCAGAATTGAGACAGTAAATAAGGAACACCACTCAGAGGCAGGGAAACTCCAGACTGCAAACAATCAAGTGCTAGTTAACACCTCCCAAGTAGATGATGCCTTCAGGCAATGGAGCAAGGCTTCGTCTATGCAGATAACCTAACTGATTGACTTTGCAGCTTCATGGCTATTCAATGATATTCAAGCTTGCTAATTGCAACCTTCACATTTGCTTTAAACAGACAAGTGTTCTTTCTCCCACTCTGGACATTCCATAGATAGATAGATGGATGGAGGGATGGATGGATAGATAGAGAGATAGATACATATACAGTAGAGTCTCACTTATCCAACATTCACTTATCCAATGTTCTGGATAATGCAACGTTCCAATGCATTTTTGTAGTCAATGTTTTCAATATATTGTGATATTTTGGTGCTAAATTCATAAATACAGTAATTACTACGTAGCATTACTGCATATTGAACTACTTTTTCTGTCAAATTTGTTGTAAAGCATGATGTTTTGGTGCTTAACTTGTAAAATCATAACCTAATTTGATGTTTAATAGGCTTCTCCTTAATCTCTCCTTATTATCCAACATATTCACTTATCCAACCTTCTGCTGGCCTGTTTAGCTTGGATAAGTGAGACTCTACTGTATACACATTCCACTTGCCTCACTGCCAAAAGAACCTTTGAAGATATAACTCACAACCTCTGAGGATGCCTGCCATAGATGTGGGCGAAACATCAGGAAACAATGCTTCTGGAACATGGCCATACAGTCCAGAAAACACACAACTACCTCTGATGATGCCAGTCATAGATGCAGGAAAAACGTCAGGAGGGAATGCTGCTGGAACATGGCCATACAGACTGAAAAACCCATAGTGACCCAGTGTTTCTGGCCATGAAAGCCTTCGACAACACATTATCACTATTATTTATCCTTGAAACCTCCACACAAAGTCTTCAGTTGGGAAATGGACGAAACACTATGATTCTTTGAGATGGAACCAGAGCTGCGGCTCACCCAAGGTTGCAGAGGAAACATGTTGCAAAAATAAAGATTGCCCTGAGGACTCCCCAGAAGATCTTAGCCATAAAACCACCCTTCCTCCAGCTTGTCACATAACTCCTCTGCCTACCTTTTTATTGCTTCTCAGGTAATGTTTATTGCTTGGCAAGTAACTAATCATTGGATGATAGGAGCCGGGATGCAATTAAAAGGATACCCTTCCCCTCTTAAAATGCAAACCATTCCCTAGCTTCATAATCATCTAGTTTTTTATAACTCGGCTTTATTACTTTCCAAATATACAACGCCCATAAAAAAGGTAATTGTCTCTTTACAATAATGCTGCCTACTAATGTTCGGCAACAATGCGGGATGATCACCCCCATCATCCAGGTATTAGGGTGGTTGAATTCCTCTGCTCCTCACACACATCCTAGGACATTTTGAGGATGAATGTTCACCCTCAAAAAACCCATTAAAAGTCATGAGACTACAGGAAAATAGTAGGGCGGAGAAAGGAGAGGTAGCAATATCAAAGGCAATAGAAGAATGAGAAAAACTTTCACAATATTTGAAGAGCTCTGACTGTACTATCTCAATGTGGCTCAAGTCCAATTCACATCTAGTATCCCAAACTGTGTTGTTGTTTATTCATTCAGTCACTTCCAACTCTTCATGACCTCATGGACCAGCCCAAACTGTATGAAACAGTAAACAGGAGGATGGTAAACCATCTTGATTCACATGATTCAAGAAGTCTCTTTGCTTTCGATTTTTAAAAAGCAATACATAGATGTTTAGATTTTGTTCTCAAAAGAAGGACTGTTCTAGTTTAGCAATTTTCTCCCTGCTGGAAAAGTCTTCAAAATGTGTTGTTTTTGAAGGCTTATCAGCAGCTTGGGACATAATCTGTACAAAATTCACAGATGGATGTTTTCTGTACAAAAAAACAATATTTCTGTGCAAATATATTATGTTACGTGCAGATAACTTAGTTTATATTATTTTAGAAACAGAGTTGGAAGAGATCCCAATGAGCATGCAGTTTAATCCCCTTCTGTCATGTAGGGATATGCAACCAAAGCACTCCCAAACAATAGTCATCCAGTCTCTGTTTAACAATCCAAAGAAGGACACCACCACATTCCCTGGCAGTAGCATGTTCCACTGTCAAATAGTTCTTACCATCAAGAAATTTTTACTAATGTTTAGGTGGAATGTCTTTTCTGTACATTTGAACCCATTGCTCCTAGTTTTTGGAGCAGCAGAAAACAAGCTCTCTCCATCTTCAATGGACATCCCTTCAAAGATTTAAACATGGTTATCATGTCCTTTCTTAATTCTCTCTTCTCCAAGCTAAGCATATCTAGTTCCCATTGCTGCTCCTCATAGGGCTTGGTTTCCAAACATTTGATCTAAACACTATACTCCTATTGATGTGGCCAATAATAGCATTGGCATTTTTAAGCTGGCACGTTGCAAAGCTGGCTTATGTCCAGCTTGTGGTTTGCTAAGAGTTCTTAGGATTTGTAGATTGACAAGGCATCTGCACTCTTTGGCAGAGAAGGCTCAAGGTCTTGTAAAACTACAATCCCCACCACACCATAGTATTGAACCAAGGCAGTTAAAGTGGATTCGTTCTACAGCCGAGATGCACCCCAAGGTTTCTTTTCCATTGCTGAAAGTTCTGGTGCAGCAAAATACTCCAAAATACTTGGGAGTTACCCTGGACCTTGCTCTGACTTACAAGAAGCTCTGCTTGACTATCAAGCAAAAAGTGGGCGCTAGAAATAACATCGTACAAATGCTGACCGGCACAGCCTAGATATCACAAGCAGATACAGTGTAGACATCTGCCCTTGCGCTTTGCTATTCTGCTGGTGAATACGCATGCCTCGTGCAGAATACATCTCAACAAGTTAAAACAGTGGATGTGGCTCTTAATGAGACATGCCGCATTATCACAGGATGTCTACGCCCCACACCACTGGAGAAATTATACTGTTTAGCCAGCACTGCACCACCTGACATCCGCTGGGAAGTGGCATCCATCAATGAAAGGACCAAGGCAGAGATATCGCTGCCCCATCCCCTGTTCGGATATCTACCAGCATGCCAACACCTTAAATCAAGAAATAGTTTTTTAAGATCTACAGAGATACTCACAGGAACACCCCAGCAAGCAATAGTTCAAAAGTGGCAGGCTAAAACCCGGAACCTCAATCAGTGGTTGACTCCAGATGAGAAACTCTCTCCTGGGCACACAAAAGACTGGGCAACATGAAGGCGCTGGACAAATTGCCCTCTAAGCACCATGAGATGCAGAGCCAACCTTAAGAAATGGGGCTACAAAGTGGAGTCCATGACATGCAAGTGCGGAGAAGAGCAAACCACAGACCACCTATTACAAAGCAGCCTGAGCCCTGCCACATGCACAGTGGAGGACCTTCTCACAGCAACACCAAAGGCACTCCAAGTGGCCAGCTTTTGGTCAAAGGGCATTTAGTATAATGTCAAGTTCTTAACTGTGTGTTTTTAAATACATTATAACTGTATTTATCTCAATTCGCTTCTGACACAATAAATAAATAAAT
This sequence comes from Anolis carolinensis, assembly GCF_035594765.1. Taxonomy (NCBI): domain Eukaryota; kingdom Metazoa; phylum Chordata; class Lepidosauria; order Squamata; family Anolidae; genus Anolis; species Anolis carolinensis. Next base: position 10,831,632 of record NC_085843.1, read on the forward strand.
AACTTTAGTGTTCTAACACAATTGTTTTTAAATAAGGGATTCTAAGCAAGCAGCAACTGTAATGGGTATACAGTAGAGTCTCACTTACCCAACATTCTGGATTATCCAACACATTTTTGAAGTCAATGTTTTCAACACATCATGATATTTTGGTGCTAAATTCGTAAATACAGTAACTACTACATAGCATTACTGCGTATTGAATTACTTTTTCTGTCAAATTTGTTGTATAACATGATGTTTTGGTGCTTAATTTGTAAAATCATAACCTAATTTGATGTTTTCCTTAATCCCTTCTTATTATCCAACATATTCGCTTATCCAACATTCTGCCGGCCCATTTATGTTGGATAAGTGAGATTCTACTGTATTACAAAGAGTGCACCTTTTGCTGTTGCGCATCACATTCATCAGCAAATACATTTTATTGTTTCAAAGTTTTAAAAAATTTGATTCGATGGTGCATTAGACTCGAGCAACTCTGGTACTAAGCATTACAGTGTTGATAGGAAGGCTGGTTCTGATTTTCCTTTGCATTTTGCATACGGTGTGTGATTACTAAAAGTAATTTAGAAAGACAACACTTTAACAACAATACAACATATGGAACATGAGCCTGAACATTACATCAGTTGGTAAGATTTGCTGTTGTATCAATTCTATGGTGTGGTCTGCAAGTCTCCTTCAATTTCTCAGTGAAATTGGATTTGTATAGGAAGGCTGCCTTGGCATATTAATATGCACTCAAAGCAAATGTCTCCTAAATTAGCTGCAGCCCAACTTCCTCTGATTTGCCACAGAGATAAGTGTGAAGGTTACATCAAAGGGCAATGACAGTCCATGCTTATTGGCGGACGCTCAGGTTTGGAGTCGCTAATATTGAGTAGGTCTAAGAAATCACCTCCGAACAAGGTAGGGCCAATCAATAACCTACAGCTCCTCCTGGATATTGATAAGACCAGCGTTAAAGAATGCAGGGTTGGGAGGAAGCTACTGCTGAGACGGCAGACTAGTTCAAATACTGTAAATATATCTTGTTACAGATAAAGTCAGCAGCAACTTTTGCTTTTCCCCAATACCAGCTTCCTAAAGAGTGCATGAGAGAGGAGAGAGAAGTTAACTGTGTTTTTAATGTATTTTATGCTTTTCGGGCTACAGGGTGGGGCTACAGGGGTGTTTGAAGTTGTATCTTTTTAAAAACCTTTTTTTTTAAAAGTGTTAATTCACTAGTTAATTTACTATACAGAAGTTATTAGATGAAGGCCAAAAAGTGCTCACTCACACACCCTCATTTCTCTCAGGCCTATCAGAGCAAGGTTAATTCCTTGGTTGGGAGTGTCTGCTTTCTCCATCATCCTATCTTTTGAATCCCACAACTAGGATACTTTACCCTACTTGACCTCAAAAGCTGAAAATCCATTGTGGCTTCAAGTCCCACCACTATTTGGAAAAGCTTGCTTACTTGCTTTGACTGTAAGCTCATCACAAAACTATCTTTCCAGATCAGTGAGTTTCAAATCTACCCTCCCTCCCACCAAAAAAGTATAATGGTAGCGAAGCAATTCAGCTGTGACATAAAGCAGCCAAATGTTCTGCAATAGAGCTTCATGCTAGCCTTTCCTATTACTTTTTCTGTTTGTGCTTAGGATTCTAGATGCTGTATTGCCACATGCATCACTGTCAGTTCTTCGCAGAACTAACGCAAGAACTACCTGGATGCTTTCGTCAGCCTGAGAGCATTCAATGCTAGGCGAGAACACATTCTAAATTAGAAAGGTTTCGTAAAAATCGTATTTTCCCCATGAAACGTTCCCAACCTTTGGGCCTCCAGGTGTTTTGGACTTCAATTTCCAGAAATCCCAGCCATCTTACCAGCTGTTAGGAATTGTGGGAGCTGAAGTCCAAAACACCTGGAGGCACAAAGGTTGGAAACTACTGGTCTACACAGTATCCATGGCCATGGATGGAAGGAGCCATCATGTCCCATGTGAGGGCCTCCAAAGCTTGCATACATCAGAAAGGTTAATCCAGTATAAATCTGACCCAGAGTATGCAGTGTGCACATGAATCCAAGGCTGTGGTCCAAATGTGCTGGGACTGCATCTGTTCTGCTAAGCTATAACCCTGTCCATGTCACCACCACTTTTCCCAGCCAGTCAAATACCTTTGTGAGCATTTGGTTATAGTCTGTCACACCTATAATGCCACAGCATTGTGCCCCTGTTACCAGCAAGAAGGAGGACATCAATTTCTCCTCTTGTGTTGCTCATACAGGCATTTCATTCTGGCATTAGCAGATGAAACCATCATCATCATCATCATCATCATCATCATCATCATCATCATCAGGATGGAATTCCATAGTTGGCTGGGGGCAATGGTGGCAATAATATGAGGGATAAGCCACCTCCTTTTCCTGTGCTGATGTCCATCTGGATATGGAACCAGTCAAAATAGAACCTGATCTAGTTGTCCAGTCTGCTCTGAATACCTGGGATACCCCAGACATCTATTCTACTATAAAACAAGATTTAAGATTACTGAGGCAGGATTTGTCCTTGTCAAACTCATGCTGGATCCTATTGACCCACTGCATTAGTCTCTGTTCTACTATTTTCCCAGTACAGTAGACTCTCACTTAACTGGAACTCAATCAACTGAAACTCTCAAACAACCAGCAAAAAATTAAGAAATAATACTGCATTCACAAAACTGTTTTTGTAATACAGTAAAAATTTGTTACATTGACATAGCTTGTTTTTATTTGCGTTTAATATTAATATCAAGTCAATACAGAATTTATGGTATGGTAGTGTGGTATGGTATTAGTCAGGTCTATTCCTAATAGTAACTCTCAAGCAACCAGAAGCTACATTTATCCAGCATCAATGAATCTTAATGGGTGCCAGTTAATGGAAAGTCTACTATATTGACATCAGGCAGGATTGTTTGTAGTTTCTTGACGCTTCTTCTCCTCCCCTTTTTCGAAGAGAGGGACAATGAATGTTTTTCTCTAGTCATCTGGCAATTCAATTGTTTTCTATGATTTCTCAAAAATGATGGCAATGGGCTCAGAGAGTAAATCAGCAAATTGCTTTGGTTTTTTGGGATGCAGTATATTTGACTTGCAGATTTGGATCAATTTTGGTTGGCTGAGTAATTCCTAACTACAGTAGAGTCTCACTTATCCAACACTCGCTTATCCAATGTTCTGGATTATCCAATGCATTTTTGTAGTCAATGTTTTCAATATATCATGATATTTTGGTGCTAAATTAGTAAATACAGTAATTATTACATAGCATTACTGTGTTTTGAACTACTTTTTCTGTAAAATTTGCTGTATAACATGATGCTCTGGTGCTTAATTTGTAAAATCATAACCTAATTTGATGTTTAATAGGCTTTTCCTTAATCTCTCCTTATTATCCAACATATTTGTTTATCCAACGTTGTGTCGGCCCGTTTACGTTGGATAAGCGAGACTCTACTGTATTTGCAATCCAGATCCTTTGCCTAAATGTCTACTGTTGCACACTTCTCTTTTTGGGAGAAAATGTAAGCAAAATAGGCTTTGTGTTGTACTGCCTCACTGTAATCTGTTAGTATTTTGATACTTACCAAACAGTTGCCCCACTTTCTCTCTTGTTGCTTCACAGGACCCAGCACAAAAATGCAAAATTTGTGAAGCATAAGTCCCAACTATAACTTTTTTTGTGCAGAAAATGTTTTTCTGCACAAAAAAAACCACATGCACATTTTTCACAGGATGATTCCAGAATTGCATGCAGTCTTCAAAAGCAGTGTGGTTTCTCAAACCAGGAAGAAAATTGCTATAATGATTTCTTCATTCCGTTAGGAATGTAATGAGTGGAGGGCTATATCCCTACAACTTGCGCAAGATGTAATAACAAAGTGGCGCTTACAAACCCATACAGTTTCTTGTGGCTTCCACTCAACATTTAACATCCCATCTGAAAAGTCTTTTAAGACCTATAACTGAGGGCTTGGTTTGGGCAGAGTGTTGGTGTTGGTTTGAGACCCTGCAATAAAAATCTACGCCAACTGTGTCTTTATAAAAAGTCATAGCGGTCTCCGTTGTGGTTTGTATGAGCAAGAGAGAAATACAATTCCATCCAGGGTGTGCACATATAAGTAAGTATGTGTGAACATATGTGCCCAGCCTATGAAACAAGAGATGCTTGAAACCAGATGGCTGAGGGTATAAAATCATGCCCAGGTTTATATTTGAGAGCAAACTCACAGATGTACTACATTATCCTGTCCTTTTAAGAAGATGAACGGTTTGGTGTCAGTTTGCTTTTGAAGGCTAATGAACTATCTTTCAGAGAAACCATATGTCTGCGTACAGACTGGCCAAAATCGTAATTATTATACTCTCCTCCAGCTTTTGTCTTGAGAGATCTTCATTGTGTCGAAGAGACATTTACTGCACAATCCAAAGGAGAGCGAGCCGCCTTCCCAAACTGTGATCGATGGAAGAAAGAGCATCTTAAAAATTAGTTGAGAATGTATAGTTGTGCCACTTGTGGCAGAATTCTTTTTTAAAAATAAATCCTGACATGTGTATAAAGGCTGTTGGCATTTCTCATGCTCCACCGAGCCCGGTATTTTAATGTCCATTTAATACTGAGATGCTGGAAGTGGGTGGGCTGATTCCTCACTTAGTTGAAACTATCAGTAATTGGCCTTTTGTTGGAAAGCAATGCTTTTGTTGTTCTCATTTCTGACAGTGGCTATTCTTCATGATATATTCACATTAGGCATCTGGGAAACGATTGCAATGGGCACACCACTCTTATTTTACAAATAACTGTCTGCTATTTTTTTTAATAGGATAGTGCTGGGCGGGTGGATGTCTTTCGCCAGTCTCGCCAGTACAGATCAACAAAAGCAATCAGGGAAAATCTTCCAACTAGAGGTTGCAAGAATATTTTAAAATATAGTCAGCCTTCCACAATTGTTGTACTTAGTGGCACAGGGCCCCCACAAAGTGGAAAAAATACCAATTATTTTTTCCCCCTGAGAGCACTTCCTAAGGAATCTCCAGGTTGTCCAATGCAACTCTGGGGTCAACTTGACTGGATGTTGAATATGGAATCGCATTAAAGGACCTGGAAATCCTCAGAGAAGTTTTCTTTCATGGAATCTCCAGGCCTTGTAGCAGAACTCTTCAGTCAACCTTTGTCGGAAGTTGAGCCTATAGTTCTGCTGGAAGACCTAGAGGTTCCTAGAGAATATATTAATCAAATTTGAGAATAATAAAATCTTCAAGGTAAGGTAACAGCGCTCCATGCAGTCATGCCAGCCACATGACCTTGGAGGTGTCTACGGACAACACTGGCTCTTTGTCTTAGAAATGGAGATGAGCATCAACCCCCCAGAGTCAGACATGAGTAGACTTAATGTCAGGGGAAAACCTTTACCTTAACCTTCAAAAATTAAACCCATAAATGTAAACGGCCAACTGTAGTCAAAAGCAAACATAAATTGATTTTCTTTTTAAAGCAAAAAAGAATTGACCCAAAGTTGGGAGAGCCAGTGTGTGTTACTGGTCTGAATGTTGGACTAGGAGTCAGGCAGATCAGGGTTTGAATCTCTGTTTAGCTATGGAAATCCACTGAGCTGGTCTTGAGCAAGTTACCCTCTCAGGCCTCTTCTACACAACTGAATAAAATCCCACATTATCTGCTTTCAACTGGGATATATGGCAGTGTGGACTCAGATATTCCAGTTCAAAGCAGATTTTGTGCGTTATTCTGCCTTGATATTCTGAGTTATGTAGCTGTGCGGAAGGGTCCTCAGCTTCAGAGGAAGGCTGGGGAAAAACTGCTCTGAACATATCTTGCCCAGAAAACCTCATGATCAGGTTGCTTTACCATTGCTATCAGTTGGAAATGCCTTTAAGGCAATGGTTCTCAACCTGTGGGTACCCAGGTGTTTTGGCCTACAACTCTCAGAAATCCCAGCCAGTTTACCAGCTGTAAGGATTTCTGGAAGTTGAAGGTCAAAACATTTGGAGACCCACAGGTTGAGAATCATTGCTTTAAGGCATACAAGAAAAACAGCCGAACCTACCAGTAAATTTCCTGTAGAAATCTAGTGACACCATGAGAAGAAAATCTTGGACTGTGAAGCCCTTTGGTCTGATCCAGAATGTTCTAACAACACCCAAAATACATGGGATTTTAGCTGAGGATGTATCTACATTGTAGAATGAATGCAGCTTTAACTGTCATATCTCAGTGCCATAGAATCCTGGGAATTGTAATTTGGTGAGGCACTGGAACTCTTTGGCAGAGAGGTTAAAGCAGTGGTTCTCAACCTGTGGGTTCCCAGGTGTTTTGGCCTACAAAACAGTTTACCAGCTGTTAGGATTTCTGGGAGTTGAAGGCCAAAACACCTGGGGACCCACAGGTTGAGAACCACTTGGTTAAAGCATTGTAACACTACAATTCCCAGGGTTCCATAGCATTGAGCCACTGAGTTCAGTAGTGTCAAATTGCTTTCATTCTACAGCGTAGAATGATTAATTTTACATATTTTGGTACCTAGCAATATTTGAATAAGTAAACCAAGGGAATGCATCTACAGACCACTTTGAAGGCTGCAGATCAAGACTGTCTCAAAGAAAAGGATGCAAGATCCAGTTTTCCCCTTTAAAAACAAACCAATAGTAACTTCAAAAGAATTATGCCATAAAGCTATCCAGAAGTCTATGGATGTGGGAAGTATCAGAATTCAATACTGATTATTTATTTTGCATAATTAATAAGAAACCTAAGACAAGATGCTGATGGGAGTATGCGGTGGGTGAAAAATGGGCTGTAATAGCCTCATAAACTCTGCTATTGATGGCAGCTTTACACAACTTCATACTGACTTGAGCTAAAGGCTGTAAGTTTTATCAATATAGTTAGCAATTAATATTGACGGATCAGCATATGATAACTTCACTCACTCCACCATACTCTGTGTTTACTCTGAGCATAAATTCATGTCAGGGCAAACATTTCCCTAATACGAATCCTCAAAGTGACTTTGCCAGAAGTTCTGAACAGAAAACATAGGGATGTTGTATGACAAAGCTATGTCACAAGACTTTGTAAACATAACCAAAAAAATAAAAAAGAGAAAAAATCCATTATGTCACACAATCAAGCTGTAGCAGGAAGGAGGACCATCACTCTGGATATTTTATGAGGGTCTGATACATAAAACCTTCATCCTATTGCGGCCAACACACTGCATCTATATTAAGAAATTGGCAGTGCAACAATTCAATTAAAGATGTAAAGGCAACACATCATTTGTGGCAGCTAGTAATATTTTGGCTTCCTCTTTACCCCTGACCCCCTCTTCAACACACCGAGGTCAAACCACAATTGTGTATCACAGCTCATTCTCATTTCTGCACACAAATGCCAACCCGAAAGCTCCAGTCCATGCCAACTCTACAACTGCACAGCCACGAAATCAAAGATTAGGAGATAAAAAGAGACTTCCAAGGTTTCTTAAAAGGACAAGTTTCTAAAAATAAATATAAATTTCACCCGTCTTCTACAAAGAAACCTGAGCTATTTACATAAGCGTCAAGAATAAGTCAGAATGGCCTTAGAAATTATCAGCTAGAATATCAGTTCGGGAGATAAATGAAAGCTGAGACAGAGAAAATAGAAAGGAAGGAAAGAAGGAAAGAAGAAAGAACAAGAAAGAAAGAGCTCTGAAAAGGTCCTATGAGGTGCACACGGACCATTTGACAATCATCATTTCTCCATGAATAAATCAGAAATCTCTTTACTCAAATAATACCATCTCTTCCTTCCATCTTCTCATACTCAAACCAAAATATTCCTAGGAAATTATTAATAGAGCAGGTCTGCTGGACAACCGCAAAAAAGTAATAAGCAAAGGTCAGAAGCATTTGGAGAAAATGTAGTGTCAGAATGGGGTCCGTGCCCTTCCTTACCAGTTTCGGTGTTATCGTGTTCTGTATCGGTGAGGGTGAGGTTGGAGTTGGCTCGGCTGGACAGGCAGGAGCTGCGGCCGGATTTGGTGTTGCGTCCCCAGAGTCTAACCGGGTGTTCAGGTGACAGAACTGCATCTGCTTCGTTGTCAGCATCAGATCCAGCACCAATGGAATAGCCGCAATGGGGCAGCCCTAAATCCGTCCGATATAAAGTCCCATGGGGTGGTGAGACGTCTTCAAGGCCCAGCTCTCGCAAAGAAAAGTTGGGTCCTGGAGTGTGGGATGGGGTTGGATAGAAAAAAGAAAGAGCAGAAAACATTAGGAAATGATCTTCAAACCAAGAATAACAGAGACTTTTCCAGACAATGGATGTAGAGGTTGCTGACATTTTCAGCGGGGCATTGAATCCATGGTCAGTTTTATTCCAAAATGTAAAAGGAGCAAGTGCTGAAGCTATTTGGGGAATAGCTTTGCATTGCTCCTTTAAAAACTGAGATGAAACCCACAATGCATCCCACGCAGCCTTGATGTGGAATCCAGGGGGCCTCACTAGGAATGGTCAAAATTAACTTTCCCAAAAGTTACTTTTCTTCCTCATTTTGCCCATGGAAACCAACTGTGTGACCTTGAGCAAGTCACATATTCTCATTCCTATAAAAACCTATTACAGATGCACTTTAGGAAAGGTAAGGTTTCCCCTGATGTTAAGTCCAGTCGTGACCGACTCTGGGGGTTGGTGCTCATCTCCATTTCTGAGCCGAAGAGCCGGCGTTGTCCATAGACATCTCCAGGTCATGTGGCCAGCATGACTGCATGGAGCGCCGTTACCTTCCCGCCGGAGCGGTACCTATTGAACTACTCACATTTGCATGTTTTCGAACTGCTAGGTTGGCAAGAGCTGGGGCTAACAGCGGGAGCTCATTCCACTCCCGGGATTTGAACCTGGGACCTTTCGGTCCGCATATTCAGCAGCTCAGCGCTTTAACACACTTTGCCACCTTAGGAACTGACCTGTAAGGCACACAACAAATCCCAGGGTGAGCATGCATAGAAGCTAAGATAGCAATTTTGCTACTCCTTAGTAGTGCGATATGTCTGCCTCCTATGCCAAGGTAACTTTTAGTCAAAATTTTACAAGTGCTGGGTCTATTTTGGTGATAAATTTTGGCACACAGAACAGCCTCTCTACAGTTCAGATTAAAATCCAGAGTGGATTCACTGCCCAATTGAGATGGAAACCACCAATTGCCAGTGAGCAGAAATGTATTGTGCAGACCCACAATGTTTTGTCTCACATATGACTATTTTTTTTAAAAAAAATCTACTTTTTTTTGTAAAATCTTAATTCAGAAGAAAACACAAGGGCCATCCAACACAATCCCTTTCTGACATTCTGGAAGACACAACTAAAGTACTCCTGAAATATGTCCATTCAACTTCTGTTTATATACTCCCAGAGATTGCCTTTGAGGCAATCTATCACCAAACACGTCTTACTGGAACAGACAGGTGGAGAAATCCCTCATATCCCACTTATCCTATCCCAATGAGGCCATGAATGGTATTTCCCAATTCCCTTAGTTCCAGAGCCTCAGAAGGTTTTCTGATGGGACCCCGAGCAGGTTGCAAAATGTAGGTTTTTGGGGTCACATTCAGCCGTTCATGAATGAACGTTACAATATTACAGTTACAATATTGTACATCCAGTTTACAATATTGTTACTGCTCAACAAGATCCTAGCTATTATTTTGAAATGTAATTGAATAATCTATAGAATACATAACATTCAATATCTGCTCAAAGGGAAGAGGAAACAAGTCAGCACACCATTGAAAACCATTGCATTCCATTACTAAATGCTTGTTGGAACAGGAGCACTGATCTGAAAACAGATGTCTTTGATCCAAGCTGAGGAGTCTAACCAATATACTACATCAGCCACACAAATGTCTTGTGACTATTTTGATTTCTTCACTATTTGCTTATGCCCTTGTCCCTCCACTCTCTTGGCTTCTAATCCTATTTACATATTCATTTAGTTTGGGGATTTTGTACAAAGCAAGGACCAGTATATAATAGAAATGAATTGCTTTCAAATAAATTTTTGAGGCTCTGGGGTCTGCCCAGATAATTTATTTTCAGAAGACAGTAATCCTTTCCAAAATCAGTTGTGTATACATCTAGCCATCCAACTTTCATAATTTGGCCTGTCTGGATTAACTTTTAGGTTTAAAACCTAAACCCTCATCTCTCTTAGAATTGCTCTGAAACACCTGTTCAAGAGTTGTACAGCCATGCTGGGATTAGTAAACACAAACAAGGGACAGAACAGTATCGTCCATAAATAGCAGTCCCTCCATGTTCGTAGGGATTAGGAGCACAGGGTTGCTGCAAAAAAGGGAAAATCTGTGACTAAATAAAAAATGCAAATGCTCGTTGCACTATTGATAAGCCTCTGGAACATGAAACCAAAAAGTCACTACAAGACAACCCTTTTTACATATGTTATAGTTAGGGTTATAGGACCCCTGCAAAAAGTGGAAAATCTGTGAATTTAAAATCGCTCATTATTTTTATTTCAGAGAACAGCCCTCTAGGCATTTGTAGATCCTCCAGTGCGATTTTATAGTCAACATCCAGAAGATGACCATAGAATTGCACATATTTATTCCAGCTGCATAAAGGCAGCAGTGGAGTTAAATACAGCGATCAGAGAATAATCAAATTTGTGAATGCTTAACCAGCAGACATGGAGAAATAATAATAATAATAATAATAATAATAATAATAATAATAATCTTTATTTATATCCCACTCTATCTCCCCGTGGGGACTCTGGTGACTGTATGGTTGACACTTTAGGTCAGAGAGTCGAGAAACTGAGGCTCATAAACCTCACATAGCCTCACAACTGTATTTGAGGACCCTAGGGCCCCGAGGAAACCCATTATTTTGCTCTAATTAGTTGTCCATATTTCCTTGCACCCATTTAAACTATAGAATCACAACAGTACGATGCCACATTAACTTCCATGGTTCCATTCTATGGAGTGCTCCACAAGATGGAACCTCAAACTACAAACCCTTGGCATCTATAGGATGGAACATGGAAGTTAACGTGGAACCATACTGTTATAATACTATAGTTGAATAGGTGCAGGGCAGTGCCCTTCTTCAAACTGCTAATCCCAAGATTCCCATAATTGGAGCCATGACAGTCAGTGGGATAACATCTATGGATTTGATTATTCATAGGTTTATGGCTGGACACCTCACTTTAAGGATTTCATTCCACTGGATAATTAAAACATTTGAAATCGTAGGTTTTCCCTTAAGTTTCTCCATTTCCCATTTTGAAATTAAACGGAAGATTTTCCTACCCCAATTATACCTAATCCTTCTCTCTATTTTCTTTGATTTGCTATCACATGGTAAAGACTTGTTTCCCCCACTGTCCCTCCCGTTTTCTTTTCTTTTAAAAAAAGACTTCCCTCGTAATCTCAGGAGTTCAACTTACAGCCCAAAAAACTCACAACGCCACATATAGAGGGGTTATTCCTACATTGCAGAATTGAGAACAGGAGGGAGGGGGGAAATGAAGCTTTGTTTCTCTTATCTCTCTATGCTAACCTTTTGATAGGCAAAACAAAAGCCTGACAGCACCACCGTAGTTTCAGAGAGGCAATTGAGAAAATAGTAGGTAGGAGTTAAAAAGGACTTTTACAAGAAGGGAGATAACATAGGAAGAGGAGAGGAATGTTGAAAGAGGGAGCTCAAAGACAAGCACAGGATTTGCATGATTTGCTAGGTTTTTCTCCTGAATGTTTTCAATATCTTTGAAAGTTTGCTATACCTTCTCAGTCCCAAAACAATAATGATGGAAGAAAGGAATCAATACTGCCCATCTTAGATCCTCCTTCCATAGTGATGTCATCATTATGTTTACAAATGAGTGAGGGGGAACTCCATCACATGCATTTTTACATGTTTCTACGAAGGGAATTGAAGGCAAGTCACCTTCAAACCAGCTTAGGAATCGTCATGAAAACCCACACTGTAGAAACAGCAAGATACCTATACCCCACATTTGAAGCTTGCGTTGTGTGAAGGGCACCGTCGGTTGCAGTTTCTTAAGTGTGTAACAATGTTGATTTTCTTGAATGTGATGAAGTCATAAGAAGGATATGGAGAAGCTGAAGCAAATTCTGAGGAGGGCAATATGAAACAAGGTAGCAGAGGGAGCCGATCTAGCCTTTCCAACCTCCCGTGTTCATCAAAATGTGCAGCAACTTCTTGTTGTTGTTTTATGCATTCAAGTTATTTCTAACGTTTGGCGATCACAAGTAGAACCTAACACAAGTGTTTTCTGGTTCTGAGAATGTGTAACACACCCAATGTCACCCAAGTGGGTTTCCATGGTTGAATGGAGAACTGAACCCTGGGTTTGTAAGTTGCTATGAAACACTCAAAACACTACATGGCAGGTTACAAAGTGTCATAAAACTTGTATCCCATGAGCCTGAAATGTGCATCTCATTAGATTCTTGCTTGAATGTAGAAAGCAACACATGTTGAGTGCTGTTCTAACAATTTTTGGAAATCCAAAGGCCGCACAGTAAGCACTGTCTCCTCCAAAATGGATTGACATCCAGAGAGGCAGGGCATATTAAGGGATTCAGGCGTCTTGCTGGAACACTGTTTCAAATCTAGCAACACTGAGTGTCATCAACACATTCTGCATTATACAAAACTGTTCATTTTAGGAACCTGCTCTCTTTTGCCAAGCCAGCTACCCAGGTGACATTTTCCACTCCAATAAGGTCACAGCAGCAACTGTTCAGCTGCAGAACAGATGCAATTGTTTACCTGGCTAAAAATATTACCTGGAGAAAAGGAAAGGTTCTTAGATTCATGGCTAGTTACCTGCAGAGTGACATAATCAGTTCAAGGCAGCGTGAACAAGCATTCAAATATTAGCCTTTTCTCTTCAAAAGATTTGTGGAGGAAAGCTGTCTAGACCACTTAGTGATTCCAGTCCAACCATCTTTTATGCATTGAATTTATAGCACCGTTCCCTTTTTTTGGCACCTGATTTACTTTTTATTTTCCAAAATGCATTGTAATAGCAGAAGCGTGTAACCAGGAAATAAATATTCCAAATAAATCATTCCCAGAGTACTCACAGGATGATCCTATCATTTAGATTAGGGTTGGCAACGGTGAACAAATTTCAAGCACAAAGCAATTGTGTTGAACCCTGCTAAATAATGCTAGAGGTAACTGAACATTTTAGCTACAAGAAGAAATTGTCCGCAAATATTATGGAGATATATTTTGCACCTTCACGTTCTGTATCATCATCTTTCCAGGGGTCTAGCCGTACTACAAAATTATAGCACTTTGGTGTTACTCCGATAAAAGAGCCTGTAGTCTCACACAGGACAGAGAGAAATCTCAAAGGGAGGAATCTTGTGGTTGCAAATGGAGGAAGGGAATTGCCACATTAGTCTTTGGAACTTCCTGATGTCTGTCTAAGGAGACAAAGGATGCATCTATATTGTAAAACTAATACAGTTTGACACTGCCATGCTATGGAATCCTGAGAGTTGTGTTTTGCAAGGTCTTTAGCCTTCTCTGCCAAAAAGTGCTGGTGCCTCATCAAATTAAAAATCCCAGGATTGCATAGCATTGAGCCAGGATGGCTGCCTCTTTGTTCTTTTTCCATCTTTGGAACTCCCTCCCTAGGGAAACCTGGAAGCCTCCTTCCTTGCTCTCAATAGCAACAGAAAATATTTCTTTTCCCCCTGACTTCTGGAAATTGATGGGCTGGACTTTTAATGATATATCATACTCTGTTTTTTGTGTTGTAGTCTCTATAATGCTGTAATGAATTTCAATTTTTTAATGTTTTAATTGATAAATGGTTTAATTGCAATATATATACTTCTGTCATTTTTTGTTTGTTTATTATTTATTTCCCATACTTGTATCCGGCCCTTCTCACCCCGAAGGGGACTCACAGCCCTCAACAATTTGATGCCCAACATACAATTCCAAAAGTAACAATGACAATTAAAGCCAAACATTAAAACAACAAATCATGCAAATTCCAAATTGTAGTCCAGGATAGGTCCATTATACATTATGCACTATACACTATAACTTCAAGGGTCGCTTCTACTCTGCCCTATATCCCAGAATCTGATCCCAGATTATCTGCTTATCTGAGATTATCTGGCAGTGGAGACTCATATAACCCAGTTCAAAGCAAATGTTCTGGGATCAGATCCTAGGATATAGGACAGTGTAGAAGGGGTCTCTGTAGAATTGCCAACGTTTCCTTTACTCTCTCCATCATGGAACAATTCCTGGCCCTTTTCAATGCCTGAGAAGGAAAATTGTAGCAGTGACTTCTTTTGCATTGTTTTCTTTTGCTTCGTCCTCTATGTTCTTTATTACATGCATCTTAGTTTTACCCTCAACTTATCCACGAGTCATATCAAAATCCATGGTTTTGGTCCTAAAACTTGTCCTCGACTTATGTACGGGGCAGATGAATACATGAATACAAGAGTTAAATATACTAATGCAAATGGCCATCATGCTACCCTTCTTTTGGAAGTTGCTGCCAGGGCAAGGAAACTATGGATGAACTTTGCACTTTTTTAATTAACTAAGACTAAGAAGAGAAGAAGATTAAGCTTCTTGACAGCATTGACAGGCTGGGGATATTTGGAGCTCTTATGCTCTGCCAATACTGAGGACCTGCTTGGGACAGACAGGAGCCGATGATAAATTAATCCACATATTAATACCACTGGGCTTCCTTGCTGAGAAACAGTCTTCTTCATTCCATGACCCCACAGTTGTGAGCAGATTCAGACAGACCAATGAAACAGAGAAAATTGCATTGTGCTAATTTGGCAATCACTGGTCAACTTGGTGGGATTTGCCTTCAACAATTTGCCACCATTTACATCAGATAAAGTGTATCATGCCAGAACTGTTGTGCAAGCCACAATAACTGTTGTGCAAACCTCTGAGGAAAGCAATGGCACGTGTCCTCTGAATGAAATCTAAAAAATCAGCATAGTGTAATGGTTTGAATGTTGGATCAGGAGATCAGGTTCCATGAGACTAGGTTCTGGAGCACATCTACATCCTGGAAACCCATAGATAGACCTTGGGAAAATAACATTCTCTTAGCATAGCCTTGTGTATACATGCCCTGTAAAAGCATTTTGCTGCTACAGACATAGTCTAAAAAACGTATTTCTTTCATTCACAAAGGTATTATGAGAGACCCTGCATATGGAACCAGACAGCTATGCCTTGAATTCTACCAACACCCAAAACACATGAGTTTTTCAGGATGCATCAACACTATAGAATGAATGCATTTTGCCATCTTATTAACCACCATGACACAATGTTATGGAATCACGGGACTTTTAGTTTGGTGGGTTCTAGTGCTCATTGTCAGATACAGCCAACAACCCTGTAAAGCTACAACTCCCATGATTCTATAGCATAGAGCCATGGCAGTTAAAGTAGTGGCAAACTATATTCATTCTACAGCGTAGGTGAACCCCTGAGTTATTTCATGCATTTTTACTAATAGATATTTGAATAAGCAAGCCATGGAGGTCAGGCTGTGGTGCAGCTGGTTAGTAGCCAGCTGCAATAAATCACTACTGGCTGAGAGGTCATGAGTTCGAACCAGCCCGGATTGGATTGAATGCTTGATCAATAAAAAAAAATAGCATAGCTCATTATTGACCTAAGCAACCTGAAAGATCGTTGCATCTATCAAGCAGAAAATTTAGGTTCCACTTATGCGGGGAGGCTAATTTAACTAATTTACGACACCATAAAAATCATCCAGCAGTGTGCAGAAGAATGAGGAAGTATTCCATCAAGGACTCGGTGTCACAGTGGATGATAAAGCAGCAAGTCCCCCTGTGGCTGGAATTGAGCATACCCTCATGAAGCCAGAAGCTGGAAAATGTTAAATTGCCTCTGTGTCTTTGTCTCTGTCTGTATGTCGTATGTCTAATGTTTGCCATGTATATGTACATTGTGATCCGCCCTGAGTCCCCTTCGGGGTGAGAAAGGCAGAATATAAATGTTGTTGTTGTTGTTGTTGTTGTTGTTGTTGTTGTTGTTGTTGTTGTTATTATTATTGTATGACATAGCAAACAAGATATGCTGCTGCTGCTGCTGTTGTTGTTGTTGTTGTTATTATTATTATTATTATTATTATTATTATTATTATTATTATTATTATTATTATTATTGAGGTGCATCCCTAAGAGCCACAGATCAATAAGGAGAAACAAGATTATTTTGAAGATAAGAACACAAGACCCTTTACAAACAAACAAACAAACAAAAATCTTCAATAGTATTGTGCCACAAAGTTATCCAGAAGTCTATTGATGTTGATAGCAAGAGCCTCTTGAATATGGATCCCAATCATTATGGCTGTGTCTTTGAATTCCACCAACAAGGATTGCTATTGCTATTATAACATATTGTATATACATATAATATTCATAATATTATATTGTAATACGATATACTAATAATACAATATAATAATATTAATTATATTATATTTTACATGTAATATTACTAATAATATCACAATATATTGATACAGTACAATATAGTAATTTATTACCAGTATTGTACTATGTTAATAATATAATGTTGTATGTAAATTTAATTTGTAAGCCGCTCTGAGTCCCCTTCGGGGTGAGAAGGGCAGCATATAAATGTAGCAAATAAATAAATAAAATAATAAATATTGTATGGAAACTATGAGCCATTTTGTCTTTCCAAAGGAATTTGGACATTAAGACCATTTGAAGCCCTTCCTCCCATCCAGCCACAATCTTCTCCAGAGCGTACCTGTTCGGCAGTACTCGTCTGCTTCTTGGTGCACCATTTCCTTCACCCGATTGCCATAGGTCAGCCTAGAGTCCTGATCGTAGGCCTTCAGAGTCTCACTGGAGCTGTAGGACTTCTGAGGTATCTTGTTGTCTTCGCTCTCTGCGGAGGAGCTGGTGTAGCGGCGCTCAGCGTCACGGCGCCTGGTCAGGGAACGGTAGGGCTTTCTTTCTTTCACATCCATGGCCCTCTTGTCTGTTCCTTTAACATCAAAGAAACGGTGTCCAAGAGGCGATCAGATAAGAATGCTCTGGAAGAAAGAATCAACAAGCCACTTTACTATTGGGGTTCACCTAGCACAGAATCACAGGCATCAAGCCCAGAGGTGATCCCAACTAGAGTAGATAAAGTCATAGTGTCGGAAGCAATGACAAGGACCATCTAGCGCAACCAGTTACCATGCAAAAATTCACAATTAAAGCTCTCCTGACAAGTTACAGCCTTATGTCTTGTTTAAAAGCTTCCACAGCCTTCAAAGGCAGCACATTCCACTATCAGACATTTGAAACAGTTGATCCAGTGATTCCTACTTGGTAGTACTTGGTAGTCATCAGGACTTAAACTGAATTAAACCACTGGTTTTTCCAGCTCAATGCTGCAAGAGGGTTTGCAATTGTTCCTGAAGATGCTGGGAATAAAACTGGGGACTTTCTTCAAAGTATATCCTCCACCATGCACTCAACCCAGTGGTCATGAGACTTCAGGGAACACAAAAGGCAATAAAAGCCAAACAAATACAATGTGGTTTTCGTTTGAGAATACAAAATTTTCTTGGAATCTCAAACCTGTTCTTATCTAGGGAGAAGTTCAAAGACCCCTTTTTGGAGGTTTTCAAAGTGTATGTACAGAGATGTCTGTGCCATTTTCATGGACAGAAATATGGTGTTTGGAATTCAAGAGTTTTATTGGTAGAGGGGGAAGGAGGATATTCACCATACAAAGGCTATATTTCTATCCAAAAATACATGAAATCTATGAATCTTAGTTGGCTCACAGAATACTAAAGGGAAGGGAGCAAGTGTGTTACCATTCAGAAAGCTTTCTCCTCCTCCTTACTGATAAAAAGAAAACCTTCAACTGCCTATGCCTCAGGCCACAACTTGTATCCTTTGTATCCTGGAGCAATACATATTCCCTAAATAGTCTTAATAGATGCACACTGGGATTGTTTACACAACCCGGGATAACCTGCAGTGGAAGCTGCTGATTCATCAGGGTTTTTCTTAACACTTCCCCATGTAGGTGGGAAGCACATTTCAGCAACGTTTGCAAGCCCAGTCACCTTTCAGATCCTAAAGTGTGCATGACGTAAATTATAGGGACAATATTCATTCCACAACAAGAGGTCCACATGTTGCTAAGCTTCCAATGTTGTGTAAACTTCTATATCATAAATGGTTGCAGGTCAAGTTTGTTGGAGTAGTCAACAGACTTCTAACCTAGCCTGGGAAAGGACATCACATAGGTCTACCAATTGATAAAGAACTTTTCATTAGTCATTGGACATTGCTGGGTTTTTCTAGATACTTGAGGAGAAGATGAATAGGAGGAGGCTGAAGGCCATTTGCATTAGGACCACAGCAAAGGAGAATGTAGTGGTTTGAGTTTGGACTAGGATTGTGGGAGACCAGGGTCCAAATGCTCATTCAACCATGGAAACCCCGTGTGACTTTAGGCAAGTCAGCCTTAAAGGAAGGTAATGGAAGGTACTCATATGACCAAACCTTTTTTTTTAACCCATTGATAGGTTTGCTTTAGAGTCACAATGCGTCAAAAATGACTTGAATGCACAGAACAACAACACATGGAGAAAATCTACTTCCCTCATGCAACTCTACTTCTCCCTGGCAAATCTTCCCATTCCATAAACTGTAAAATAAATTTCACATATACTTTTATGTACCCATTGTGATATGAATGGCAGATTCAGGAAAGTGGTACTAAAGTAAAGATAAACTCTCTACGCCAGGAGTCTAATCTGACTGAACCCTTCTTCTATTAATTTAAGCACAAT
This sequence comes from Anolis carolinensis, assembly GCF_035594765.1. Lineage (NCBI taxonomy): Eukaryota > Metazoa > Chordata > Lepidosauria > Squamata > Anolidae > Anolis > Anolis carolinensis. Next base: position 10,850,589 of record NC_085843.1, read on the forward strand.
TTCTTTATCTGGAATTCCAAAATTCAGAATACTCCAAAATATGAAATTGTCAACATCAGTGGCTGAGATAGTGATACCTTTACTTTCTGACTGTACAATCTTTACAAGGTTTGCTTCATGCACAAAATTATTCTGTATGAAATAACCTTCAGACTATGGCTATAAGGTGTAGGTGAAACGTAAACGAATGTTATGTTTAGGCTTGATATATATCTCAAATTTCGAAAAACAATCCAACATCAAAAACACTTCTGGTCCCAAACATTTTGGATAAGGGATGCTCAACCTGTATTAGCAGAAAAGGAAAAGTGTGATTTCACTGGAGTCAAGAAGGTTACACAAATATTTTCCTGCTTCTGGCTGCTTTTTTGACCTCCATTCTATAGAAGGATTTGACATGGCATGCAAACTCTTGAGTCATGCCAGTATTCACAAAGCCCTGCCCCTGTCTGCAATTGCCATTAGGAACTATATAATGAATGAAGCAGCAACAAAGAAGAAACATAAAAACCGACCAGGAAATTGGGAGCATTCCTACTAAATGAGTTATATAAATTTTCCGTCGTAAAAAGTCTTCGGAAGCATAAAGTTTCAGATCTGGAACACTGTGTGTTGTGGATTATTAGAAAATCCAATAATCTGAAGAGAGCCCTTTGGCTCTCCACCCTTTTCATGACTTTCCCAAGTGGTATTTTGAGTAAACATGTGAAAAAGAGGTTAGTGGGTCGGACTGCAGAGCTGAAGCAGGGTAACAAAAACAGCATCCTTGTAGCCACTCCTGGATGATGAGGACTGTGGTTGGTGGGATGGAAGGCAAAGGTCATTGGAGCCTAGGGACATGTCTATACCGACCACTTAATGTGGATTGTAGGGAGCTAAAATGCAGTGTTTAAATACTGCATGGCATGAATATGTGCAGCAGCATACATTTGAGGCCTTAAATCAGGATAGGCAAAATTGAGGGATACTCCAAAATAAATAATAATAATAATAATAATAATAATAATAATAATAATAATAATAATAATAAAACTTTATTTATACCCCGCCACCATCTCCCCAACGGGGACTCGGGGCAGCTTACATGGGGCCATGCCCAGAACAATACAATATGACAGAATATAAAACAACACATCATAACACAATTTAACAATACAATAAATAATAACATACATTACAACCCAAAATTCAGAAAAAGCAATAAAAACCAGGGCAGGCCACATGAACACTAAGTTAAAACTCGGTGAGAAAGACATATGAATAGAACCACGGGGAGCAGGGACATAAAATAGTGGAACAGTCTAGAGGATAGATATCCCAGTGGAATAACCGAAGAAAGATATGACAGTTACTCTCCAAAGGCACACCGGAAGAGCCATGTTTTAAAGTCTTTCTTAAAGGCTAGCAAAGTGAGGGCCTGCCTAATCTCAATGGGCAGTGAATTCCACAGTTGGGGGACCACAGCAGAAAAGGCCCTCTCCCTTGTTCCCACAAGGCAGGCCTGAGATATAGGCAGTGGCGACAGGAGAGCCTCCCCTGATGATCGAAGAGATTGGGCGGGTTTATGATAGGAGATACGGTCACTAAGGTAGGAGGGTCCCAAACCGTTTAGGGCTTTATAGGTGATAGTCTGCACCTTGAATTGGGACCGGAAACGGCAGCCAGTGGAGCTCCTTGAACAAGGGAGTAGATCTTTCCCTGTAGCTCGCCCCCGTTATTAATCTGGCCGCCGAGCGCTGGACCAATTGTAATTTCTGGGCTGTCTTCAAGGGAAGCCCCACATAGAGCGCATTACAGTAGTCCAGTCTAGAGGTAACTAAGGCATGCACCACTGTGGTCAAGTCAGACTTCACGAGGTATGAAAAACTGTGCCACCAAGCCCCATCCCGGAGAGCCTCCCCAGAAGGATACCATGGTCGATGGTATCGAAAGCCGCTGAGATGTCCAAGAGAACCAGCAGGGTCACACTCCCCCTGTCCAGCTCCCTGCAGAGGTCATCCACCAAGGTGACCAAAGCCGTCTCGGTACTGTGCCCAGGCCTGAAGCCAGACTGCGAGCGGTCCAGGGTCGCAAATAGGGTCCATAAACATCAGTGCACATAGATGTAAACCATATTGCATTAAAAGACAGGCCTTCCAGTGATCAACACACAGAGGCAAGTTGAAAAAAACACCCCAAGTCCTATGTGCTCATGAAGTCCAGGTATTGTAAATCCTGGAAGTGAGAGAGCTGACCTCCCCAATGCCTTGACCCAGTTCCTAAGCTTGATGTGTGATCAACTCCATGTCTGAATCACTCCCTTCTCTGCTGTCTTCATTCTGCATTAAGCGGTCTGTTTAGATGTGCCCTATGATTCCCTGCTAAAATGTGGGGCAAGGTTTAATGGTTGAGACATGGATTTGAATGCCTGCACAGGTTGACCTTGGTCATGTCATGGATAAACCTACTCTAGAATTATTGCAGTTTGACAACCATGGCTTAATGCTATGGAATCCTGAGATTTGTAATTTGGAATCTTTGTAAGAGAGGGCAAGAGACGTTGTAAGTCTACAACTCCCATGATTCCACAACATGGAGCCATGGTGTCACTATATCTAGAGTGTAGATGCACCCTAATACCAAGATGCTTGCTTATAAAGCTTTTGTCCTCCCAATTGTTATATGTCTGCAAAACATGGACTGTCTACAGATGTGCTGTCGAAGGCTTTCATGGCCGGGATAACAGATGTCTACAGATGTTACTCTCAATTTCTGTAGAGATTCCATCAGCATTGCCTTTGAAAAATCCTGGGAAGAAGAGAGGCAAAGGTCAGGGTCTGAAAGAAAAAGCAAAGAGCACCAACATCAAAGCGATGATCCTCCATCACCAACTTCTCTGGGCTGGCCACACAAATGTGCTTAAGCAAACCCTTATCAGGATCACCTTCCATCTGGAAATCCTTGTCCTCACTGTGAAAGACCACGCGGATCCAGAATAGGCCTCTACAGTCATTTATGAACCCACCACCAAGACTCTATCCTTGGAAGACAATCAGACTCAGCGAGGGATCACCTATGATGGGATGCACCATAAGAGATTATTGGATGAGGTGTCCGTAAAACTAATTGATTCAAGCTCTCAAAAAAAGAAAAAAGAAAAAAGGAACTGGTCCAAGCTGTGCTTCTTCTCTAAGCAGCACAGAAACAGATCATGATGCGAGAAAAAAAAAAGCAATGGATCTCAGCAAGGCAAAAGACAAAAGAGAAGGGCCAAAGTTCAAGCCATGCTTGTTACAGCCCATGCCATCTCTACAAAGAGCTGTACAAGACCCAGAGATGGATGTCCAATTTTGGATAGGTTTTATTTTTAGGCCTTCTCTGGGGAGGAATAATCAAAGTGCAGCATAGGATGATAGCTATTGATTAATCAACATAATCCCTGATGTGCCCAAAACGAAAATTCCAATTATGCTTTAAAAGTTGGCAGTATATCACTTCTATGCCTAAGGTATCTAATAGCTGAAGATGATGTGCGGGCAAGACAAAACATGCACAAAGGAAAGACACAGAGAATATGAGAGCTTAATCTTTAATATATGTTTTTTGTTCATGCATCTTTTCTTTTAAAAACCAGTTCCATGTTGAGACAAAACAGACACACAAGAATGAGACATGCAAACAGGTATACTGTTTAATTTATAGTCCATTTTTCTTCTATGAGATTCAAGGCTGTGTGCAGGCATTAAAAATCACATCACAGGTTGAACATTCCTTAACTGAAATTCCTGAGACCAGAAGTGTTTTGGATTCTTATGTTCAGATTTCAGAATACCTGTATTCACATATATGTAAGTACAGTAGAGTCTCACTTATCCAACATTCGCTTATCCAACATTCTGGATTATCCAATGCATTTTTGTAGTCAATGTTTTCAATACATCGTGATATTTTGGTGATAAATTCGTAAATACAGTATTACTACATAGCATTACGGCATATTGAACTACTTTTTCTGTCAAATTTGTTGTTTAACATGATGTTTTGGTGCTTAATTTGTAAAATCATAACCCAATTTGGTGTTTAATAGGCTTTTCCTTAATCTCTCCTTATTATCCAACATATTCGCTTATCCAACATTCTGCTGCCCTGTTTATGTTGGATAAGTGAGACTCTACTGTAATGAGATATCTTTGGAAAGGGATCCAAATCTAGACACAAAATCCATTTATGTTTTATACACATCCTATACAGATAGCCTGAAGGCAATTTTATATGCTATATTTTCAATACTTTTGTACATGAAACAAAGTTGTGTACATTGAACCACCGGAAAGGAAAGTGCTACTATCTCAGCTACCCATTTAGGCTGTTGTGGAGTTTTTTGGATTTCGGACAAGGGATGTTGTATCTATACAACTTAGAAACTTATACAAAATTCAAATACAATTAAACCTGAATTCTGTTTAAAAATACATGTTAAAACCAGTGCTGGTGACTCACAAAACTATAGCGCCCAGTATTGTATAGCATTGAGTCATGGCTGTTAAAGTGGTGTCAAAGAATATAGTCAGCCATGGTGCAATAGTTTCTTCGATTCCAGAGTCCTGGGAGTTGTAGTTTGGTGAGATACTAACACTCTTTCACAGAGAAGGCTAAACACCTTGCATAAACACAACTCCCATAATTTCATAGCACTGAGCAATAATAGTTAAAGTGATGCCAAACTCCATTAATTCTATCATGCAGATGCATTCTAATACTCATCCTGATGTAGTTTTCTGGAAATTTTCCAACCTGGATTCACAAATAATTGTAAATATTCTTTCCATCCATACTGTGACATTGGTCTCCTGCAAGCAAATATCACTGGATCTCTATCCCACCTCTCAGCACTGCTTTTAGGGTATTGTACAAAGTCTTGGAAATCAGCCAAACAACTCAAATACTATTGAGCAGCTCTTAAGGAAGAAGCCGTTCTTGGATTAGCAGCCCTGCATGTTGTCTACCTTGACTCTCGGGGAAGAGAAAATTGAAATCTTACAACATTGTCAAATCAAACTTTCCCGCAGCTCTCCTCTGGGATTTGATCCCCCTTCCACTCCCCTTTTGGCAACCCTGCTAACATTTCCAAAGCGTTTCTGACGTGTCTGGAGAGAGCTCCCATTTCATTACAAATTGGTACAGATCTTTCCCTTTCTTTCCCCCTGAGGATTAGAGACAGTCCTCTGACTTGGAGATCCAGGGAAGGAGGAACAATAATCCCTTGGCTCGGCAAAGAAATTGTTCAGAATGCCTGTGCTGGAAAGAAATCTAAAACTGGAATTTGATGCCCCATTTAACCATGATGGCAGCTCACTAGGTGACCTTGGGCAAGTGACACTCTCTCAGCCTCAGAGAATGGCAATGGTAAGCCTGCTCTGAACAAATCTTGCCAAGAAAACTAGGTGCTAGGTTTGCATTAGGGTGGCCATAAATCAGAAATGACTTGAAGGCACATATGTTATCATTATGAAGTTCTACCTTTAGGACTGGTAATACATTTGATCACAAATGATTAGTTATTAGTAACTAAGGTAAAGGTTTTCCCCTGACATTAAGTCCAGTCATGTCTGACTCTGAGGGTTGGTGCTCATCTCCATTTCTAGGCCGAAGAGCCAGCATTGTCCATAAACACCTCCAAGGTCATGTGGCCAGCATGACTGCATGGAGCACCGTTACCTTCCCGCCGGAGCAGTACCTATTGATCTACTCACATTGGCATGTTTTCGAACTGCTAGGTTGGCAGAAGCTGGAGCTGGGGTTTGAACCTGGAACCTTTCGGTCTGCAAGTTCAGCAGCTCAGTGCTTTAACACACTTCACTATCGTGTTGATAGTAACTAGTTGATCAAATGCTGATCAAACACATAAACTTTTCTAAATAGGGTTGTCAGTGACTAGTGTTTGGTTCCTTCTGGAAGGTGGCACCTTCAGCCTGGGAGATAGACAGTTACGGCTGAATATCCTTTGTCTGGAATTCTACGTAAAATACTCTAGAATCCAGAATGTTTTGTATGGGTGATGAGACGGGACACCTTGTTGTCTGATGTTTTAATGTACACAAAATTTGTTTCATGCATTAAAATATTGTATAACATTCTTTTCCAATGATGTGTATAAAGGGTAAATGAACCATCAATGAATTTTGTGTTTAGACTTGGATCCCATCTCTAAGAGATCTCATTAGGTACATATGTCCGAGTGTAGCTATGCAAAAATATATATTAAAAAATCCCTAAATCCAAGACATTTCTGGTCCCAAGCATTTTAGATGATGGATAATCAAGCGGTATCCCCTTAGACTACAAGGGGATACAGTATTACACATACACAATACTGTGTAAAGCCAGTATTGCATATTCTGATTAGTTAAGGTTATCTCAGGCAAAGATGTTTCACATCACTGGGCAATGGGTTTGCCAAAGTATGATCCTGCAGTATTCTGCATGATAGCACAACTTTCCCTCATGGTTTGTGGGGAACAAATATTAAATTCAATCAACTTATTTTAAGCTGTAAAATAAATAAATCTGAACCAGTGAAATACGTCATTACATATGTCGAAATACTCAGCTGGTGATAGGCTTCATTTCACAAGGTCAGGTCAAATGCCGTACATTATATTACTATGACTAAACACTAAACGTTAAAATGGCACACGAGAGCCTATGTGGTGTAGTGGTTTGAGTACTGGACTAGGACTGGAGACTAGTGTCCAAATCTCTGCCCAACCATGTAAACCCACAGGTTGACCTTAGGCAAATCCCATATTCTCAGCTCCAGCATAGGTTGGAAACCACTTGAAGGCACACAGCTACATCAAAACTTTTGTTGGTCTTTATTGCTTGGATCCCTAAACTGCATTTCTAAATGCAAACTAAAAATTTAAGTTATTGCAGTGCTAGAAATGTTGGGATTGAAAGAAAATTTCACAGGGGCTGGGAAGGACAGAATTCTCATCAGGAAAACAATAGCTTATCTCCCTCCTGGGTTATGACTATGCTTCCAGTTTTGCAGCTGCATGAATGCCTATTTAATAGCAATAGCAACATATTGGGGATGAAAATAAACTTTATTGAACTACACATTCTCGACGAAAGCAGCATTTTCACACTTCCAATGATTGGTTGTGAGGAAATGAATGTCTTACTTGGAGCCTTCACACATTTGAATGACTTACAGGCTGTTTCTGAGAAATAAAATGCCCACAAAACAACACGCACACATACGGATCTTCTACACCAGGAACTTTAGTTATGAATGTGTAAATATCATATATACCGTAGTAAAGGTAAAAGTAAAGGTTAAGGTTTTCCCCTGATATTAAGTCTAGTCGTGTCCGACTCTGGGGGTTGGTGCTTATCTTCATTTCTAAGCCGAAGAGCCGGCATTGTCCATAGACACCTCCAAGGTCATGTGGCCAGCATGACTACATGGGGTGCTGTTTCCTTCCCACTGGAGCAGTACCTATTGATCTACTCACATTTGCATGTTTTCGAACAGCTGGAGCTTCTGCCAACGGGAGTTCACTCCGTTCCCTGGATTCAAATAGCCAACCTTTCAGTAAGCAGGTTCAGCAGCTCAGCGGTTTAACCTGCTGCACCACTGCGGGCTCCGTATAAGTCGGCCTTGTTATGGCCCTCGACCAAACTTGGCACAAAAAACCCCATGACTAACTCGACCTACTGGAGAAGTTTGAGGGGACTGACTCACCATAGTGGGAGTTGTAGTTTACTCTACAGTCAGAGACCACACTGAACCCCACCGATGATGCATCAAGTGTAAACTTGCCCAATATAACAAATTGTGAGTATTGATGGAGTTTTTTGGGGTTAACCTGGCATGATGTGAATTGTAGTTCACCCACAACCTTATGCATTTTGTACAAACAAAAATTGACTTTTTCAAATAACCCAGGCAGCACCGGGGACCCAAGCTAATAATAATAATGATAATAATAATAATAATAATAATAATAATAATAATAATAATACTTTATTTTTATATCCCGCTACCATCTCCCCCAGGGGGACTCGGGGCGGCTCACATGGGGAAAAAGCCCAATGTCACATATAATAAAAGTCATACAATATAAACAATATAAACAATAAAACCATATACAGTAGAGTCTCACTTATCCAAGCTAAACGGGCCGGCAGAAGCTTGGATAAGCGAATATCTTGGATAATAAGGAGGGATTAAAGAAAAGCCTATTAAACATCAAATTAGGTTATGATTTTACAAATTAAGCACCAAAACATCATGTTATACAACAAATTTGACAGAAAAAGTAATTCAATACGCAGTAATGTTATGTTGTGATTATTGTACTTACGAATTTAGCACCAAAATATCATGATATATTGAAAACATTTACTACAAAAATGGCTTGGATAATCCAGAGGCTTGGATAAGTGAAACTCTACTGTAACAGCACAAAACAGGATAAAACAGTTAGTATTAAAGCAAATGACCATCAGGTTATAAGTATAAAGTACGTATATAGGAAATATAAAGGAATTTTTAGACATAGGTTCTCTTCTTCAAGATACTGTATTATGGATCTGTATCTAGGTACAGTAGAGTCTCACTTATCCAACGCTCACTTATCCAATGTTCTGGATTATCCAACGCATTTTTGTAGTCAATGTTTTCAATGCATCGTGATATTTTTGATGCTAAATTCGTAAATACAGTAATTACTACATAGCATTAATGTGTAATGTACTGCTTTTTCTGTCAAATTTATTGTATAACATGATGTTTTGGTGCTTAATCTGTAAAATCATAACCTATTTTGATGTTTAACAGGCTTTGTCTTAATCCCTCCTTATTATCCAACATATTCGCTTATCCACTGTATTTCAAAAAATCTGAAATTCAAAACACTTCTGATCCCAAGCATTTTGAATAAGGGATATCAACCCATCACAACAACTGACCTGATGCCCCAAGGTCAGTTTAACGTCCATCAGCCACAATGGGGTGAAAGGATGACAAATTTTCAAACTTATCTCCAAAGAGCAAGCAATGCTGTACCAATCCTAAACAAGACCCCACTTACAACCCTTTATCCCAATTTTGCTTGCACTCCGATCGGTACCTGTTGGCTTCTAGGTTGGACTTTGAGGGGGCTGAACAGGGTAACAGCAAGATGACTTTTCCAACTCTTTTCCCAAATGGGAGCAAAGCTATACTAGTTGGAACCAGGACCCTATTGTAACCCGTATCTCAGCTTCACTTGCTGGAGGAAGCGGCATAGAAACAGCCTCTTTGTGCTCCAGTCGGCAACTAAACAGACTTTCTTTGCGGCTGTTGGCTCTCAAGTTGGGCTTTGGGCAGGATGAAGACACTTATGCACATGCTAATGGTGCCATGATAGTGGCAATGCAACCTTACTGAACATGCAGCAGTTTTGGATTTTTTAACTCTAGTTTAGGAATCCATAACTGCAATACAGAATGGTTTAAAAATGCAAATTTTAGTCAATGGGTAAAATTGCAGAAGGTGAATTACACGCATTAATGTGCAAGGCAGGCAAAAAGTGTTGAAAATTGCGCAGCTTTCAGTGTCGGGAGAAAATACATAACCTTACAATCCAATAAGAAAGAAGGACAGGAAGAAAAGGAAGGTGGGAGTCAAAGGAACTCCTCTGAAAGAGATTTCAGTATCCCATTTCCTACTTAATGTGTCTGACAATAATTTGCTTAATGTGGAAGGGGACTCTCGTCCAATTTGTGTCTTTAAGAACATTTTACCTTTCAGATGTTCAGTTTTTGAAATGTACCGAATGTTAAATAGTTAGAAAACTATTTTCTGTGTAAAACCAGTAGACTGTAAAAATAAAATTATCTGTACATTATACTGAGATTATGAAGGAGGAGAGGAAAATACAAGACAAGGCTTTTTGCTGGAATGGGTCAGTGTCAAAAATTGATATTGTTATTTCCATCTCACCCCAGCACAAAAACAGGAATGAAAGGGGAAAAAGAAGGGGGAAATATCAGGTTTTGCTACTTCTTTCTGACATGTTTTGGTTGAGTTAGCTCACATAAATGAAAATGATTTATCATCAACTGAATCCCACCTAATTTAAATATATTACTAGTGTACAATTAGTGGTGTTGACACCACTGCTGTCCAAAAGATCAGCGGTTCAAATCTAGGGAGAAGGGTGAGCTCCTGCTGTTAGCCCCAGCTTCTGCCAACATAGCACTTCAAAAACATGCAAATGCGAGTAAATCGATAGGTAGGGAAGGTAACAGCGCTCCATGCAGTCATGCCAGCCACATGACCTTGGAGGTGTCTATGGACAATGCCAGCTCTTTGGCTTAAAAATAAAGATGAGCACCAACTCTGAGTTGGACACGACTAGACTTATCGTCAGGCGAAAACCTTTATCTTTACCTACCATGTTTCCCCGAAAATAAGACAGTGTCTTATATTAATTTTTGCTCCCAAAGATGCTCTAGGTCTTATTTTCAGGGGATGTCTTATTTTTCCATGAAGAAGAATTCACATTTATCGTTGAACAAAAAAAAGGAACATTTATTATATACTGTACAGTAGTTGTCATCACAAACCAGCATAACCAGACAAACTGTGATTCCTATCAAGAATTTCTTGTTACTACCATTATTTCCATGTACAACACTCTATGGTACGTACATTTACCGATCCTGCATGCTCTGGTGTTCTGTTCGGCAGGCATGCTTCCAAACAAAAACTTTGCTAGGTCTTACTTTTGGGGGAGGCCTTATATTTAGCAATTCAGCAAAATCTCTACTAGGTCTTATTTTCTGGGGATGTCTTATTTTAGGGGAAACAGGGTAACTGCCCAACTCAGTGTTGTGAAATCCTGAGAGTTGTAGTTTGATGAGCCACCACTTTGACAGAAAATGCTAAAGATCTTGTAAAACTACAACTCCCAGCAGTGTCAGTTAAAGTGATGTTGAACTGTTTTAACTCTATAGTGCAAGGTGGATTCTAGAACAGCTCACCACAAGAGGCAGTAACAGACTGCCGTGCAATTGCAATTTGCTCTCCTTGAAATTATCTTTGAACTGATTTCTCCCTGAACTGTGCCCCTTTGTGCAAAATTTCAGCTCTTTGAGATGACAGACACAAAGAAATAAATAACTCCACACAGCATTTCCATAAAGAACACAAAGAGCAAAACCTCTCAATTATCTTGGGTACAACTTTTGGGGAAAGTCCTTTTTAGGGGGCTACAACTGTCTAAACATCATGTTAGGGGATTATGGAAGTTGCAGTCCAAACACTTCTGAGTTCAAGACTTGGACTGATCATGTTTCCAAAGTCTCATATCTTGTATCTAGCTGCCCAGGAGTGAACCTACACTATGGACCTCATCACATTAAGTGCTCTTACATGGGCCACAGTGTGGGGATTCCCCAGGCAATGTGGCGAGTCTGTGGGTCAGCGGGGAAAATCGCCATTGACTCCCTCTGAGGCTGAGAGAGTGTGACCTGTTCAAGGTGACTCAGTGGATTTTGGGGCTTCGAACTCTGGTCTCCAGAGCTGTAAAAAGGTAAAGGTTTTCCCCTAACATTAAATCTAGTCGTGTCTGACTTTAGGGGTTGGTCCCATCTCCATTTCTAAGCCGAAGAGCCGGGCTTGACCTCCAAGGTCAAGTGGCCAGCATGACTAAATGGAGCGCCATTACCTTCCTGCCAGAGCAGTACCTATTGATATACTCACATTTGCAAGTTTTCGAACTACTAGGTTAGCAGAAGCTGGGGCTAACAGTGGTAGTTCACCCCGCTCCCTGGATTTGAACTGCCGACCTTTCAGTCAACAAGTTCTGCAGCTCAGCGGTTTAACCTACTACGTCACCAGGGTGTCCAGAGCTGCAGTCAGACAATAAAACGACTACACATCATGTCAACTGTCTGCCATCCATACCAGCTGAAATTTCTCAGGTTGGAGCTGCACTGCCATATAATACAGCTTCTGAATCCAGATTTTCTGTTTTGAACTGGATTATATGAGTCTACATTGCCATATAATCCAGCTCAAAGCAGATAACTTGGATTCAAAAACTGGATTATATGGCAGTGTAAATGGGGCCTCCAATGAAGTCATAAGAATGGGCCCGGGCTGTGGCGCAGGCGGGAGAGCAAGCCAGCTGCCATTAACTGCAATGAATCACTCTGACCAGGAGGTCATGAGTTCGAGGCCACTCGGAGCCTATGTTTGTTTGTCTTTGTTCTATGTTGAAAGGCATTGAATGTTTGCCTATATGTGTAATGTGATCTGCCCTGCGTCCCCTTCGGGGTGAGAAGGGCGGAATATAAATGCTGTAAATAAATAATAAATAAATAATAAGAATGCTGTTAAAATTGCAAAAGGTATTAATGAAGAAAAGCAATATTCCGTCCCCTCTTCTCAACCAGCTCAGTTGTGCAGATTCCTTTTGTATTCGGATTTAGTTTTTGCAGCAAGCTGAAGACAAGGGGGAAATGAGAGGAGGAATGAGAAACTGGGATATTTTAAAAGCATCTGAAAAAGTGGGACAACAGAGGATTAATCTTGACTGCCCCTGCCAAACCAGGATGATTGTACACATGTAATATTTTGTTCTTCCCAATCTGTTTATTGTACATGAATATTCATGTATATAATACATCTAATCTGACAGAGGTAAAGCTAATTTCTTTCTCCCCCTTTTCCTCTCTCTCTGCCTCTTGCTCCCTCCTCCTCCTTTTCATTTTGTATGAAAGCCTTCGGGGAGCTCATAGCTTTTGATCCTTCTCAACTTTGATGTAAGCAAATGTTTTAAGTTCTGCTCAAGCGGAATGTTTCCAACCCATATTCATTAATGATGCAAGTTCTTTTCTCCTTCCCTGGAAAAGCTATTTATAGTTCAATTTTGTGTGTATTTTATCTTCCATGTACTCATGACAGAAAAAAAAGGTCAAGACAAAAGAAGACGAATCATCACAGCTCTTCTGTTGTCTAATCTTAACTAATCATGTTCTGATTTTTTCCCCCACAACGTCTCCCCCACCTATTCCCGTACAGTTTTGGCACCGCTGATTTGGTTTTTAACAAGGTGCTTTAATCAAACTAGAAATGAGAAACGGTGGAAGAAACAGAATCACAAAATCGTACAGTTGGAAGGCGTCACAAGGGCTATCGAGTTCAACCCTCTGCCATGCAGGAATACAGAACTCTAAAGCTCTCCTGAACTAACCTCTGTTTAGGCATCTCCAAAAAAGGAGACAATGACACCTCTTTTATTCCACTGTCAAAAAGCTCTTACAATAAAAATATTCTTCTAATATTTGGTACTACACTTAGGCAGAAAACATTAAATATAGGATGGGTGACTCCTAGCTTGGAAAAGGATATCGGAATCTTATTACTCCACGAGCTAAAAAGCCAATGTGATTCTAGGCTGCATCAATAGTACAGTGTTTAGATCAGAAATTCTCAACCTGTTTTTTGGCCTAGAAATCCCAGAAATTCCAGCCAGTTTATCAGCTGTTAAGATTTCTGGGAGTTGAAGGCCAAAATATCTGATGTTAAATAGCATTTTATTCAGCTTTGGTCAGACCTCGCCTGTAATTAACCTGTGTCCAATTCTGGGCACCAAAATTCAAGATGGAGATGGACAAGCTGGAAGGTATCAAGGGAAGGGTGACCAAAACAATTAAAGTTTTGGAAAGCCAAGCCCTATTAGGAACAGCTTAGGGCGCTGGGAATGTTTAGAGGAGAGAAGGTTGAGAGGGGACATGATAGCCATGTTTAAATATTTGAAAGGGTATACCATTAAGGAGGGAGCCAGCTTGTTTTCTGCGGTTCCAGAGTCCAGGACATAGGGCAATGGATTCAAACTAAAGGAGAAAACAGACTGCCTAAACATTAAGAAGAGCTTCCTGGGAGCTCGAGCTGTTCAACAGTGGAATGCGCTTCCTGGGAGTATGGTGGAGTCTCCTTCTCCTTTAAGCTTAGGCTGTATGGTCATCTGTAAGGAGTGCTTTGACTAAGTGTTCCTGTATGGCAGGGAGTTGAACTGAATGGCCTTTGGGGTCTCTTTTGATTTTAAGGTGAGCCACTCTCAGATTTTTCTTGGTTTGAAGGTGTGTGACTTGCCAAATGAGTTGCCAGATGTCCAAGCTGGATTCAGAAAAGGCAGAGGATCGAGAGACCAAATTGCCAATATCCGCTGGATAATGGAGGAAGCCAGGGAGTTTCAGAAAAACACCTACTTCTGCTTTATTGACTATTCTAAAGCCTTCGACTGTGTGGACCATAACAAACTGTGGCATGTACTTGGTGGTATGTGGATACCAAGTCCCCTTGTCTGTCTCCTGAGAAATCTATATAAAGATCAAGTAGCCACAGTAAGAACAGACCACAGAACAACAGACTGGTTCAAGATTGGGAAAGGAGTGCGGCAGAGCTGCATCCTCTCACCCTCCCTATTCAACTTGTACGCAGAACACATCATGCGACATGCGGTGAAGAGCAGAGACATCACACTGGCAACGAAGGTCTGCATAGTCAAAGCAATGGTATTCCCAGTAGTAACTTATGGATTCGAGAGCTGGACCATAAGGAAGGCTGAGCGAAGGAAGATAGATGCTTTTGAACTCTGGTGCTGGAGGAAAATCCTGAGAGTGCCTTGGACCTTGGTAAGAAGACCCAACCAGTCCATCCTCCAGGAAATAATGCCCGACTGCTCAGAGGGAAGGATATCAGAGGCAAAGTTGAAGTATTTTGGCCACATCATGAGAAGACAGGAAAGCTTGGAGAAAATCACGATGCTGGGGAAAATGGAAGGAAAAAGGAAGAGAGGCCGACCAAGGACGAGATGGATGGACAGTATCCTTGGAAGTGACTGGCTTGACCTTGAAGGAACTGGGGGCGGTGACGGCAGACAGGGAGCTCTGGCGTGGAATGGTCCATGAGGTCATGAAGAGTCGGAGACGACTAAATGACTGAGCAGCAGCAGACTTGCCAAAGTCACCTACTGGGTTTCCATGGCCAAACTGGGACCCTAACCCTGGTCTCCAGAGTTGTAATCCAATGCTAAAAATACACCACATTGCCTCTCACCATTGGCATACACTCTGTACATATGCCCCACCCGCAGCCAAGCAAAGCTTAGGGTGCGGGGGGGGGGGGCAGTTTGAATGAACCCATGAAGGATCCAGACGTTGGGGTTGGGGACGGCTGGTTTGCTGGTCCATGCATGTGAAGCGGTGGAACAACAAGTTGGAGGCGGCTGTTCTGTTCCCCTCTTTCAGTTTCCCTCGTGCCAGTGTGACCCACTCTCCTGCCCTATAGACAGTGTGAGTATAAACTGCTCGTGCAAGGGTCGGGTTGGAATTTTTCCCCCTGAGTTTGCATTGGGAGCTTTTTCGTCTACCCCACACTGTTTCAGATGGGTGTGGGAATTAGCTTTGGGTGGCATCATATAAATAGGTTTCCTTAAATCATCAGTAAGATTCCAAGGCACGATAAAGGTTAAATAGTCATTGTAGGCACCGTGGCACCCCCGCCTTAGAGGGTGTAGGGTGGACTCCCACAAAAGTCCCTATAAGTTTCATAACATGGGAGCTACCCTTGAGGATCGATTGAGGGTTTTCACTGTTAAAAAAGCTCTGTTGTTTGGGAGAGAGCACCTTCAGGATGGTCTTCCTGTTGTGGTAATCTCTGAGCGGTTAGACTCAATTTAACCCTCTCTGGGGGAGAGTCCACCAAAAGTCAGCTGAGTAGCAAAAGCAAAGCTTTCAAATGCAGCAGTTACTTACACAGGGTGAGCAAGAGAAGCCTTTGACCATTTAGGATTGCAATGGACTGCAGAGTCTCAGTAAAAGTTCAAAAAATATTTATTCAGGTAAAAAGAACTCAATTGTAGATAGAAAGGCTTGGGAGCTGTCTAGTCTACTCTAGACTAGTTTCTAAGGAAAAAATAAGAAAGGAAAAATAACAAACATCTAAATAGTTACATCTTGCCAGGAGAGACTGCAAGATGCTTCTTGTTAGCTAGAAGAACAAAGGGAGAAGAGAGAACCAAAAATGGTTCCAACCGCATGGTCCAGTTTATTGGAGCCATAAAAGACATTCTGACCAATAAGAAGTTAGTGTCCCTAAAGATTCACATTTCTGCTAACTTCAAAGTAAGGGATGTGACGTAAACAGGATAGAGTGAAACACAGTAAGGCCTGTCTAGGCATGCTTTGGAAACGGAAAGGATTCCCTCAATCTAACTCTATCATCTATCTAACTACATCTAGACTTGAGTAGTCCAGGATGATTCCCAACACTTCCAATTACAATTGGCCAACAGGTACAGCCAAAGAATTTGGTTGGTCTTCGGGATCCTTGCTACACACATGTCCTTGGGGGTGGTCAGAAGGAGTGACACCTGGCCCAGGAACAAGGCTCACTAGGTGGCCATTAAGCCATGAGTTACAGATTTTCCCTTTACAGGTTATTAAGAGTTCTTTCAATAAATAGGTCAGGAAATGTCCCTTTAGATCCATTTTCTTGTGTCCGGTGTCTTTATTTCATGGTGGGAGTTCAAATACCCATTGCTGATAATATCAATGGGAAGGGTTTATTCTGCCAATGTCCTGCTTATACTTTTACCATTAGGCCATTTGCTTGGCTACTGTTGAGAAACAGTGCTGTAATAAACTGACCTTTGGCTTCCATTAGAGCCCTTCAAATGTTCTAAAAGGAAAAAAAACTCTGCATGCTATCAGTGTCAAAAGACCTTCCAGCTTCCAGCAGCAGACTCTTGCTAGTGATTTGTTTTAATCAAGGCGAGAAACTGGAATTACAGTTCAACAGATCTGATTAACACAACTGCTTCCCCGCACACCAGGCTCTGTTTTTCTGCCTTTAACTATATAAACAGTGAACTGACAGTTAAATACAGTCCTATCAAAGACAACCCAAAACTGTAAATTGAGGATGGATAATTACACATGATAAGAAAAGAGATGATGCATCTGTGATGTAGAATGAATGCAGTTTGACTCTACTTTAACAGCTATGGTGCTCTGGGAGCTGCAGTTAAGAAAGGCACCAGCATTCTTGGAAGAAAAGGCCAAAGACCTTGGAAAGCTATAACTCCTAGGATTCCATAGCATGGAGCCATGACATTTAACGTGTCATCAAACTGCATTCACCCTACAATGCAGACATACCCAGAAGATGCGACAATCTCGAAAAAGAGAAGTATAGAGAGCTAATGTCAAAGACAAAGCTGATACGACGGTCTCCTAATAATCTTACTGATTGTGAAGAAATAAATAAGAACAGAGAGAGTGATGGAGGGAAGCATCTAAATGGAGAGAACTGGAGGCATTTGCAGCCCGAAACAACTGAAACAATGCTGTTGGAAATATGGAAGGAAAGAAAACGAGGACACAAAAAAGGATTCTGTTTGACTCGAAAGCTAAACAAACAAGACCTCTGATCAGCGGAGTAGCAAATAGGAGGGAACACAATGGAGACCCTCCAGGTCAAACAATGGCAAGGCTTGGGAATAGGCTTTGCCTTGAATAAGGGGGGTGGGGTTTAACCCCTTCAGGTCAACAGGAGTTGTTTTCCCATCGGCCAGGGATTTGTTTTGCCATTTGCTCTTCTCTTGTCCAGCTTGTCTTCGATGCCCCCTTGTATTGACGTAAGTGCAACACTGTTAGTTTAAGCAAAGGGATAAATGAAGCAAGTCTGCTCTCAGGTCTCAACTGTGGTTGCAAAAAGATGCATGCCCTCCACTGTCCCTATATACCCCAATTTTTCAAAATGTATTGGCTTCTCCTTCCTTTTCTTCCCTTTTCTTCAGCCTGGCATATTTGAATTACTGGGAAATGAGTTTGCAGTCAATTACAGAGCAGAAATAGAAGAGAGATAAAGCTTCCCAGTAGGCTCAGGCAAAAGCAAACTGCTGCAGCATCTCCTATCTTATGTGTTCTTTCACATTTGTCACTTTGCCATCTTGACCACACACTATGGTTGTTTGACCACCAGTGTCCCAGGTTTCATCTGTGACATGTTAGAGGGCATGCAGATGTACATTCATGGATGTAGAGTGCCTTTAAGCTATTCCTGACTGATAGCAACCCAAAGCTGTTTTCTGAGGCTGAGAGTCTGTAACTCACTTAAGGTCACCCCAGGGGTTTCTGTGGCTACATGGGGAATCACCCTGATCTCTAGAATCATAGTCCAATGATCAAACCACTATACTACACATGCTCTAGTTCAGATGTAGAGATACATATACAATATTCCTGCAGTCATTCTTGTAATAGGTTCTTAATCAAGTGTATAATTTACCCATGCTTTGGACAAATGTTAAGATGATGGGGTGAAAGAAATCACCAGAAAGGTGATATATTATCCATTTTTAAATATCTAAATGATTATCATTTGGAAGATGGAGCATGTTCATACTTTAGATTCAAATTACAAGAGAAGAAATGGTGACCAACTATTAGGAAAAACCTCCCAACCTCTCAGGATGCCTGTCATAGATGTCAAGTGAGAATGCTTCTGGAACATTGCCATACAGCCTGGAAAACACACAGCAACCCTTGCTGGGAAGAACTATTCAACTTAGGAATACTCAAAGTACTACTAATAATCCATAAACTTTGTTGGAATGAAGTGTTGTGTACATGGCTCACGGTAAGGATGCATCCGCACTACAGAATTCATGGAGTTGGACATCAATTTAATTCCCAAGCCTCAATGCTATGGAATGGAGTTGTAATTTTATCAGGTCTTTAGCCTACTCTACCAAAAGAGTGTTGGTGCCTCCCTAAAATACAAATCCCATGATTGCATAGCATTAAACCATGGTAGTTGAAGTGAGGTCAAACTACATTAATTCTGCTATGTAGATGCACCCTAGGTTAACCAAGTTCAAACTACTTTCATCTTTTGTACTCAGTCTGCAGCACTTGGAAGTCAGCTGAGGATAAAGGAGAGTGGAAAGAGGAGAGAATAGGGTATTTTAAAACACAGCTGTAAAAAGTAGGGGAAGTATCTTGCCCTTCCCAATAGCCGAAGGCAAAAGCAAACTGCTTCAGCTTCTATTAGGTTCTTCCTTAATAACCATTGTCATATTGATCTCATTTTGATGTTACATGTCCAAGTTGAAGATTCGGTTTGCTTCATTGCATTAGCCTGGTGTTTTCCAACATTTGGTCTTCCAGGTGTTTTGTACTTGCTCCTACAATTCCTAACAGCTGGTAAACTGACTCAGATTTCTGGAAGCTGAAGTCCAAAATAACTTAAGGACCAAAGATTGGGAGCCACAGCATTTACCAGACCCTGATTTTCCCACTGGTCAAAGTGGGAGCTGTGTTTGAATTAAATTTTCCAAGGAAGAGAAGGAAAAGGTACAGACATTCTTTAATATCTAATTTTTGAAAAAATGTGCAGAGTTGAGTTTTTGTTTTTCTTGCTCTCTCTGTGTGTATTACTTACCTTAGGCTGAAAATAAACCACGGGCACTGAAAAGAAAAACCTGGAGTTTGCATCATGGCTAATTATTTCCCAGCTCTCCCAAACTGCCTCTCTCTCTCTTACATCAAAATATTGCACATTGTAATAGAAAAAGTGTGTCACATGGGGAGTAATCATGTCTTGACATTTATTTTAATTTGTTATTTCTGTCTGGGATTCTGCTTGCTATACCACTTTCAAATCTTCATAGCGATAAAATGTCAAGCCTATTAACACCCAAAACGCATCTCCCAGAGAGACAACAAGCAAAATTATTTTCCTGATTTTGCTTTAGTCATCATGCAACGAAGGTGGAGTGGGAGGAGACCACTCCAATGTGGCCAGAGGGGATAGCGATTGATCCGGTCCCATGAACTTCTAACAGAAATCAGAGTGTTTGTGTGACACATGTCCCTGTATTTTGTGGGATGGAATATGTGTGTTGCCTTTACATGACACTGAGCAAGTAGATGGATTGTGTTCTGCTTCTTGAAAACAATTCTGCATCAGACAGATCTCACCTGGAATACGGTGTCCAGTTCTGGAGATAACAATCCTAGAGGTATATAGATAAGCTAAAATATGTCTGGAGAATGGTGACCAAAATGATCAAAGGCCTGAAAACCATGAATCTCTATGAAGAGCAGTTTAGGGGACTGGGTAGGTTTCGTTTGGAAAAGCAAAGAGGGGACCTGATAGCCATGTTTAAATACTTGAAAGAATGTCACATTGTCCCGAGGAGGGTGACTAAAATGATCAAGGGTCTGGAGAACAATCCCTATGAGGAGCAGCTTAAAGAGCTGGGCATGTTGAGCCTGCAGAAGAGAAGGCTGAGAGGAGACATGACGAGGGCCATGTATAAATATGAGAAGGGAAGTCATAGGGAGGAGGGAGCAAGCTTGTTTTCTGCTGCCATGGAGACTAGGTCATGGAAAAGCAGCTTCAAATTACAGGAAAGGAGATTCCACCTGAATATTAGAAAAAACTTCCTAACTGTGGGAGCTGTTCAGCAGTGGAACTCTCTGCCCCAGAGTGTGGTGGAGGCTCCTTTTTGGGAGGCTTTTAAAAAGGGGCCGGATAGCCATCTGTCAGGGGTGCTTTGAATGCAATTTTCCTGCTTCTTGGCAGAATGGGGTTGGACTGGATGACCCACGAAGTCTCTTCCAACTCTATGATTCTATGAAGAAAGAGCAAACTTGATTTGGAGTAATGGATTCTGCAGGAAAATTGATTCTAACTGAATACTGTAGAGACTCACTTATCCAATATAAACGGGCCAGCAGAACATTGGATAAGTGGAAATGTTGGATAATAAGGAGGGATTAAGAAAAAAGCCTATTAAACATAAAATTACATTATGATTTTACAAATTAAGCACCAAAACATCATGTTTTACAACAAACTGACAGAAAAAGCAGTTCAATACACAGTAATGTTATGTAGTAATTACTGTATTTATGAATTTAGCACCATAACATTGCAACATTTACTGCAAAAACATTGACTAATGACTACTAAAAGGCAGATTGTGCTGGATAATACAGAACATTGGATAAGTGAAGCTTGGATAAGTGAGACTCTACTGTATTAGGAAAAACTACCTTAAGATAAAAGTTGTTTGCAATTGGAATAGTTTGGGAGTATGAAGGAGTGAAAGCTGCAGATATGAGTTGCTGTCACTTTCACTCATTTTACATTGATGGATGGATGCATGCACTGCCTCATTCAGACATTATTTTTGCAAATGCTCTCCTTCCCAAAACCACAAAATCAGCCACAACTGTTGCCTAAATCAAATTCCCTGAGCATATGAAACTGTCTGAAGCCAAAATAGGCTGTCGGTTCATTCAGCCCAAAGTAACTTTATTTGGAAGCAGCACTCCAAAGGAAGAGCTGTTTTCCAACCCTGCCACCTGTGGGGTTTTTTAAAAATACATACATAACCATAGATCAGAATTTGGCAAAAATTTACCAGTCTGGATTACAGTATCTACAAACTCTCAGCCAACTTGGCTACAGGAACATAGTTCAAAACCACCGTTTTCTTGATCAGATGGCACAAATCTAAAACAGACAGAAGGTTAAAATGAGGGAACTGTCCAAAAAAAACAACAACTAGGGAACAATGCAAAAGAAATAGACCAAAAAAGTAACTTTTCCAACATCCTAAACCAAAGGCCTGAATGAATGAAAAGCATTCAGCCAGTCACAAAAATCAAAGAGTCTGCTACTCATTCCCCAAAACACAAAAAACTGGTGGGTTGTCCCCATATTATACAATTGCCTAGACAGATCTATGTGCAGGCATCAGGTACAAAATCCATGCTCACTCATGACCTTTATGAACCAGCTGGTTTTAAGGAATAAAAAACATCTCAACTTGAAAGATGGCTTTCCTAAACAAATAGCCAACTTACCTCTTCCCAGTGCTTCCCAAGGGGTTGGGGCTCACTTAGGACCTATAGAGACTCCTAGCCAAGCCGGAGGATTTGAAACAGGCTGCTCCTTCCCCATTGCAGAGAGGTTTTATCAATCACCTTTCCGACAAGCCACGCACCCGGAAGGATGGGACTTTTTATTGCCAGGATGGAAAAACCCACCAAGGCCAGCCAGGGGAGCCTTATGTGACCAGGCACACCCCTCCCAATCCTTTCCTCTCCCCGCTTCTTTGGGAAGTCAATGCAGCTGACTGTGTTTTTCTCCTAAGCCTCCTTGGAGCTGTTCAGTTGTGCCGACCTCCCCAAAGAAAGGGCTGGAAAGGAATGCCAAAGCCGGCTCCCGGGGCTGCCCTTCAGCTTCCAGCCTCCAGCCTTTCCATTATTTACACTTTTCTATCTGAACGCTTTCAGGGGGGAGGAGAGGGGGGATTTCTTCACAGACCCTCCCCATCAAGCATCTCTCCCCCTTCCCTCTCTTCAACAGGAGCCTGTTGTATTAGAGAAGTTCTTCTCATTTAAGCCAGAGCAAAGCCACCCTTCAATGGCATGGCCAGGTGCTGGAGGGTTGGGGAGACAGGAGGTCTCTTTCAGTCTGGAAAGATTTGAAAGCCTTGCTCGCATCTTTTCTTCTTTTCAACAAGGTCTACCTTAATTTCAAACACCGCCCTTCTCTTTTTTCCCCTCACCCTTCTTGGAGGATTGTTTTAAAGAGGAGGGGAAAGAACATCAAATAGTGGAAGAAGAAGAAAAAACAAAAACGAGGCACCAACCTCCTTCTCCTCCTGAGCAGGAGTTTATTCCATGGAATAAAAGCCACCAGGAGCTCGGTTCAATTTGAAAATCTTCCCAAGGGCAATTAAAAGAAGATTTTTTTTGTAGTAGCCTCTTCTCTCTAGGTTCTCCGTTTCTCCCAATTATCCCAGAGAAAAACCTCAAAATCCAAATGCGTCTCACTCTAATGATTTTTGTCCTTACTGGAATAAACTTTTTTACAGCTTGCTCTAGTAACTGGAGACGTGTCTTTTTCTTAAACGTTCCTTGCCTTGCATTCTTTACTCCCCTCTTGCTCTTAATGCCATTTTCAAAACAAAAAAAATCTTCGTTTAAGGGTGCCTGAATGGTGAGGAAAAGAGGATTATGACCATCTTAGCAAAACAGCCAAGATATCATGGAGAGAGGAAAACAGCATTATTAGGAAAGGTACTTTGGCTGTGTAACTTTGTTCTTACTGGGAGAGAGAAATTGCATCAGTTGCTTCAATTAAAAAAAAAATCCATTCTCTTCTGTTTAGGTGAAAAAGGGTTGATCCATAAGTTTCAAACAGTTTGTTTCCTCTTCAATATAGAGAATTCAGATTCTCTTTGGGGTTAATCTGCAGGTAACACCTTGGAAAAATTGAGGTTTTTCTTTTGTTTACTACAAAGCCAAAAGTCTTGCTTCACTTTGGTCAAAAGCAAAATGCAGAGCCTCCATTTGCATCCATTGCTTGACTGTTTAGCCTCTCTTGTGAGCATAATTAGGTTAAGTTCAGTTTAATTAGTGTGTCTGCCAATACGATTACGATGTTTGCAAACATACGATTCAAGTAATTATTTGAAAGTTTCTTTACTTGGAAATAAACAAACAAAACAAAACACCCATCCTTGGCCTCCCACCAATCCCTTGAATATAGAAGACTGCCTACTATGTTGTTATTGTTGTTATTGTTCCTTCTGCTGCTGCTGCTATTATAACAAGAGAAGACTTGTGAGAAATTTCATGGGTGATTAGCCTCTTCCCCCTCAACATACACACCAGTCGTATCTTTTATTCCATCCGGCATAATACTGTAGCGGGCTTCAGAATTTCGCTATAAGCTTTTGCACCAAAACAAAGACTTGGAAAGGCAACCACAAAAGAACTACCTGAGATCCTCAAGCATAAAGACATATCATTAAATACTAAAGTAATGTAAGGTGTGAAGATGGACAGTGCAGAAAGCTGACCAGAAGGAAATCAACTTATTGGAAATGGGGTGCGAGAGAGGAGTTCTGTGAATTGTTGTTGATGTGCACCTTCAAATGAAATACACAGACATAACATCCTGGTGGTGCAGTGGGTTAAACTGCTGAGCTGCTGAACTTGCTGACTGAAAGGTCAGCAGTTCGAATCTGGGGAGAGGTGTGAGCTCCTGCTGTTAGCCCCAGCTTCTGCCAACCTAGCAGTTTGAAAACATGCAAATGTGAATAGATCAATAGGTACTGCTCTGGCAGGAAGGTAACAGTGCCCCATGCAGTCATGCCGGCCACATGACCTTGGAGGTGTCTATGGACAACGTGGGCTCTTCGGCTTTGAAATGGAGATGAGTACCAACCTTTACTTAATGTCAGGGGAAAACCTTTACTTTTACCTAGCATTCTGGCTTGAAAACAATCCATGTGAAAGAGACTGAGGAGTCTTAGTGGACCACATGATGAACATGAGTCAACAGTTTGATGCGGCAACTAAAAAAGCCAATGTGATTCTAGCCTGCATCAATAGGAGTGTAGAATTGCAATTGAGGGAACTCATCATCCCACTTTATTCTATTTTGGTCATATTTCATTCATGTGGAATAACACAGTGGCCAGTTTTAGGCACCACAATTCAAGAAGGATATTGACAAGGTACAATATGTCGAGAGAAGGGTAACCAAAATGATCAAAGGTTAATGGAAACTAAGTTCTATGAAGAACAGCTTGGGGAGCTGGGTATGTTTAACTTGGAGAAGAGAAGGCTGAAAGGGGACATGATAGCCTTGTATAAATATTTGAAAAGATGTCACATTGAGAAGGGAGCAAGCTTGTTTTCTGCTGCTCTGGAGACTAGAACACGGAGCAATGCATTCAAATTGCAGGAAAAAAGATTCCACCCATATATGGCTCTTCCTGATGGTAAGAGCTGTTCAACAGTGGAATATGCTGCCTAGGAGCGTGGTGTCTCCTTCTCTGTAGGTTTATAAGCAGAGGCTGGATGGCCATCTGTCGAAGGTGATTTGATTGTGTGTTCCTGCATGGTAGGAGGATGGACTGGATGGCCCATGTAGAATCCAATTCAACGATTCTACGATTGTAAGCCATCTCTGATAAGGTGATCCAATAATTTTTTTGTTTTGCCAAGATTTGTTCAAAGAGGGTTTGCCAAGGCTGAAGCAGTGTCTCTGGACATGACATGGGTCCTAACTTGTTGGCTGTTGCCTTCAGGACACAGACAAGGGTGATATGGTAACTGGGGAAGGAATGGGGTGAGGGAGGACAATTATTCCTCTCAACCCTTCCCCTTCTCTTGTTGCCTTTTCTGACATCACTAGAGGAGACAGCTGACAGGTAGGACCCATGCCGTGGCCAGAGACCATGGGAAATGCAGGATGATAAGGGACAAAAAGGGTGGATGTCCAGTGGCATCAAACCACATTTGTTACTGCTGGGTGACTGGGAATTTCTCTCACCTCTGTGACAGCTGGGCAGCTGCCTGTTGTCAGAGTTTTATATCATTTCTTAAGTGAAAATG
Organism: Anolis carolinensis; assembly: GCF_035594765.1. Lineage (NCBI taxonomy): Eukaryota > Metazoa > Chordata > Lepidosauria > Squamata > Anolidae > Anolis > Anolis carolinensis. Next base: position 10,876,062 of record NC_085843.1, read on the forward strand.
GGTAAGTGATTGTAAGGATCATGACCAATCACTGTATGGCCAGCAACAATCAAGCCACCTGCTAGAGTTGGAGTACTACTAATAGAGACTAAGTACATTATGTTACTCAAGGTTTGAGGTTGGAGATTGGAACCTGAGGTTAGAGACTGACTGCTGAGCTGGAGTTGCTGGAGCTGATTTGTGCAAGTTGGAGTTGCCGGAGGTGTATTGTTGCTGCAACGTCTGAAGAACAAGACTGTGGCGTCTTATCTGGAGATAAGGACTTTATGGTTTACAAGTCATCGTGTGGAAGCAGCTGAACAATCCAAGGATTCTGCTGTATTTGTAAATACTTTTAGATAAATAATTTCTTTATTAAAGATAGTTTGTTTTGGGTATTCTCCTTAACCGGAGGGTAAAGCTCCCGAAGAAAGGGGGTTGCAAGCTCAGAACCCCAATTGACGGGCACGACATGGGTTATGGGCCCAGCACGCTTCCACTGACCCATCCCACCGCCAGACAATCCTCAAAGGATCCCCAAGAACTCTTTCCAAAGCAAGGGTCAAATATGGCCACATTTTGTGGGGATGTGGGGATGCACTAATCTGTTTATCACTGCCGGACTTGTAAGTGCGCTCCATGGCACAATTATTCTCCATCATTTGAAAAATAAATCTGTTGACCTAAAGCACAGCTTTTCTCTCCTGGATGAAAATCATTGATGTGGGGCTGGCTACTTTACCGAGTCAAGCGCAGTTGGCTTTATCCAATTCCTCTCTGCCTTAAGTGTCCCTTGCTTTTTTGTCAAGCTCAGCAAGAAAGAGGCAGCTGAGTTATCTTGATAGGTGACTCTGCAGAGAGGGAAATAGGCCTGGACATTAGTAAAGCCTGATAAAGGAGACAGGAGAGGGTTTTGCCAAGCCATCTGGGTGCCAGAGAGGCTGATAATGTGATAATAAATGTTACTTATTAGGTGTTGTCCCAGGTCTGTGCTTTCATGCTGGGTCAAGGGCTTAAGGAGCTATTTGTTCTCAGCATCAAGGATACAGCTTGCAAAGCCTGCTATGAAGGCCGACTCTTGTTTCAACCCTGGGAAAGATTTATTTATTTTTCTCCAGGTGTGTGCCTGTATGTGTGTGCTGAACTATAGAGAGAATTAGTTCTCAATTCTCATCAAAGCAAATATTCTGGAGCTGAGAGCAGGGTGAAAAGTTTGAAGGCTTTCCAAATACGACAACACAAGGCTAAGCACAAGAGATATGATTCTCCTAGAAAAGATGACAACATAATACCAGTTATCATCACTGCCCCCATCAGACAACAAACGATATAGTCATTAAAGTAAGTGGACAAGGCAAGGCCGGTCATAACATTAGGCAAGGTGAGGTGTTCATACCAGAGAGGAGATGTTAAGAGCATCTCCCCTTTGATAGTTTTCCCCAGATCCTTAGGATCTGTTCTCCATTGGAAGTCATAGCTGTGTTCAGGCTAAGTGTGCATCTACATAGTAGAATTAATACAGTTTGATATCACTTTAACTGTCATGGCTTAATGCTGTGCAATCCTGTAGATATACCCCAGGAGTTGGTTTGCAGATCTCATTCCCCCGGTGGTGCAATGGGTTGAACCCTTGTGCCGGCAGCATGACATGAAGGTTGGGTTGGGTTGGGTTGGGTTGCTGACCTGAAGGTTGCTGGTTCGAATCTAGGGAGAGAGCAGATGAGCTCCCTCTGTCAGCTTCAGCTCCTTATGAAGGGATATATGAGAAGCCTCCCATAAGGATGGTAAAACATCAAAAATATCTGGGCATTCCCCAGGCAGCGTCCTTGCAGACGGCCAATTCACTCACACCAGAAGAGACTTGCAGTTTCTCAAGTCACTTCTGACACACACACACACACAAAAATGGGACACCTCTGGAGGAAGAAAAGAGGTTTTAGTTCTCCAGGTCAACTCCAGGCAGGGGGTTAGGACTGCATCTATATTGCTGAATAAATGTAGTTTGACACCACTTTAATTACTATAATTCAATGTTAAGGAATCATGGGAGTTGTAGTTTTACAGGGTCTTTAGCTTACTCTGTCAAAAGGTGCTGTTGAAACTCCCAGTATTCCACAGCACTTAGCTATTGTGGTTAAAGTGGGGTGTAACTGCAATAATTCTACAGTGTAGACACATCCTTAGATTATGAAAATTCTTCTCGGGCCAGGTTTTTCCTAAACAGGGCTCCCTGCCATTCAAGAAACATATTTTTCGACTATTTCCTAAATATTTACAAGTATTCTTTCCATTCCTAGAGGCAACGTGGATCAGAAGTGCCTAACCCAGCCACCCAAGGGCTATTGACGTTTCCATTGTTTTGGACAGAATAAGACCAATTCAAGTAGAGCTAGTGTTGTGCCTCACTTTGCATATCTTTTCTTCTCCTCTTAATTGGCATTACCCTCAGAAGCCTGTCTAGAAAACCATGGGAACTAAAAGGCAGATTCTAATTCCACTCCAAGTGATATCCTTTTTTTTTTTCAGAACAACCAAGAGCCCATTGAAGAACCATTATTCTCCTCCCATTCCTACCTTCCTATGGCCACCACAGAAACAGAGATGTGACCTAAGTCTAGAGTGCCTAATCATCTTTTCTCATGAAAATTTAAAAAAGAAAATATATATAGCAAGCACATAAAGGCAAACCAGCATAAGTGGCCTAGACTTTGGGGAGCAGAAACAAGGACCAGTGATTCAGATTTGCTGAATGATTTTTTTCATAGAATCCTATCATTGGAGCAGACCACAAGGGTCATACGGTCCAACCCACTGCCGTGCAGGAACATACAGTCAAAGCATCCCCAACAGATGGCCATTCAGCCTCTGCTTAAAAACCTGTAGAGAATGAGACTCCACTGCACTCTGAGAAGTTAGGAAATATTTCCTAATGTTTAAGGGAATCTTTTCCCCCTGCAATTTGAATGCACTGCTCTGTGTTCTCATTTCCAGAGCAGCAGAAAAATAGCTTGCTCCCTGCTCAATGTGACATCTTCTGAAATACTTAAACATGGCTATCTGTCCCTTTCTCCAAACCAAACATAGGTAAAGGTAAAGGTTTTTCCGTGACATTAAATCTAGCCTTGTCTGACTCTGGGTATTGGGGCTCATTTCAACTTCTTGGGCCGGGCTGTTGGGCAGGCTGGATGGCAGCCAGCTGCAACAAATCACTCTGACCAAGAGGTCATGAGTTTGAGGCCAGCCCGTGCCTGCGTCTGTCTCTGTCTCTGTTCTATGTTATGGCATTGAATCTTTGCCTTATATGTGTGCAATGTGATCCGCCCTGAGTCCCCTTCGGGGTGAGAAGGGCGGAATATAAATACTGTAAATAAATAAATAAAATAATAATAATTTTATTTTTATACCCCACCCCATCTCCCCGAAGGGACTCGGGGCGGCTTACATGGGGCCAAGCCCGAACATCAACAATATAAAAACAGAGCAATAAAACAATCAATCAGCAATAAAACAAGTCATACAAAATATAATGATAAAATCTTGGGTTGGATCCAGAGAAACTGGGCCGAAAGTGCAAGTTGTGTCGGTAACGTCAGGGAGGGGTGGTTATCCAAGGTGTCATAAATAAATAAATAGGCCGAAGAGTTGGCATTATCCATAGATGCCTTCAAGGTCATGTGGCTGGCCTGACTGAATGTAGTAGTGTTACCTTCCCGCCGGAGTGGTACCTATTGATCTATTCACATTTGTATGTTTTAGAACTGCTAGGATGGCAGAAGCTGGGGCTGACAGCAGGAGCTCACCCCACTCCCTGGATTTGAACCACCAACCTTTCGGTCAGCAAATTTAACCCACTGTGCCACTGAGGGCTCCAAAGCAAACATACCCAGCTCCTTAAACAGCTTCTCAGAGGGATGAATGGCTTTCAAATCTTTTGGTTGCCTTTCTAGGCAAATCCCAGCTTGTCCATAACCTTCTTGAATTGCATTGCCCACAACTGGACAGTGTGAATTCCAGGTGAGGTCTGACTGAAGCAGAATAGAATAGGACTATATTACTTCCTTTGATCTAGACACTATATTCCTGGTGATGCAGCCTTTCTAGCTTTTCTAGCTGATGCATCACACAATTGATTCTCGATCAAATTCTGGTCTACTAAGACTTCTAGGACCTCATCACGTAGAGGTCCCAAATGCGGGTGACAGCAAGGGGATTCACCAAGTAGTGTGGTGAATCTGCGGGACAGTGGGAGAAACTGCAGCCCCATGCCCCACATTGCCTGCATCGCTGTTTTACCTATCACATGGGGGAAACCATCACCGCTCTCCCCCGCACGTACTGCTCCCATTCTATGTAATGAGAACAAGAGGCTCTGGATTCCATCCTAGGATGCTTCCAGGATGTGGCCTGCTGGAAGTAGCCCTGCATCATGTGAAGGGCTCTGTCAGTCTCTGTCTTGACTCCATCCTGGTAGCAGCCTAGGACAGAGCAAGAAGTCAATGTGATGAGGTCCCAAGATCCCTTTAACATGGACCATTTTCAAGCCAGGTGCCACCCATTCTATATCTGTGTTTTTCATTATTATTTTTTTTGCCTAAATGTTGAATAGCCCTAAACAGCACAGGATGACTCCTGTGACGTGCCTCCAGGATAAAGATATGCCATTGGGAGGCATATTTTGGATTTGGCCAGTCAACCAATTCCCAATCCAGTTAATCGTCAGATCCATATTTTATTCGCTACTTTTGAGAACATTGTGGAGAACCTTGTCAAAGGCTTTACTGAACTTGAGATATGCTACATCCACAGCATTTCCTTCATCTACCAAGCTTGCAATGCTATCAGAAGAAGAGATAAGGTTTGTCTGGCATGACTTGTTTTTGTAACCGGTGTTAATTTTTCATGAGTATGGCATTCCTTTCTAATGTTGTCAATACAAAACTAAGGAGATGGAAGTCCTGAAGGACAACCAAGGCTGAGATCCTCTATTACGCTTGTGTGGTATAAATCTCCAGTCGCATTGTTATACATCTATCAGGCAACACTGTTCTTCTAGATAGTCAGTGTTCCACATTGGTGGGTTCAGACTGGATCTGAATATTCATGGATTTGGTTAATAAATACATTCCCTGCAGAGATTTCTAGATCCTCCAACTTTCAACTTCTCATCAGTCAAAATTGCTTCATGTAAAAGTTCTTTGGCACTTAAGCAATATATTGTTAGATCATTTTCCAAATATTTTTCCATTTCTATCCACACTTCATACTGATTCTAATATTATTATTGATGCTGTATATTCACTTGCAGCCAGCTCCAAAAATTGTTTTGGTTGTAAATGTGAGTTTCCTGCACACATTTGTCACCCTTCTAAGAGCAATTAAAGAAAAGTTTACAATAAAAAATCCCAAATTTTAAATAATCTTCTGCCTCAGTCTTAATACAGTCTTCAGGTCTTGCACATTGCTATGATCAAATTCAAACGAGGAACCTAATGAAATTCCCCTTCAGATTATTAGGTCCAGACATATGGGAACAATGGAATATTTTATGCAATACGAGCTGCTGAAAACATTTTATTACACCAAAGGCACACATATAAACACATACCATTGAAATGAAAAGTAGCGGAGGAGAATCCAATGCGTGCTTCTGTCGTAATGGCATCTGAGGTAATTTAAGGTAAGGAAATAATCACTGTCCCTTTTCCAGAACTTGGAAATTTTACTTGCTTGGACTGCAATTCTTCTAAGCCTCCAACCAGAACGATTTGAGGATTCTGGGAATTGTAGTCACAAAAGAAAACTTTCCAAAGCTCAGCACTGTTTCCCAGATTCATTCCTATTTCCCTATGGTTTCCTTTCTTCATGTCAATACTGCAACTGTCATTCTTTGGTGACAGAGATCTGTCCTCTAATATTTTTTCATATGCCAATACCTGAACAGTATTGAGCCCCAAAGTTAAAGGGATGTCAAACTGCGTTAATTCTACAGGTTGAATCAGGGATGGGCAAATTTCGGTCCTACCAGCTGTTAGGAATTGTGGGAGTTGAAGTCTAAAACACCTGGAGGACCCAAGTTTGCCCATGCCTGGGTTAAATGTACCTAGATGTAACTGTATTTGATTTCTTGGTGGGTGCTGTGAGCAAGTTGAGGTGCAACTCCATCTCTCTCCCAAAATTGGGACTCAAAGTGTCTTACAATCTAAAACAACAAGTGTCTTACAATCTAAAAGAACAACACAAGAACAAAAGAGCCATGTTTAAATATTTGAAATTATGTATATTCCTGTATGGCAGAATTGGGTTGGACTGGGTGGCCCTTAAGACCTCTCCCAGTTCTATGATATTAATGCTTTCAGAGGCAATGAAATGCATTGTCTGCCACTGACAACCTCCTTTCTGCTGAAAACATGGTCATGGTGCTTCTAGTTTTGGAAATAAGGATGAAACCTGAGTTAAAGCTTCACATGCAAGAACGTTCCGGCTGACTTCACAATGTCACTGAATTTTGCTAGGTTAGGAAAAGCTCCTTTACTTACAGTAACACTTCAAAGCACTTGCTTGATTTAGGGAGTGAGAGGATTCTTTTGGCTTCAGCGCACGCTCATGAATGGGTTACAAACAATGCACTTAAGTATTTTATTTTTGCTGAGCTGTTCCTGGGGAGACTTGTCCAACTCTATCTCTGATAAAACCCGTCTCTTCCTTTCCATTAAGCTCTGGATGCTGGCCATTTCCAAATTTAAGATGAGCTTCTTTTGATCGTCTTTCACCGCTGATCAACGATTGCCAAATAGGTTCCTAGATATTTACCACTAACTGCAAATGGAATACTATATAAAGAACGTTGCCGAGTAGAACAGAGCTATTGAAATAAATAGCTGTGGATGAGAGGTTGTGAAACATCGGGTGAATCCTATGAGACATTATGGAGAGTTGTTAAGGACTTGACAGTTCACAGCTTCCTAGGCTATGGCTGGATCTACACAACTAATGCAGTCTGAACTGCACTGAACTACATTATATGGGTTTGTGTTGGCCATATAATGCAGTTCAAACTGCATTATTTGGTGATGTAGATCCAGCCTATCCTTAGACTTGGTGCTTCCAGATGTGTGGGACTACAATTCCCATTACCCCAGTCATGCTGTGAGAACTCATGATCTGCTCAGGGATCACTTGTGATGGGTAGATCTGCAAATGACCAACAACGAAAGGGCAGAGTTTTAATCACAAGTCTAAAAAACACACAAGACCATATCAATAAATTATATCAATTAATATATATTAATAAATAATAATAATAATTATAATTATAATTATAATAATTATTTTATAATAATAACTATTATACTGACACAAAAACACAGTATGACCCAGCAAACGAGATATGTATGCTTGTCAGGACCCAGGCCGCAGAGCACCAATAACCATGCGCAGAGACCAGAATCTATCTAATATCTTTATTAAAGGAATATATAAAGTCAATAAAAACAGGTGAAGAATATAGTTCAGAAGTAGACCTTTCAGGATGTGATGAACCATGGGCCTTGTAGTCCTGCTCAGGACATTGTAATCCCTGATGAAGATGAAAACTTGGGTTTTTTACCTTCCCAGTCTGAACTGGATTCCTCTCAGCCAGATCCTTCCCAGGCAGATCTGGAAACCTTGCACCTGCAAGAAAGTTGTGCCCCAGAAGTATGTCAAACAACCCCAGAGCCTACTTCTCCCGTGTTCTTGCGCCGGGAGTTTTGTAAACAACAGAGAAGTTTGGATTCAGCTTCGCGCAGGAGTGCGAGGATAGCAGCTAAGAATGTTGCCAATTAACATTGGTTCTCGTGAGAATCTTTAAGGAGTTTAACATCTGGTCTCAGAGTTTAGCTTTCGTTTCTGATTTCCAGAGAACCGCTTTGGTGAGAAAGTTGGACTCTATATAGGTGTTTTGCCCGCGTAGCAACTTCGCGGAGTCAATTCGTCAGCCTACGGAGCGAGTTGTGTCTGGACAGCGCGCTCCGATTCAAGCCTCGCTTCAGCTCAAGCCTTGCCTTGCTATCCAGCCTTCGCCTTGCTTCCCAGCCTTTGTTTACCTACGGACTTTGCCTTGTTTCCCAGGACTAATCCTTGCCTTGTTTCACGGATTTTACCAAGTTATTCCACGGACCTTGTTCTTGCTCTTAGTTACCTTGTTCCACGTTCAAGCCTTGTTTCAAGTATCAAGTTATTTCCTAGCCACGCTCAAGTTTTATGGACTAAGGACCTTGTCATCTCCCCTCACTTTGCTTGGCAAAGTGAGTGTTTCGGTTATTGGATTACAACTTTGGACCTTAATATTTCTTATTGGACATTGCTTTTTTGGACTAATTCTGACCTTTCCTGAAGGGTCTAATTCTGGACTATTTTCTATACTTGTTTTTATTAACTTTATATATTCCTTCAATAAAGATATTAGTTAGATTCTGGCCTCTGTGTATGGTTATTGGTGCCTCTGCCGCCTGGGTCGTGACAGTTTGACTCCGCCCCCCATAAGCACCAACTAACCGAGGCCAGGATGTCTACCGGAGCCGCGCCGGCTGGACAGCCGCTCAGCTACACCATCAGCAAGGACGAAGTGGACCGCATCCGTGACAGACTCAACGCGCAGGATGGAGAAATAAAAGGGTTGAGGGAGCGCGGAGTTCGCCTCCCGGCCATGGCGTTGCCTACCAAGTTTTCTGGAGAAGCTGCTAAGGTTCATGTTTTCCGCCGCCAATGTCAAGCTTATCTAGAGGCCCGTGATGCCGAGTTTCCCCAAGAAGACATCAAGGTGGCGTGGGTCTACAGTCTTCTAGACGGACCAGCGGCTAGCTGGGCGACGGCCCTGTTTGATCAAGCCTCCCCCCACCTAAGTTCAGCACAACGCTTCTTGGATCACCTTAAGGAGACCTGGGGAATCGAGGACAATTTGGAGGCAGCCGGTCACAAACTCCGGCGCCTCCTTCAAGGAGACAGACCCATGTCTCAGTACATAGCCGAGTTCCGCGTGCTGGCCCACAACACCGGCTGGAACGATGTAGCCCTCAGAGGACAATTTCGGGAGGGTCTCAACATTGAAATGCTGGAAGAAATCTCCAAGGTGGATCCTCCCCAGACCCTCGAGGCACTCATTGATCAATGTTTACGGGCTGAAGTCATGATTGCCAACAGGAAACAATGGGTTCGAGGCCAGGGCGGTAGAGCCGGGGCAAAACCCCCCGCTCCCGCCAGTGTTCAGCCACGTCCGGTGTGGAGACCCCCGCCGCCAACCCCATACCCCAGAGGAGGCGAGGAGGTGCCGATGCAGTTGGGCAATGTGCGTCCCAGACTAGATGCCGCCGAGAAGGCCCGTCGTCAACGCTTGAACCTCTGCTGGTACTGCGGGAACGGGGGCCACTTCGCCAGAGAGTGCCCAGCCAAAGGGAAGCCTGCCGCCCGTCTTGCGGCAGCGTCCTCCACGGAGTCGAAGGCGTCTGAGCCGACTGGCACACAGCCGGCGGGGGAAGCCAACGACCGGGTGTAGAGAGGCTCGCCAACCCGGTCAAAAAATCCATCCAAGAGCCGCCAACCGGGGTCCTGTTCCTTCTCGTGGTCACATTATGGTCAGCAAAAAGGGGACCCGTCATGATCCACGCCATGATAGACTCTGGAGCTACCAACAATTTCATCGATAGAGAGTATGCCGACTCTCTGGGATTACAATATCATGATTTCAAGAATGCCCGTGTGGTGCAAGCCATAGACGGCCGTCCCCTCAAGACGGGCCCCGTAAGCCAGTGGTCGGAACCCACCAGGATGTGGATAAGGGAACATATGGAAGAGATTTCCTTCTTTGTTACCGAGGTTCCCCATTTCCCTGTGATTTTGGGAATTCCATGGCTGACACTCCACGACCCTAACATCTCCTGGTCCAACAGAGAACTGCAGTTTGCTTCACCGTACTGCCAAAACCATTGCCTCGTAGCCAAGGTATGCCATGCCACAGACTCCGAGCCCATCATCACCTTGCCAAAGAAGTACTCCGAGTATTGGGATGTATTCAATGAGAAAGAAGCCGAAAAATTACCCCCACATAGACCTTATGACTGCGCCATTGACTTGGTGGAGGGGGCCCCGATCCCGCGAGGGCATCTCTACTCCCTGACTGAACCAGAGCAAGAAGCTCTCAGGGAATTCTTAGAGACAAACCTTCGCAAGGGGTTCATCAGACCCTCTCAATCCCCAGCCGCCTCCCCAGTGATGTTTGTGAAGAAGAAGTCAGGGGAATTACGCTTGGTGGTGGACTACAGAGCATTGAACAATATCACCAAGCGGAACAGCTATCCCCTGCCCTTAATCTCGGATCTACTGGACCGACTTCGAGGAGCCAAGGTCTACACCAAGCTGGATCTTCGGGGGGCTTATAATCTAGTTCGCATCAGAGAAGGGGACGAGTGGAAGACCGCCTTCCAGACTAAATTCGGATTATTCGAGTCCCGAGTTATGAATTTCGGTTTATGCGGAGCTCCCGCAACGTTCCAGCATTTTGTCAACGATATTTTTCAGGACTATCTAGACAGATTCTTGATAATCTACCTGGACGATTTTTTGGTGTTTTCCAGATCACAATCAGAACATGAGAACCACGTCAAAATGGTGTTGCAACGACTGCGGGATCATGGACTTTATGCCAAGCTAGAAAAATGCGCTTTTGATCTACAAGAGGTAGATTTCCTTGGCTACCGCATCTCGCCTCTAGGGCTTTCCATGGATCCAGCCAAAGTTTCAGCAGTATTGGAATGGCGGGCGCCAACTAACAAGAAAGAGGTGCAGCGTTTCTTGGGGTTCGCGAACTACTACCGCAAGTTCATTCCAGATTTTGCCCGCTGGTCCGACCCCATCACTAGCTGCATCCGTGGGAAGCAGCCTTTCCGCTGGACTGATCAAGCAGAGAAAGGGTTCCAGCAACTGAAGAAACTATTCACCTCCCAGCCAATTCTACAGCACCCAAATCCTGGAACCCCTTTTGTGGTGCAAGCGGACGCCTCTGATGTGGCAATTGGGGCTGTACTCTTACAACCGGTGGGAGATCACCTCCACCCCTGTGCCTTTTATTCTCGTCAACTAACCACACCAGAGAGGAATTACACCATTTGGGAAAAAGAACTACTGGCCATAAAGGCAGCCTTTGAAACTTGGAGACATTGGCTAGAAGGGGCCAAATTCCCCATTGAAGTCCACACTGATCATCGTAATCTAGAACATCTAAGAACTGCCCGCAAACTAAATCAGAGGCAGCAACGTTGGGCTTTATTCTTTGAACGTTTCAACTTCCAGATCCATTATGTGACCCCAGCTCAAACCAAGCAAGCAGACGCCCTGTCACGTAAACCGGAATACGCTGCAGGACGCAAGGAGACCTTTGAATCCCAACTGCTACAACCTGAGAACTTTGCCACGCTCACAGTGGGGAACACCAAATCCAGTCCCATTGGTTCAACTTCCCCTACTCCAGGACCCATCTGTGCTCAAGAAATCAGGGCTAGTCAGCAAGCAGATGCCTGGGCGCAGGACCAACTTCGCCAAGGTCTGCATTTTCCCTTTTCGCTTAAAGATGGGCTGCTCTGCTATAGAAATCATGTTTATATCCCACCCGGACCGGGCAGGGAAAAAGCGCTTCGTCTGTGTCATGACTGCAAACCAGCAGGACACTTCGGACTATTTAAAACCATGCATTTGATCCTAAGAGATTTTTGGTGGCCCAAGATCCGCAAGGATGTGGAAAAATATGTCAACACCTGCCCAGTATGCCAGCGCTCCAAGATACGAAGGGAGAAGCCCTCAGGGCTTTTGCACCCCCTTCCTACCCCATCTCGCCCATGGGAAATAATTTCCGCGGATTTCATCACTGACCTACCACCTTCCTGTGGATTCACCACGATCTTAGTGGTGGTGGACCTATTCACCAAGTTAGCCCATTTCATTCCCTGCGAAGGCCTCCCCACGGCCAAAGAAACTGCGGATCTATTTCTTCAGCATGTTTTCAGACTACATGGATTGCCCAAGAGTTTAGTCACAGACCGTGGATCTCAATTCACCTCTCGTTTTTGGAAGGCACTACAAAAACTACTGGGCATAGACTCTCGCTTATCTTCAGCTCATCATCCCCAAACAGATGGGCAAACGGAGCGCACCAATGCCACTTTGGAGCAGTATCTTCGCTGTTATGTAAACTACCAACAGGACAATTGGGCTTCTCTGTTACCACTGTCTGAGTTTGCCTACAATAATGGAGTTCAAGCTTCTACAAAAGAAACGCCGTTCTTTGCAAACTACGGTTTCCATCCACGTTTCTTTCCCCCTGTCATTGAAACTTCAGAAGTTCCCGCAGCAGAGGATTGGCTGCAGGAACTCACAGCGGTGCAACAACTTTTGCTCCAGCAACTGGACCAAGCCAAGGAGGACTATAAACGCCACGCTGACAAACACCGCCAGCCGGGCCCCGAAATCAAGGTAGGAGATCGGGTTTTTCTGTCCACTCGCTTTCTGCCCTCCCACCGCCCATGCCGGAAGTTAGATGCCCGTTTCATTGGCCCCTATCCAGTGGTGGCGCAATTAAACCCCGTGACTTTCAAACTCCAACTTCCGCGTTCAATGCGCATTCACCCAGTGTTTCACCGTTCCCTGCTCCTTCCGGCGGATGGTGTGCGTCCTGATACAGATCAACCGGCCCCCCCTCCTGTTTTGATGAATGGGGAGGAGGAGTTCGAGGTTGAGGACATTTTGGATTCTCGCTTTCATCGCCGCCGCCTACAATATCTCATTGACTGGGTGGGTTTTGGGCCTGAGGAACGCTCTTGGGAAGACGCCTCCACAGTCCATGCTCCTGATCTAACCCGTCGCTTCCATCTGACCTATCCCACCAAACCGCGACCTCGCGCCTCGGGGAGAGGACCCCAGTTTGGGAGGGGCCCTGAGGAGGGGGATAGTGTGATGAACCATGGGCCTTGTAGTCCTGCTCAGGACATTGTAATCCCTGATGAAGATGAAAACTTGGGTTTTTTACCTTCCCAGTCTGAACTGGATTCCTCTCAGCCAGATCCTTCCCAGGCAGATCTGGAAACCTTGCACCTGCAAGAAAGTTGTGCCCCAGAAGTATGTCAAACAACCCCAGAGCCTACTTCTCCCGTGTTCTTGCGCCGGGAGTTTTGTAAACAACAGAGAAGTTTGGATTCAGCTTCGCGCAGGAGTGCGAGGATAGCAGCTAAGAATGTTGCCAATTAACATTGGTTCTCGTGAGAATCTTTAAGGAGTTTAACATCTGGTCTCAGAGTTTAGCTTTCGTTTCTGATTTCCAGAGAACCGCTTTGGTGAGAAAGTTGGACTCTATATAGGTGTTTTGCCCGCGTAGCAACTTCGCGGAGTCAATTCGTCAGCCTACGGAGCGAGTTGTGTCCGGACAGCGCGCTCCGATTCAAGCCTCGCTTCAGCTCAAGCCTTGCCTTGCTATCCAGCCTTCGCCTTGCTTCCCAGCCTTTGTTTACCTACGGACTTTGCCTTGTTTCCCAGGACTAATCCTTGCCTTGTTTCACGGATTTTACCAAGTTATTCCACGGACCTTGTTCTTGCTCTTAGTTACCTTGTTCCACGTTCAAGCCTTGTTTCAAGTATCAAGTTATTTCCTAGCCACGCTCAAGTTTTATGGACTAAGGACCTTGTCATCTCCCCTCACTTTGCTTGGCAAAGTGAGTGTTTCGGTTATTGGATTACAACTTTGGACCTTAATATTTCTTATTGGACATTGCTTTTTTGGACTAATTCTGACCTTTCCTGAAGGGTCTAATTCTGGACTATTTTCTATACTTGTTTTTATTAACTTTATATATTCCTTCAATAAAGATATTAGTTAGATTCTGGCCTCTGTGTATGGTTATTGGTGCCTCTGCCGCCTGGGTCGTGACACAGGAAAGGTCAAATATAGTCCAGAAAAACAATGTCCAATAGGTGATATTAGAGTCCAAAGTTATAATCCAATAACCGAAACACACACTTTGCCAAGCAAAGTGTGGGGAAATGACAAGGTCCTTTAGTCCAATGGAGCTTGACAACAAGGCTGGAAAACAAACTAGATTCTTGGCAAACAAGACTTGATTCGAGGCAACAAGAAGCAAGAAGCAAGAACAAGGTCAGTGGCGAGGTCCGGGGAACAAGGCAGGCTTGGAACTAGAACAAGGTCCGGGGCAAGGTCCTGGAAACAAGGAACTGGAGTAGCGTAGTCCACACACGATCTCACTCCTGAAGCTGACGAATTGACTCCGCAAGGATCTCCTTGCGGGTAAACACCTATATAGGAACTTGTTTTCCCGCCAAGGAACACTTTCCCTGGGGAACAAGAAGTGAAACCCAAACTGTGTCCAGATGCATGACTCCTTAAGATTTCCCAAGGGAAACAGGCTTAATCAGCTAATTGTCTGGCAGCGATTCCGGCGCTTCGGCGATTCGCCTCCCTAGCGCCTCTATCTCGATTATAATTATCCTTGCGAGAGAACGGGGGAGAATTCTGCCCAAGGCTTGTTTGGCTGACTTCTTGAGGGCAAACATCTTGCAGGTGCAGGGGCTCCGATTCTGGCTGAATCGGTGGGAAACCCAAGTTTTCCTCTTCGTCTGCCACAATAGTACTAGGAACGGGACTACATGGCCCATGAGACATCACACTATCCCCCTCCTCAAGGCCCTTCTCCAAAATGGGCCCTCTTCCCGAGGCGCGGGTCCGCGGCTTGGCAGGGTAGGCCTGATGGAAGCGGCGGACTAAGTCGGGGGCATGGACTGTGGAAGCGTCTTCCCAAGAGCGTTCTTTGGGGCCAAAACCCACCCAGTCAATGAGATACTGAAGGCGGCGGTGGTGGAAGCGAGAATCCAAAATGTCCTGAACCTTGAATTCTTCCTCCCGTCCACCAAGACAGGGGTGGGGGCCGGGCGGTCTGCATCGGGGTGTACACCATCCGCCGGAAGGAGCAGGGAGCGATGAAACACTGGATGAATGCGCATAGAGCGCGGAAGTTGGAGTTTGAAAGTCACGGGGTTAAGTTGCGCCACCACTGGATAGGGACCAATGAAACGGGTATCTAGCTTCCGGCAGGGACGGTGGGAGGGCAAAAAGCGAGTGGACAGCAGAACCCGATCTCCTACCTTGATTTCGGGGCCCGACTGGCGATGACTGTCGGCGTGGCGTTTGTAGTCCTCTTTGGCTTGGTCCAGTTGCTGGAGCAATAGTTGTTGCACCGCTGTGAGTTCTTGCAGCCAGTCCTCCGCTGCAGGGACTTCTGAGGTTTCAATGACAGAAGGAAAGAAGCGTGGATGGAATCCGTAGTTTGCAAAGAACGGGGTTTCCTTGGTTGAAGCCTGAACACTGTTGTTGTAGGCAAACTCTGACAGAGGTAACAGGGAAGCCCAATTGTCCTGTTGATAGTTTACATAACAGCGAAGGTATTGTTCCAAAGTGGCATTGGTGCGCTCCGTTTGCCCATCTGTTTGGGGATGGTGAGCTGAAGATAAACGAGAGTCTATGCCCAGTAGTTGTTGCAGTGCCTTCCAAAATTGAGAGGTGAATTGAGATCCACGGTCAGTGACCAAACTCTTGGGCAATCCATGTAGCCGGAAAATATGTTGAAGGAATAAATCTGCAGTCTGTTTGGCCGTGGGAAGGCCATCAGAAGGAATGAAATGGGCCAATTTGGTGAAAAGGTCCACCACCACTAGGATCGTGGTATATCCAAGGGAGGGTGGTAGGTCAGTGATAAAATCTGCAGAAATTATCTCCCATGGACGAGATGGAGTAGGAAGGGGATGCAGTAGCCCTGAGGGCTTTTCCCTTCTTATCTTGGAACGCTGGCATACCGGGCAGGTATTGACATATTTCTCCACATCCTTGCGGATCTTGGGCCACCAGAAATCTCGTAGGATCAAATGCATGGTTTTGAAAAGTCCAAAATGCCCTTGCAGTCATGACACAGATGAAGTGCCTTTTCTCTGCCTGGTCCTGGAGGGATGTAGACATGATTTCTGTAGCATAATAGCCCATCCTTAAGTGAGAAAGGGAAACGTAGTCCTTGGCGAATTTGATCTTGAGCCCAGGCATCCGCCTGTTGACTGGCTCTAATTTCTTGAGCACAAAGGGGTCCTGGAGTAGAGGGAGTTGGTTCAACTGAAGTGGATTTGGTGTTTCCCACTGTGAGCGTGGCAAAGTTTTCGGGCTGCAGCAATTGGGATTCGAAGGTCTCTCTGCGCCCTGCAGCATACTCTGGTTTTCGTGATAGAGCATCTGCTTGCTTGGTCTGAGCTGGGGTTACATAATGGATCTGGAAGTCAAAATGCTCAAAAAATAAAGCCCAGCGCTGCTGCCTCTGATTTAGCTTGCGGGCAGTTCTTAGATGTTCCAAATTACGATGGTCAGTATGAACCTCAATGGGAAATTTGGCCCCTTCTAACCAATGTCTCCAATTTTCAAAGGCTGCCTTTATGGCCAAAAGTTCCTTCTCCCAAATAGTGTAATTTCTCTCCGGGGCTGTTAGTTGACGGGAGTAAAAGGCACAAGGATGAAGATGTTCTCCCACTGGTTGCAAGAGTACAGCCCCAATCGCCACATCGGAGGCGTCCGCCTGCACAACAAAAGGGGTTTCAGGATCTGGGTGCTGAAGGATTGGCTGGGACGTGAATAATTTCTTTAGTTGCTGGAACCCCTTTTCTGCTTGCCCTGTCCAGCGGAAAGGCTGTTTTCCACGGATGCAGCTGGTGATTGGATCAGACCAGCGGGCAAAGTCTGGAATGAACTTGCGGAAGTAGTTTGCGAACCCCAAGAAACGTTGCACTTCTTTCTTGTTGGTTGGCGCCCGCCATTCCAATACTGCTGAAACCTTTGCCGGGTCCATGGAGAGCCCTAGTGGCGAGACACGGTATCCCAGGAAGTCTACCTCTTGTAGATCAAAAGCGCATTTTTCCAACTTGGCATATAGTCCATGATCCCGCAATCGTTGTAACACCATTCTGACGTGTTTCTCATGCTCCGATTGTGATCTAGAAAACACCAAAAAATCGTCCAAGTATATGATCAAGAACCGATCTAGATAATCCTGGAAAATATCATTGACAAAATGCTGGAATGTTGCGGGAGCTCCGGATAAACCGAAATTCATGACTAGGGACTCGAATAATCCGAATTTAGTCTGGAAGGCGGTTTTCCACTCGTCCCCCTCCCTGATGCGAACTAGATTGTAAGCCCCCCGGAGATCCAGCTTGGTGTGAATCTTGGCCCCTCGAAGCCGGTCTAATAGGTCCGAGAACAAAGGCAGGGGGTAGCGGTTCCGCTTCGTGATATTGTTCAATGCTGTATAGTCCACAACCAAGCATAGGTCCCCTGACTTCTTTTTCACAAACATCACCGGGGAGGCAGCTGGGGTTTGAGAGGGTCTGATGAATCCCTTGCGAAGATTTGACTCTATGAACTCCCTGAGAGCTTCTTGCTCTGGTTCCGTCAGGGAGTAGAGGTGTCCTCGCGGGATCGGGGGCCCCTCCACCAAGTCAATGGCACAGTCATAAGGTCTATGTGGGGGTAGTTTCTCGGCTTCCTTTTCATTGAAAACATCCCAAAAGTCTGAATATTTCTTGGGTAAGGTGATGATGGGCACAGCGTCCGTGGCATGGCAGACCTTGGCTACTAGACAATGGTTTTGGCAATATTTTGAAGCAAACTGTAGTTCTCTGTTGGTCCAGGAGATGTTTGGGTCGTGGAGCGTCAGCCATGGAATTCCCAAAATCGCAGGGAAGTGGGGCACCTCGGTAACAAAGAAGGAAATCTCTTCCAGGTGTTCCCTTATCCACATCCTGGTGGGTTCAGTCCATTGACTTACTGGACCCGTCTTTAGGGGACGGCCGTCGATAGCCTGCACCACCCGGGCGTTCTTGAAATTGTGATATTGTAATCCCAGAGAGTCGGCATACTCTCTATCGATGAAATTGTTTGTTGCTCCTGAGTCTATCATGGCATGGATCATGACGGGTCCTTTTTTCGCTGACCACAACGTGACCACTAGGAGAAATAGGACCCCGGTTTGCGGCTCTTGAGTGGGGTTCTTGACCGGGTTGGCGAGCCTCTCTACACCCGGTCGCTGGCTTCCCCCGCCGGCTTTGCGCCAGCCGCCTCGGCCGTCTCCGCCTCCGCGGAGGATGCCGCCGCCAAGCGAGCGGCAGGCTTTCTCTTGGCTGGACATTCTCTGGCGAAGTGGCCCCCGTTCCCGCAGTACCAACAGAGGTTTAAACGTTGGCGGCGGGCCTTCTCGGCAACATCTAATCTGGGACGCACATTGCCCAACTGCATCGGCTCCTTGCTTCCTCTGGGGTATGGGGCTGGTGGTGGGGGTCTCCATACTGGACGTGGCTGAATACTGGCGGAAGCGGGAGGTTTCACTCCTGCTCTTCCACTCTGGCCTCGGAGCCACTGTTTTTTGTTGGCAAGCAGGACTTCGGCTCGTAAACATTGATCGATAAGTCTCTCAAGAGAGTTTGGAGGATCCACCTTGGAGATTTCTTCCTGCATCTCGATGTTGAGACCCTCACGAAACTGTCCTCTGAGGGCTATATCATTCCAACCGGTGTTTTGGGCCAGCACTCGGAACTCGGCTATGTACTGGGACAACGGCCTGTCCCCTTGGAAAAGGCGCCGGAGTTTATGGCCGGCCGCCTCCACATTGTCCTCGATCCCCCATGTCGCCTTAAGGTGATTCAGGAAGTTTTGCGCAGAACTTAGGTGCATGGAGCCCGCATCAAATAGCGCCGTCGCCCAATTGGCCGCTGGCCCTTCTAGGAGACTGTAAATCCACGCCACCTTGATTTCTTCTTGGGGAAACTCGGCTTGACGGGCGTCTATGTACGCCTGGCATTGGCGACGGAAAACATGAACCTTGGAGGCTTCTCCAGAAAACTTGGTTGGAAGTGCCAGGCCAGGGAGCCAGATACCGCGTTCCTTCAACCCCGTATTTCTCCCTCCTGCGTATGGAGTGTATCACGGATTCTGTCTAATTCATCCTTGGAAATGGTGTAGCTGAGTGGTTGGGCTTCCGCCCCAGTTCCTGTAGACATCCTGGCCTAAGGTTAATTGGTGCTTAGGGTGGCGGAGTCAAACTGTCAGGACCCAGGCCGCAGAGCACCAATAACCATGCGCAGAGACCAGAATCTATCTAATATCTTTATTAAAGGAATATATAAAGTCAATAAAAACAGGTGAAGAATATAGTTCAGAAGTAGACCTTTCAGGAAAGGTCAATATAGTCCAGAAAAACAATGTCCAATAGGTGATATTAGAGTCCAAAGTTATAATCCAATAACCGAAACACACACTTTGCCAAGCAAAGTGTGGGGAAATGACAAGGTCCTTTAGTCCAATGGAGCTTGACAACAAGGCTGGAAAACAAACTAGATTCTTGGCAAACAAGACTTGATTCGAGGCAACAAGAAGCAAGAAGCAAGAACAAGGTCCGTGGCGAGGTCCGGGGAACAAGGCAGGCTTGGAACTAGAACAAGGTCCGTGACAAGGTCCTGGAAACAAGGAACTGGAGTAGCGTAGTCCACACACGATCTCACTCCTGAAGCTGATGAATTGACTCCGCAAGGATCTCCTTGCGGGTAAACACCTATATAGGAACTTGTTTTCCCGCCAAGGAACACTTTCCCTGGGGAACAAGAAGTGAAACCCAAGCTGTGTCCAGATGCATGACTCCTTAAGATTTCCCAAGGGAAACAGGCTTAATCAGCTAATTGTCTGGCAGCGATTCTGGCGCTTCGGCGATTCGCCTCCCTAGCGCCTCTATCTCGATTATAATTATCCTTGCGAGAGAACGGGGGAGAATTCTGCCCAAGGCTTGTTTGGCTGACTTCTTGAGGGCAAACATCTTGCAGGTGCAGGGGCTCCGATTCTGGCTGAATCGGTGGGAAACCCAAGTTTTCCTCTTCGTCTGCCACAATAGTACTAGGAACGGGACTACATGGCCCATGAGACATCACACTGCTGGATTTTGTATCACAAAATCACAAGTTGAACACTTCCCAAGTGTCTAGGGCTGTGTGATGTACTTTCAAATGATGTGCGCATATCCAAGTAAGGTGGCCTTCTTCTTCTTCTTCTTCTTCTTCTTCTTCTTGTATGACACAGCTGTGGCGCAGCTGGCTAGTAACCAGCTGCTATAAATCACTACTGACCAAGAGGTCATGAGTTCAAAGCCCTGGTCGGGTTAAGCCTCTGACCATTAATAGCCCCGGCTTGCTGTTGACCTATGCAGCCTCGAAAGACAGTTGCACCTGTCAATTAGGGAAATTTAGGGACGCTTTATGCGGGAGGCTAATTTACAACACCATAAAACTGCCAGCAAAAAACGAGGAAAGGAATGCGGAAGTACAGCCACTACTGGACGGTGAAGCAACAGCTCCCCCTGTGGCCGGAATCGCAAATCTGGAAAAATGTTAAAAATGCCTCTGAGTCTATCTAATGCATGCTGTTTGTCTGTTGGCATTGAATGTTTGCCATATATGTGTTCATTGTAATCCGCCCTGAGTCCCCTTCGGGGTGAGAAGGGCGGAATATAAATACTGTAAATATTTCGCATCACAAAATCATAAGTCGAATACTTCCCAAGTGTCTAGGGCTGTGTGATGTATTTTCGGATAATGTGTGCAGATCCCAGTAGGGTGGCCTATTGCAGTTGGCAGATCGTGATTTTGTCAATGTCTATTGTTTCCAAATACCGGCTGAGATCTTTTGGCACGGCACCCAATGTGCCGATCACCACCGGGACCACCTGCACTGGTGTCTGCCAGAGTCTCTGAAGTTCAATCTTGAGGTCCTGATAGCGGCTGAGTTTTTCCTGTTGTTTTTCGTCAATACGACGGTCACCTGGGATGGCGACATCAATGATCCAAACCTTTTTCTTTTCCACAACTGTGATGTCTGGTGTGTTGGGGTTTAATTATTATTAAATAATAATTATTATTTATTATTATTATTATTATTATTATTATTATTATTATTATTATTATTATATAAGAAGTATCAACAATTGACAAACATGATATTTAAGGCAAACAGTGAAATAGAAAAATGAACACCACAATAGTTTATAGTTTGGTGAGGCATCAGCACCCTGTGAAATTACATCTGTCAGCATTCCAAATATTGAGCCATGGTGGTTAAAGTGGTGTCAAACAGCATTAATTCTATATTGTAGATGCACCTATAGTTCTATAACTGTGGCATGTAAAAAGCCAACACTGACAGGATCATTAGACCTCCATGTAAACAAATATTCTTATTCTATCCCATTTTTTCTCCCTACAAAAGAGACCCAAAGCGTTTGTATGTATAGACTTGCCAGCTTAGCACCTTTTTCTGAGAAGTAGTAAGTACAGCAGTACGAAAGTGATATAATTGAGTAGCATGAAAAGGTTTTCAGGGTTCTAAGGGTGCACTCAGGGTGCATCTACACCATAGAATTAATGCAATCTGACACCACATTAACCACTGAGGAAGAATACTATGGAATCATTGAAGTTGTAGTTTCACAAGAGCTTTAGTCTTCTCTGCCAAATAATTCTGAGTGATTCAAGATCTCATAGCATTGAGCCCTGGTACTTAAAGTGGTGTCAAAATGGCCTTAATTCTATAACACAGATGCACCCTCTGTGTCTCACAGAAAACAAATGGAGGAGATGCAGATAGGAATGTATAGATTCTTGTTGTTTGTCTCCTCTGCTTCTTGATTTGAACAATTGTAGATATAATCCATGCCATCTTTTCAATGTGGTTGAGATATTAAGAGCTGCCAATGTGCTTTCAAAGCTCTGCGCCTCTTCTGGAAAGCCTTTGGCTTCCCTGCAAGGTTGGACGCACCACTGAATGTACCCCAAAGCCTACTTCCCCTCCATTAGCATCTAATTAGAATCTGCAAATTTAATCAAATTCATGTCTGGGATGATTCAATCATTTGTATGTTGCTCTCTGAAGAGGAAAGCTTTGCTCTCTTGCACACCGGAAATACTCCTTGGATGCATGCACCATTTCTTCTGGTGGAGGCCCTGAATGCGCTCAATGGTCCATTCCAGGGCTGTTTATTCTCTGCTAGGGTTTTGCTACCAGTGGGCTTCCCAGATTAACAGGTGTGTATGTTTGTGGGGGTGGGGGTGGGGGGGGGGGGAATTTTGATTCATCTTCTATCGGAAATCTTAAACAGGATCATTCTTTCCCTGGGACCATCTACACTGTAGAAAAAATGCAGTTTGACATCACGTTAACTGCCATGGCTCGATGCTATAGAATCCTGGGAGTTGTAGTTTGGTGAGGTACCAGAACTCTTTGGCAGAGAAGGCTAAAACCTACAAGTCCCAGTATTCCATAGTCACTGTTAAAGTGATATCAAATTGCATTCATTTCATGGTGTGAGTGCACCCAAATCACTTGATGGAATTCTTAACAGTTTAACTATTGTAAGTTACTTTTACCACAAGTAGCACACATATAACATCTATACACACCACGTTAATTTTCTGTTAGTATGGTTCACATATGGATAGCTTCTTAACAATGGTAGTGGCAGCTCCCAGGTTGCTGTGGTTATGAATCTTTAAAAGGCCCATTTACGATTCTGAATCAAAAGTCTGTTTGGGGGATAGACCCAGGGCCGGCCCCACCATGGAGGCCCGTGAGGCCGCCGCCTTGGGCGCAGGTCCGGGGGGGCGCCATCAGGCTGGGCGGGAGGCAGGGCACTGCCCTGACGGTGCCCCGCCTCCCGCCCAGTGCGCCCTGGCCTGGCTGGCCTTGCCTGGCCGGCTGCCGGCTGGGTAAGGCCAGCCAGGCCACAAGGCTTGCCCAGCCAGCTGCCACAAGGCCAGGGCGCACTGGGCGCGAGGCAGGGCACCATCAGGGCGGTACCCCGCCCCCCGCCCAGCGTGCCCTGGCCCCGCCTCCCATGCTGCGTGGGAGGCGAGGCCAGGGCGAATAGCGCGGGAGGCGGGGCCAGAGTTGGCCCCACCTCCCGCGCTATTCGCCCTCGCCCGTCTGGCCTTTTCTAGCTGGCCAGACTGCAGCTGGCCAGACTGCAACTCCCTTCCTGTGACAGGCTAAAACCTTTTTATTCAGGCAGGCTTTTACAGATGAAGGCATGTAAGACCATCAAGGGCTGCTGTGATATTGTGATGACAATTTACTGTATATACTCGAGTATAAGCCTAGATTTTCAGCCCCTTTTTTAAGACTGAAAAAGCCCCTGTTGGCTTATACTTGGGTGAGGGTCCTGGTTGGCTTATATTTGGGTCAGCTTATACTCAAGAATATATGGTACATTTATTATTTTTCTCTATTATTATTGGTATTATTACATTTATTATTTTTCTCTATTATTGTTGCTACTATTACATTTATTTTACTCTATTTTTATTATTAATACATTTATTATTTCACTCTGATCTTATTATTATTATTACATTTATTATTTTACTCTATTTATTATTACATGTATTATTTTCCTGTAATAATAATAATAATAATAATAATTATTATTATTATTATTATTACATGTATTATTTTACTCTATTATTATTAAAAGGAGTGATGGACTTTGTAACTTGTAAATAATTTGTATATATAATAAAGTCTTAGAGCCGCTGCGTACAGCTGATTAATGACTGTGGTGTCGTTTGTCGGTGCTGCTTATCCGGACAGGAAAGCAGTCTGACTGAGGATGGATTGGTGAGAGGCCTCACCAATACATCAGGGTGGTGGGAAGCTGATTTTAACCCCCCTGTCATACATAAACACATTTACATTGAAGAAGATGAGAATAATGATTTAATCAAAGTTGGACAATCACCTTAAATTTGAGCTTTTTGTAAATATTCAAAAACATTTAAGTTACTGATGTAATTTTATTGGTATCTATTTTTATTTCTGAAATTTACCACTCTCGGCTTATACTGGAGTCAATGTTTTCCCAGTTTTTTGTGGTAAAATTAGGTGCTTTGGCTTATATTTGGGTCGGCTTATACTTGAGTATATACGGTATATACTTTTATAATTTTAACCTGGATTGTTTTAATACTAATGTTGTTTATTAATACTGTTTAAACATTTGTATATTTGAAGTTGTATTGAAATGTTTTTAGTTGTGAGCCGCTTTGAGTCTCCCCATATGGAGAGATAAAGCGGGATATAAATAAACACAATAAATAAATAAATGTAGAGAGAACAGTTTCAATCAAATCCACAAACAATCAAATCCACAAAAGTCAAAACCACAAATGTGGAGAAGCAACTGTAACAACACCCCTTGTGAACACAGCACAAATGTCCAAATAATGTTAATGAGGATTTGCTTCTTTGAGGGCTCTACATTAATCCAGTCACTCATCCCCCTAAAATATTAATTTTGGGAGCCATTGGGGATGTAGGGGATTCCTCAACAACTGATCTGTCCATATGTGTGTAGGAAAGTGTGCTTTCAAGTATCCTGTTGACACATGGGGACTCCATAGGGTTTTCTTGGGCAAAGAATACTCAGCAGGGCTTGGCCAATTTCTTCCTCCAAAACATAGCCTACAGCACTTGTCTCCCATTCTGGTATTAACCATGGCTGACCCTGATAATCTACTTCTCGCATTTCATTTTTGTACTGTGAGCCTTTCACACTGAATGAATATACCACTTTAGCTGCCATGGTTCAATCTTATGGAATCCTGGGATTTGTACTTCAGGGAAGAGAGATTTAAAATTCTTATCTACTAACTCCACAAACATCAATGCTAGTAGTAGTAGTAGTAATAATAATAATAATAATAATAATAATAATAATAATAATAATAATAACTTTATTTTTATACCCCGCCTCTATCTCCCCAAAGGGGACTCAGGGCAGCTTACATGGGGCCAAGCCCGAATAAAAACAATAACAATATAAAACACAACAATAGACAAGAAACATGCACAATTAAAAATTTAAACATTAACCAATAAAGTAAATGACAAAAACTTAATAAAAACATGGATTAAAACGGAGAGGTTGTAAAATAGACTGGGTAAAGTGCACCATATAAATATTGTAAACACGAGGTAACTGATAAAGTGCTGCAAATTCTTGGAAGTGCAAATTGGGATGGGAATAGACCCTGTGTCTATATCAAGTTGACAAAGGTAAAAAGTGCAAACCGGTACGAAAATGGTTGCGGATACAGGATTGTTATGGGGATGAGCAATCTTTATCCAAAGGCCTTAGTGAAGTAATCCATAGGATACCACGATAGCAGTTGAAGTGGAATTATTGTGCTGTGGCTGCACTGTTTCAAGTGTCCAGATTTGGAATGGACAATCTAAATTAATCCTCCGCCATTCCATATTTTTGGTTAATATATAATTGTCTCAACATTTCTCTTCTTCACTGATTTTAATTGCTGCAAACTGTGCTCTAATGATAAAAGTAGATTACAGTCCATGAACTCAGAGAAAAAGAGATGGCAAAATCTTGCTCCTTTCCAGTTGGCCCAGGCAAAATCAAATTGCTGCAGCTTCTCCTAGCTTGGGTCTTCTTCCTCATGAATAGCTTTTGCCATCTTGACCATACTCTGATATTGCTTGTCCTCACATGTACTGGTGTTCATCTATGAAATGCTGGCAGTACATAATAGTGTCATATAAAAAAAATAAACTAGTTAGTTTCAGCTCTTTTTCTCCATCTATTCAGTGCCCAACTTGGATGAAGTTAACAAGTATCTCTGTGTTAGTGTTGCCGTTTACTAAACTGTGATCGTAATAGTTAGCTATTTCCAGAGGGCACTGGGCATGGCGTTAATTCCCTAATATTTGTCAAAACACTGAAATTCTCTTCTGAGGGATGGTGCTCCAGAACTGTGGCATGTTATTATATCTCAAGAAAGGCAGGGGGAAAATACTATTTTGCTGCAAAGATCCGACTCCGATAACCACCGCTGCACTTTTCATTAATATCTGGTGACAGATGTAGTTTACTGAGGAAAAGTCTATTACCTACACTCTAACATGAAGTTATCTCCTTTCTTCCAAACAGCATAATGACTGGATCTTTGCCCCGCCGTCGTTCACATACATCAATTCTTTGCAGGGTGTGAAATCATATCCTCTACTTATTGTAACTATATTAAGGGACTTGCAAGGGAATGCGGCAAAAGAAAAACAACATCGGCAATGTCTCAGAAATATGGATAAAATGCAGTTAGGGAGCAGCTGTTATGCTTAGCTCCCTGTAAATGCAAAAACATTGCTCTAGTTCTCACTGTCATGTTTGTGACACAGAAGGTCAAAAAGCTTCTGTGTAAAAAAAGTCCAATAATAGTAAGACCCCCATAATGATGGAAGTCATAGCCATAGTTTCACTTACTTGAGAAAAACAGGAAATTACATAGGACCTATCTTGCTCAGCTCCCCATTTTAGAAAGTGCTACTTAAAGGTAAAGGTTTTCCCCTGACATTAAGTCTAGTCGTGTCTGACTCTGGGAGTTGGGGCTCATCTCCATCTCTAAACCGAAGAGCCGACGTTGTCCATAGACACCTCCAAGGTCATGTGGCCGGCATGACTGTATGGAGTGCCGTTACCTTCCCAGTGGAGCAGTACCTATTGATCTGCATGTTTTTGAACTGTTAGATTGGTAGAAGTTGGGGCTAACAGTGGGAGCTCACTTTGCTCTCCAGATATGAACTGCCAACCTTTCAATTAGCACATTCAGCAGCTCAGCAGTTTAACCTGCTGCGCAACTGAGAGCTCCCAAAACAGTGCTACTTATGACATAGAAAACCTGCAGGGCTTTGGTTCAGTAGGTGCCCCTAAGTTCCAGAACTCTTTCCTTAAGGAGGCTAGAATGTCCTCCTCTTATTGTACTTCCATTTGTGGGCAAAGATTTTTATTCCAGCAGGCTTTGGAAAACGAAAGCATGGCATTAAATTCCAGGGCCATCCAATCTAGCCACTGCCACGCAGGAGTGTAGAACTGAACCACTCATGAAGAAAGGCCATCCAACTTCTGTTTTTAAAAAAAACCCAGGTCAACAGTTAAAGACTCACCGTTCTACAGAGTCAACATGTAAGTATAATTAACCATCCACATTTTCAATGTTAGGGGCATAGGACCCCCCATGAAAGTGAAAACTTGCAAATGGAGAAATTACTAATATTTTTTATCTAAGGCTCCTTCTACACAGCTGTATAAAATCCACATTGAACTGGATTATCTGGCAGTGTGGACACAGATAACCCAATTCAAAGCAATTATTGTGGATTATCTGCCTTGATATACTGGGTTATATGGCTGTAATGGCCCCTAAAGAACACATTTCTAGGAATTCCTAGGTCTGCAGTGTAGATGCATCCCAGTAGACCAGTGGTTCCCAACCTTTTTTTGACCAGGGACCACTTTCACCAGGCACCACTTGAACAGGGACCACTCTCCAACATTAGAAAACTAAAAGGGTTTTGGTCATCTGTAGGTTCAGTTTGGTTATTTGGGGTGCTGATTCAAAAAATTGCGTTGGATAGACCACATCAGCTCTAGTTTCTGATGCAGAACAAATGCCTTACAGTAGTTGCCATTTGTTTGCCCACAGAAAACCGTCTTTAATCATCTAGATCTGATGTGGTCTATCTAATGATATGGTCAGCTCTGCAGAAAGGAGAGAAAATAAATAAATAAATAAATAAATAAATAAATAAATAAATAAATAAATAAATAAATAAATACGGTTGTTGTATGTCTTTCGGGCTGTGTGGCCATGTTCCAGAAGTATTCTCTCCTCATGAGAAATAGCATTCTCATGAGAAATGCTATTTCTCATGAGGAGAGAATACTTCTGGAACATGGCCACACAGCCCGAAAGACATACAACAACCCTGTGATCCTGGCCATCAAAGCCTTCGAGAACACATTAAATAAATAAATAAATAAATAAATAAATAAATAAATAAATTTGTTCTCGCGGCCCACTGCTGGGTTGAGAACCACTGCAGTAGACTCAGCCTAAAGCAAACCATGTTAGCAACTCCTGGCTTCTTCCTCAAAAATCTGAACTACACTCTTAGGCATAAGAGCCTCCAATGGCCTAGGGGATAAAAACCTTGTGACTTGAAGGTTGGGTTGCTGACCTGAAGGCTGCCAGGTTCGAATCCCACCCGGGGAGAGCGCGGACGAGCTCCCTCTATCAGCTCCAGCTCCATGCGGGGACATGAGAGAAGCCTCCCACAAGGATGGTAAAAACATCAAAACATCCGGGCGTCCCCTGGGCAACATCCTTGCAGACGGCCAATTCTCTCACTCCAGAAGCAACTCAGGTTGCTCCTGACACGAGAAAAAGAAAAAAAAGCAACTCCTGGCTTCTTCCTCAAAAATCTGAACTACACTCTTAGGCATAACTGGAGAGCTACGTAAGGAAGGCAAAAGAGCCAAGGGGTGAGTCTTAAGAGCTACACAAAGGGAAAAGGAGCCAAAGAGCGGGCACATCTGGCAAGCCACACATACAAATCAAAGAAGAAATAGTTTGCTGACTCTTAACTTGTCAGAGATTGAGAGAGCCCAAGAAAAGAAGGGAAAAGAGTGCTTCCACTGGAAGCCAGGAGTACCTGTGTTGGGTCACCTTTCTTCTTGAACTGCAAGAAACCTCAATATTACCCTTTCTTGTTTGCAGCTGGCTGGTGACGCATAATAGTATGAAGAAAATGGTGAACCTTCTTGGAGGTCACCTAGAGATTCAGAGGCCAAGGAGAGAGTTGGACTGTGGAATCTCACAACTTGCATTGGTAGCTCCTATGCTCTGCCAACCATAACCAAGTTTCTTTTTTAAAATACCCCCTTAGACAAAAATGACCTTTTTAACCAGGAAGAACAAAGGACAAAAGGGGACTCTGTGCACAAAAGCCGTCTGTCTCTGCAGTTATTCACGGGCTGAAATGAGAGAACTAAAGTCCTTTTCCAAATCATCTAAGAAGCAGCTATCAATAAGAGAAAGAACAGATGTTTACCCAGATCATAGAGTGATAGGGAAGATGCAATGAGCCATGCGGAGTCTTAGAGGCCTCCACCTTACAATGCTTGACAGATGTAAAGCATCAGAGTTACGTTGCATTAAGTGACCAAACACGTCTTCTTAAAACCTGGAGCAAGTAAGCATGTCTTTTTGGCTAGTGGTTTGTTGAGAATGATTTCTCTCAAGGGAACTGCTGAAATGCTAAACTGAAAGGAGCCAGCTTCTTAGTAATGTCCAGAAAAGGTAATTTCGAGACTGAGAGATGCTGCCAGGATGGAAGGAATAACAATAAAAGGAAAGGGAACAAATAAGTCCTCACTTGGGTTTGAATCTACACTATTTATTTAATGTAAAGATTTTTATCCCCATCTGTTTCCCTTGTAGGGAATGTAAGAGACGAAATCCGTTCACAACCTGAAATAGCTCACCAATAACCAACAATGATGACCATTTGTTAAAACAACAGTTGATTAAATGAGCGAATATTAATTAATTGATAAATTAATTATTAAATATTTACATCTTGCCTTATATCTGGAGATCTTAGAGCATATCACAGCAAAATCAATGTTACACAGAAATAATAATAAAAGCCATGATGCACAAATGAAAATGGAAGAGATATGGTAAGTATGGCTATCCAGTGGTGCCAAACTGGGTTAAAGGGTCAGTCAGTAGATGTGCCGGTTGAGTATAGAAAAGCATATCTTAAGTGACTTTGCTTGCAAAAGATGCCTCTCCTGGGGTTGCATGTGTATTAAAATGTATATTATCTTTTGAGCATACAAATGTTGAGCTTTTTTGTGGAGGCCCTAAGCATTTTAAAATTGTAAGAATTGTCCAAGTAGAAAACCCAATTTAATTGAGCCTTATGGCAATAGCAATAATCCAGCAAACTATTCATGTGTATGAGCTTAAAATGTGAACCATAAAGGTAATATCTATCTAGTGTGATAGTCAGAAATATACAGCCTTTGTATATGGAGTCTCCAGCTAGCTAATCTCCCATTGTTTAATTTTCTATCTATACTATTGGAATTGAATGTCATGAATGCACTACCTATACATTCCCATATCTGAGAACATTAGGATGTTCACATTAACAAGGACAAACCTAGAATTCCTGCTAAGGCAGACTGAATAAAAACATTTCCGGTGACATTAGAAAATAATTAAAAATCAACCTTGTATGGTTAGTTACCTGTTGGAAAGATCTAGGAATAATCCATCAAATGAGCCTTGAAGTATGCAGTCTTAACCTGGTCGTATGCTGATTGCAGTTTACCTGGTGAAAAAGAGATACAACAAACAGTTCAGCCTTATTTTTCTTGTGAAGAACTGAATAACACCAAAAATAGTAACAGCAGAAAGAATGATGGGCATCTTCCTTAGCAGAACATGACTTCAGCATAGCTACTGATCCAGACTGGTTATATAACAATAATTTTGTATGGCTAAAGACAACTCTGGGGATTATATTGTGTTGTATCCTCAATAAAGTCTCCAGGGAATGCTCAGATGAATGGAATTTGAAGATATCAAAGAAGCAAAGCAACATAGAACTTTGCTAAGCATTAAAAGATTTTGCATTGGGTTCACAAGGAACGTTGATACCATTGAGGCATTTTGAACAGTTTGATGCAAATCTAGTAATCACACTAATGGAAGTCAATTATTGGAGGACTACTTCTCAGTATTGGAAAGCTCTTGTACATAACGAGGTTTACCAGACCAGATATCTCAGCAGCAGTTGGAATTTTGTGTAGAAAGACCGATGCTTCTGAGATGTCTGTTCTGGTAATCCATCTTATATACAAGAGCTGTCCAATAGCTTCTCTGTACAAGTTACTATCTGGTAACAGTTCACTTTGAGAAGTATTCTTCCAATAATTGCTTTCTGTTGGTGTGGTTACTGGATCAGATACTACCCATTCTGGGTCTACATGGCAGAAAACTCAACTTTTATGTGACATAACATGGTATAGAGGGGACCTTTGCTCCTATAAGGTGATAATACACGCAGCAAAGAAAGCTTTCTTCTCTGCGCACATTGTGTCTGCATATTCACATTCAGCTGAGCTGTTCAGAGTGGTGAGAGGCTTAATTCAAGTACCCTCCCCTCCAAACCCATTATTAGAACTTTCAGTAGCTCACTGTGATGCTTTTAACAACTATTTCGCTGATAAAATCTTTAGCATAAGAGCTGACTTAGATGATGTCATTGGAGGAGAAGCCAGCAACCAGGTGTCCAGAAATTCTAAGAGTGGGATTACACAGGATCAGTTTCAATTGGTGATGTGGACAAGATGCTGGGGGGAAGTAAGGAAGACAACCTGCTTTCTTGATCCCTGTCCCTCTTGGCTGGTCATCCAGGGAGGAGATGCAATTTGATCTCAAATTCAACAAATTATTAATACATCTCTCAGGAAGGGGAATTTTCCATTGTGTTTAAAAGAAACATTAGTTAGACTGCTGCTGAAAAATCCCTCCTTGGATCTCCTGGATCTTAATACTTATAGACCAGTCTCTAACCTTCTCTAGATCAGTCTCTAACTGAGAAGGCAGTTGTGCTGGATGACAAATACTTCCTTAACCCATTTCAAACTGGCTTCAGAGCAGGATACAGAGTTGAGACTGCTGTGGCCACCTTAGTGGATGATCTCCATCTCAACACTGACAGGGGGAATGTGTCCCTGTTGGTACTTCTAAACTGGCTTTTGATACCATCAACCATGGTATCCTTCTAAGGGCCTGGGAATTGGAGGCACCATCCTGCAGTGGTTCCGCTCATACTTCTCAGGCAGGTTCCAGATGGTGGCACTTGGGGATAGTTGCTTCTCAAAAAAGGAGCTGTTATGTGGCATCATCCCACAAGGTGCCATTCTATCTCCAATATTTTTAAAATATTTACATAAAACTGCTTGTAAAGATCATCCACAGGCATGGGGCAGAGTGTTATCAGTATGCTGATGACACCCAAATATATTTCTCCATGTGTTCAAAAAACAGCTTCAGCTAAGAATAGCGTGTCCCTCTGAATGAATGCCTGGAAGAGGTAATGGGCCAGATGAGGAAAAACAAATTGTAACTGAATCCAGATAAAACAAGTGTCCTAATCTCGGAATGGAGGTGTGTCAACCAGTTCTGGATGGTGTTACACTTCCCCTGAAAGACTGCGTTTGCAGCTTGGGACAAGGGATCCTGGATCTCCAAATGTGAAATACTTATATGCAATGGTCAGGAGTGCTTCCTATCAGCTTTGAATGATATGCCAGCTGCGCCCCTTCTTAGATTTGGAGGACCTAAAGATGGTAGTGCATTTACACATCAAAGAGACCCACAACTGTCTCGCCAACCAGAAACAGCACCCTGGCAGAGCCTTGTTGGTCTCATCAGAAGCAACATCATCAGCAAGACTTTTCTGGGGAGATGCTTCTAGTTGATGAAACAGCAGAGGCAGCCTTCAGGAGTACAGGACACCAGTGCCAATGTTCTGTTAGTCTGGCTGGATAATGTGGGCTGGGAAAGAGCTTCAGGTTGCTTGTATGGTGACATGTACAGGCCGCAAGCTGCATTGTGTCTATACAAGGTCTCCCTAAGCTGCTTCTGCAGCAGGGGAGACCAGCTTGTCAGCCCAGCTGTGACAAAGCAGTCTTTTAAAATATAAATTATAAGTCAATGGCCTGCTTGAACAAAAAAATACTCTTCCCAGTGGACCAAAGTAAAACTACTTTATATAGGTCAATGGAGATGAGCACCAACCCACAGAGTCGGTCAGGGGGTTGGTGCTCATCTCCATTTCTAAGCCGAAGAGCCGGCGTTGTCCATAGACACCTCCAAGGTCATGTGGCCAGCATGACTGCATGGAGCGCTGTTACCTTCCCGCCAGAGCGGTACCTATTGATCTACTCATATTTGCATTTGCATGTTTTCGAACTGCTAGGTTGGCAGAAGCTGGAGCTAACAGCGGGTGCTCACTCCACTCCCGGGGCTATACACTTCGCTACCAGGGCTATACTGACCACATAATACAAATTCAAACTGTATTATATGACAGTGTAGATTAAGCCAGAGACTAGGTGGGCATCTTTTAGGAGTGCTTTAGTTGCATATCCCTGAATGGTGGGGGATCTGACTAGATGTCCTTTG
Organism: Anolis carolinensis; assembly: GCF_035594765.1. Taxonomy (NCBI): domain Eukaryota; kingdom Metazoa; phylum Chordata; class Lepidosauria; order Squamata; family Anolidae; genus Anolis; species Anolis carolinensis. The sequence goes on from NC_085843.1 coordinate 10,909,254, forward strand.
TTGCCCCATCCAATTCTCACTTCCTACCTCTGGAAGATGCCTTTTGCTTCAAGTAATTTAAATGTTATAACTGAAGTTTCCTCTTCTTTCTTTTGGAAACAACAACAAATATGCATGAAGAAACCTCATCCCAAATCCATCACCAGTGTAATTTGCACTACACCGAACATGAATACAATATAATTAGCAAAATCCGTCACAATAATTTATTTTGGGTTTAAAAGGCTGAACAGTCACAGTCTCCTAACAAGATGAGATAAAAAAACACACAGCTAAGAGCCAATGTATATAATCTCTCTTTCACTCTCCCTCCCACCACCAGCTCTTATTAATTCAGTCATTCTACCTTGGTGCACATTTACTCATTCATGCAATGTGAATGCTCCACCAAGAAAAGTGTTGAATATGGATCCCTCCCATTTTTTTTCACTTGCCACGAAATGTAAGGGCTGAACCAGAAATGAAGAGAAATGCTTCCACATTTGCATTATGATGGTTAACACTCCCCTAAATAGATAAGCATCCAGTAATATTAATTACAGGAACGGCAAGATTCAAATAGTCATAAATCATTAGACGGCATAATATAAACCCCCTGAAACCTTATCAAAAATTAATTTTGCATGACTTTGGAAGACTGTCTTCCTGGTTACTGCTTTTCCACCTCATTTATATGATGTGTGTTAATGTAACAGTAGGGGGGAACGTCCGTGCTTGATTGAGAGGCACAGAAAATAACCCAGCAGGAAAGACTGATTCCCTTACTTGAAAGTTAGCGTTCAGTAGCACAGAAGCCTCCGGTGGCATAGTGGGTTAAACCCTTGTGCAGGCAAGACTGCGGACCTGAAGGTTGGGTTGCTGACCAGAAGGTTGCTGGTTCGAATCCAACCCTGGGGAGAGCATGGATGAGCTCCCTCTATCAGCTCCAGCTCCATGGAGGGACATGAGAGAAGCCTCCCACAAGGATGGTAAAAACATCAAAAACATCCGAGCTTCCCCTGGGCAACGTCCTTGCAGATGGCCAATTCTCTTACACCAGAAGCGACTTGCAGATTCTCAAGTCACTCCTGACATGAAAAAAAATGTAGAACAGAATTCTTAAAGCTTGTCTACACTGGCCCTATATTCTGCATTGGGACAAAAGTTACTCTTGGATATCCACATGAAGCTCCTAGAACCAAGTCAGAGCCAAACTCTTCAGTGGATATTATCACTCACTAGGCTTTGACTCAGTTCCTGAGACTGACATATGATCAGTTTCACACAGTCCACCCACATGAAGTAATCAGTGTAGATGTGCCCCAGGTTTTAGCCATCATTAAGAAATGCTTATCATTACCAACTTAAAATACTGGCAGGGTTTGGGGGAGTTGATAAAGGATGATAGGAGTTGTAGTCCACCTGTTGCCGAAAGATCAAGAAATGAATTTCAGTTTCCCCCCCTGTTGTATAAAAGTTGTTTCTTGGACCCAAAAGGGACAGAAATGACACAAAACATGGCAAAATGATCTTACACAATTCCTAGAGAGACTTTCTCTCAAATTAAAAAGAATAGCAATCATTTTATTCATATTTGTTGTCATTTTCATGGGGATTTTGTGCCTCTGACCACAGCAAATTTGTAGAAATTTGTAGAAAACACAGTTTCCCTTCTCAACTTGGTTTTGAGTTTGCAAATGTAAGTTGTCTATAACTACATGCATGCCTCTGAGTGTGTGTGTGTGTGTGTGTGTGTGTGTGTGTGTTGGTGTGTGTTTCTGTGCAGGTATGACAGTTTTATTTTCTAAGTGATGTTTATGTATTTGTGGAGGGAAATAAATATGTGTTGAAGTTGTTATTTTTTTTTAAAGAAATGCCATTGCATTTTGGGGTGTTTTGACAGCAATACGTAAACAAATTTCATATTTACATGACTGTAGAATAAGAAAACAATGTCTTGTTTGTGTATACTGGGCAGAAATGGAACGAGAGAGGATTCTGTGAAAGGCCTCCAATATTTCACAAATTAAAACTGTGGCAAGCAACAGTAGGACATGATCAAGATGGCAAAGGTTGTGAATGAAGAAGAAGACAGAAAGTAGGAGTGGCTGCAATAGTTTGCTTTTGCCTGACTCTACTGGGAGGACCAAGACTTTGCCCTCTCAACTCCCCTTCCCTTTTTCTCAGTGAGATAATTAAGTGCAAACTACTCTTGCACTTTGAACTGAATCTGAAGCAATGTAAGGAACTAGAAGACAATGGGGGAAAGGGGAAGAAGAGAAAGAAACTGGGACATTTTAAACAGAATTGAAAAAGTGGGACAGCAAAGGATTAATTGGATTTGTCCCTGACAAACTGTGATTGCTGGAGGGTGTGCAATCACTACAAAAATAGTGGTTTTGAATTGATTAAATTATAATCACCAGTGTGATGATGACTTTTTAAAAAATAGGCAAAGCAGATTAGATACTTTGGGTTTTTTTTTGGTTTTGTTTTTTTGCAAATATGTAAATGAATAATCACAAGGGAGTCAATAAGAAAATATCACATTCATGTCCCAAAATGATGATTGGCAATAGTAAAAGCAGATTAAGATATGGTAAATTTATGTATTTATTTATTATAGTATTTATATTCTGCCCTTCTCACCCCAAAGGGGACTCAGGGCGGATGACATTACACATATAAGGCAAACATTCAATGCCTTAACATAGAACAAAGACAGATACAAATGCAGGCTCCGAGCTGGCCTCAAACCAATGACCTCTTGGTCAGAGTGATTTGTTGCAGCTGGCAGCTGGCTGCTCACCAGCCTGCGCCACAGCCCGGAGAACACAGTTCTTCACAGTTAATCATGCAACAGTATGCCAGAGTTAAGGGTGGCATGTTTCATGTCCCGCATGCAAGACCAAAGTAACCATTCTAGTGTCCAATAATCCATTGGCGTTTGCCTTTGGTGATGGTCTCAATTGCACAATGCTGTGTGGATGCAGGTTCCGGCCAAATGCCCCTGACCACCGCAAGCAGAGGCTGAGGTTCCATCTCCATTCCTTCTCTGCTGGATCAAGCCTGTCTCTGTTCCTGGGCAGGTGGTTGTCCTTCTTCCCCATGCTTCTGGCTGGCCAAGGTTGTTTTTGGTGGACTCTCTTGATTTCTTCCTCAACTATCTCTCCCTTGCTGGCCAAGTCCACCCATCCCATCAGGGTGTCTGGGCTGCCTTTGGCTAGCCCACATTCCAACAGGTCTGGTCTTAGACCATCCTTGAACACTTGGATCCTGAAAGATTCATTCCATTCAAGTAGCTGTGAGGCCAGTCTCTTGAACTCCAAGGCATACTCCTGAATGGAGCAGGAGCCTTGCTTTAGGCTTACCAGTTTTGCCCTGGCCTGTCCTTGAAGCATGACCTCAGGACCAGCATGAAGGCTTCCAAGATGTTCAGCTCTGGGGCACTCATATCATACAGTGCTAGCAGCTGCCTCCCCCTCCAGCTGGTCAGCCACATGTTGGACCTTGCCTGTTTCATCTGTGAAGGAGCCTGTCCACTTGGTCATGAAGGCTGACACTCTCGTCAGAAAGAATGGCAATTTCTCTGGGTCCGTGAGTTGGTTCTTGGTGGTGCTGTCCCTCTTCTTTTTTCCTTCCATGTTGGTGTAGGCAGAAGCTAGAGAGAGTGCTGGGATTCTGAGAAAATTGTAAAGAGTTCTTTGCTCCAACTGTGTTGCTATGCATTTAGTCTTCACTGAAAAGAACACGGCACAATGCTCAGCAGCTAAAGTTACCACACATCTTTATTGTTCAGAATACCTGAGGCTAGCACTACTGCCTGTCTATATAAGCCTAGCTACGATATTATAAATCACCCAAGAATCCTGGTGCCCGGTGCTTGCCCTTTTCCACATTCCAGAGTCCACTTTCCCCCCACCTTGGGGCAATTGACTTTTATGGCCAGTTCATATGTCTTTGCCTTATCCTGTCCTCCCTTTAGGCCAATGGCCATGTGCTCTATGTCAGGAGGGCATGAGTGAGTGATCATGACAGTGGATCCTAATGCCAGTCTACTTAGTCTCTGCAATTTACCATCCTTCTCTATTGAGGGATAAAACCTTTCAACAGGTTTGCCATCCTGCTATATACCTGTGACCTATTTTGTCCGATGGGTCCCTTCTACTTCTGCGCAGGCATGCTAGCAGGAAAGTGATGTCAGGGAGTTGGATTCGCCTCCTCTTTTTGTCTCCCACTTGGACTCACTATTCATAAGCTGTCCACTTTGCTATAGCTGTCTTTGCTGTTAATCATTACTGAAAGTAAGACATTGCTTTAATAAAAAATGGAGCAGCATAAGTCAGGGAAGGTGAGTTAATAGGGTATGCAGAAGTCCAATCAATGAACCATGATCAACAATTTGGAACAATTGTACCACTGAAAAGAGGTGCAATAATGAAGGTGCTCATCTCAAAATATATATATACTACCTGTGCCCGGCCACGCGTTGCTGTGGCAAAGTGGTGGTGGTATTGGTTAAAAATTGTTGTGGAATTTTTATTTGACGTTATTTGTATTTTTAATTAATTTTATTGTAACTTATCTTTTTTATTTATTTTATTTTATTATTTTGTTGTATTATTTTTAGTTATTTTGTTATTATAGTATTTTATTGTATTAATTTTTAGTGTTTTTATTATTTTTATTGTATTATTTGTATTTATTTTATTTTTTATTCTTTTATTAACACTGGGCTGAGTGGGTTGCTAGGAGACCAAGTGGGTGGAGCTTAGCCTTCTAACTGGCAGCAATTAGATAAAAACAATTATTTCTCTCCCTCTAATTAGGACTTTATTTTTCTTTTCTTTTTGTTGTCAGAACCTAGGGGCAAGGATGGTGGGTTGTGTTGTCAAATTTCTAGGTTCTGGGGCTTGTACTTTTGTTGTTTAGTGGGAGGAACGGACACCATTACTCTCATATATATATATATATATTCAGTATCTATGATCATGCGGCTGCCATGGAACAACAGCTTTGTGTGATAAAGTCCTCGATCTTCTTTTGATTTCTTGAGTACAGTCTTCACTTTGATTAGACTAGAATATGAACCAAATAGATTCATATTTCAAGAAAAGAGATTCCACTTACAAATTGGGAAGAATGTATTGATTGTTAAGAGCTGTTAAAGAGTAAAATGGACGGCCTTGCAGTCTGTGGGTATGGGCTTTCTTTGGAAGGGGGTCTTTAAACAGAGTATGGATGGGCATCTTTCAGGACTGCTTTAGTTGTGCCTTGTGGCTCCTTCCAAATCTGTGATTCCACAGAAAAGCCACAACATCTTTGATTCAAGTATCCGTTTCTCTATCCAAGCTCCCTTGATGACCGCCACCAAGGTGTCCACGTCAGCTCCAGCGGCACGCTCTACAAACAACATTACCGCTTGACTCAGAGCTATTTTCCCCTCATTTCATTATTAATGTGAGCTGAAAGCTAACGCTCTAATCCTTAGCAAATTGATGGGATCTTTATTCGGGGAGAGATGCAAATTAAATAAAACCAGAAGGGTCCTCTCCTGATTTCACCTTCCTAGCTTTTCTCCACCTCTTACCAATAGATTCGCCACTAGAAAAGAGGCGACGGGGAAGGGGGGGGGGAATCCACATAACTTGGTGTAACTCCTTATTACTCTGTCTTGCACTTGCTTGATTGTCTGTGAGTGTATGTGTATCTTTATACAAAAGAGATTTAAGATGGACATAAAGCCAATCTTTAAACTATGGAACAAATACTGAAAACTAGGAAGCCCTGGCACTTGAGCATCCGAACTGAAAGTCAGCTGTGACCAACGGTGCTGTGGATTTTAAAGAGACACAGATAGAGCTGGGCTGTGGTGCAGGCTGGTTAGTAGCCAGCTGCAAGAAATCACTATGACCAAGAGGTCATGAGTTCGAGGCCAGCCCGTGTCAGAGTGAGCACCCGACAATTAAAATTAAAAATAGCCCTGCTCATTGTTGATCTAACCAATCCGAACGACAGTTGCATCTGTCAAGTAGGAAAAGTTAGGGGCCGCTTATGCGGGGAGACTAATTTAACTGATTTACAATATCGGATGTGGAAGTACTCCATCAAAAAGGACTCGTTGTCACAGTGGATGATGAAGCAGCAGCTCCTCCTGTGACCGGAATCGAGTAAACCCTCACAAAGCCAGAAGTTGGGAAGTTAAATAGCCTCTGTGTGTCTGTCTGTCTCTGTGTTGTTTGTCTAATGGCATTGAAGTAAGTGAAACATCTATCTTTAATACCCTGAGGGCTAAGAGTGGGCATCGGGAGAGTGGGGGGAACCTTTGCACTTTATTATAAGGATAAAAATGATTGATGTCATATTTATGCAAGAAGAAAGGAAGATTTTGTTGCCTGTGTAGCATGTGCATATATCAAAGCCTTACCTTTGGTTGTGACATGTTCAAGATGTTGTAATTGTTCCTGTATGTATTTAAGTGCCTTGTTTACTGTTTTATTGTTTATATGCTTGTTTTATATGCTTTTTTATGTTTTATTGTTTTTAAATGCAATTGATTGTATTTTATAATGAACCGGGCTTCGCTCCCATGTGAGCCACCCCGAGTCCCTTCGGGGAGATGGCAGGATATAAAAATAAATAATAATAACAATAAACCAGTACAAGAAAACCGCACTACAAACTAGAGCTGACAGCTGGCACAACAAAACATTGCATGGAAAGTTTCTTGGCAAAATTGAAGGAAAAGCTGATAAGGAGAAGACCTGGCTCTGGCTCACGAATGGGACCCTGAAGAAGGAGACAGAAGGCCCGATCCTTTCAGCCCAGGAGCAAGACATCAGAACAAATGCAATCAAGGCCAAGATCGAAAAATTAGCTGATGACCCAAAATGCAGACTGTGCAAGGAAACCGACGAAACCATTGATCATATCCTCAGCTGCTGTAAGAAAATTGCACAGACAGACTACAAACAGAGGCACAACGACGTGGCCCAAATGATTCACTGGAACTTATGCCTCAAGTACCACCTTCCAGCAGCAAAGAACTGGTGGGATCACAAACCTGCAAAAGTATTGGAAAATGAGCATGCAAAGATACTGTGGGACTTCTGAATGCAGACTGACAAAGTTCTGGAACACAACACACCAGACATCACAGTTGTGGAAAAGAAAAAGGTTTGGATCATTGATGTCGCCATCCCAGGTGACAGTCGCATTGACGAAAAACAACAGGAAAAACTCAGCCGCTATCAGGACCTCAAGATTGAACTTCAAAGACTCTGGCAGAAACCAGTGCAGGTGGTCCTGGTGGTGATCGGCACACTGGGTGCCGTGCCAAAAGATCTCAGCTGGCATTTGGAAACAATAGACATGGACAAAATTACGATCTGCCAACTGCAAAAGGCCACCCTACTGGGATCTGCACGCATGATCCGAAAATACATCACACAGTCCTAGACACTTGGCAAGTGCTCAACTTGTGATTTTGTGATATGAAATCCAGCATATCTATCTTGTTTGCTGTGTCATAATAAAATAATAATAATAATAATAATAATAATAATAATAATAATAATAATAATAATAATTGAATGTTTGCCATATATATGTACATTGTGATCCGCCCTGAGTCCCCTTTGGGGTGAGAAGGGCAGAATATAAATACTGTAAATAAATAATAAATAATAGAGGGTGAAAGGAAGAAACGGGCTGAGAGTAAGAAGGCATCTCAAGCAAACCCTTGCTGAGACAACCATCTGGAAATGTATGTCTTCATTGTGAGAGACTATACTGATCCAAAATAGGTCTCTACAGTCACTTACGGACCCACCATCAAGGCTTTACCCTTGGAAAACAATCATACTCAGTCATGAGTGATAGCCGATGATGATGATGATACAGATATAGGTAAGGGTATAAGATGTGTATATATTTGTAGAGGAAGCCAAATTATTGTTTTAGACCCAAACCAATGAACTGATTACACTCCTGTTGCGAGTGCAGACATCCCAGTCTCTATGCAGCTGCTTTGCTTTGCTAGCACTACATTTCCCTCCTCACAGGATCAGTGTTTAAACATTTTTGATCCTATTGATCTCAGAGGAGGGATTTGCAAGCCGACTCTAGGAAACAAGCTTTCATTTAGGCTCAACCCTTTCTTATCTAACCTGAAACTCCAGCATTCATTCATATAGATAGATAGATAGATACCCACACAAGCACAAACTCACAGAGTACTCATTGTCTTTTGAAATAGTTTGTTTCTATGTGTGTACAAATGCGTGCATTTTCTTTCTCTCTTTTGAGATATTTAACCAATTGTACTTCAAAGCGCTACAAGATGCATTTCTATTTACACTCATTCCATATCATCTTAATCTCTGGCATCAGATTTCATACTCAATACATTTTGTTATCAAATGCAAATATGAATGATTTCTGCAATTATTTATTTTCAACATTTTTCCTGTGCTTGAGACCATTAGGAAGGTTGAATGAGATTCCTTTTCTGTCTTCCCTTCCTTTCTAAGATACTATGATTTTATTCTATAAAAATCTTTGGGGAGTCCCTGACATTTATTTTTGCAATTTATGTATTTTAATTTTTTAAAAAATAATTGCACCTTGCTTTCCACACTAGTGGGTTTAACTTTTGCAGATTTTATTATTTGCAGATTTGATTACTATGGTCTCTTTAGTCCTATAATGCAACTATAGTCAACTTGGTTAAATTCTGTGTATATTTTATTTATTTCCCTTACATTGTTGCCATGTAAGTTGCCCTGAGTCCCGCTCGGGGAGATGGGGCAAGATACAAACAAAGTTGTTGTTGTTGTTGTTGTTGTTGTTGTTATCGTTATTGTTATCGTTATTATCTTCCAGCAGAAGTTGAAAATAAAGTTGCACCTGAAGACCTAGAGATTGCTAGAGTGCTATACTTTCTGATTAAAAAAAACAGTAGAAGTATTTCTAATTTGTTTTTCCCATTTTCAGGGGATCTTGCATCCCTAATCTTAGCAAATATGGAAGGCTGATTATAAATTGATTTTGCCTGTATGTCGCCCCAAAATCCTGCAGTATAAGGTTTGTTTTGTTTTTTTCATATCAGGAGCAACTTGAGAAACTGCAAGTCGCTTCCAGTATGAGAAAATTGGCTGTCTGCAAGGACGTTGCCCAGGGGATGCCCAGATATTTTGATGTTTTACCATCCTTGTGGGAGACTTCTCTCATGTCCCCACATGGAGAGCTGGAGCTGACAGAGGGAGCTCATCTGTGCTTTTCAAACCAGCAACCTTCAGGTCAAGAACCCAACCTTCAAGTCAACAGTCCTGCCGGCACAAGGGTTTAACCCATTACGCTACCGGGGGCTCCAAAGTATAAGGTAGGATATAGATATTATAAATACATACATAAAACTAACCAGTGATTTCATCCTTTGCAAAATCATTCATTGCCTTGATTGGGGCCCCTGATAATAGTTGTGGAGCATCCAATGGTGAAATAAAGTCACACGCTTTTGATGTGTTGTTTCAAGAACAGGTAGTAAATTATTGGTAGATTCTTCCCCATTGGACACAAATGAGAGCCAGGCTTCGGGCAGCAGGGTTGGGTTGGTGAGGGATTTGCCTCAGGAATTTGGGGAGGAGGGGGCCCTAAGCAGACCCTGGGCTGGCCAATGTCGTATGACACATGGGTGGAAAAAAAAAACTCCACTCTATTGCCAAAGGAACCCCGCAGCTCTCATAAATCAGTCAGCAGGTACCTTGAGCCCACTGTTATTAGCTGGGCTGTCGCAAGAAATTGAAAAATGAAAAGAGTTTTTATTTGATGGCTCCGGTCCTGATTAGGCAGGGCAAAAGGAAGTGCAAAAGCACTGGGGACGGAGCAAGGAGGCAGAAAATAGGAGGAGGTGTTGCCATATGAGCTGTCCCAGGGCACCTTGAACAATAAATTCGGACTGAAAAAGAGGCTGGATCTACATTGCCATATAATACTGTTTGAACTGCATTATATGGCAGGGTGGATCCAGCCAGAGATTGCATTCACATAAATACATTTATAGCAGTTTGACACAAGTTTGACTACCCATGGCTCAATTCTGTGGAATCCTGGGTTTAGTAGTTTGGTAGACATAGAATTATTTGCTAGAGAGGGCTACAGTTGGAAAAAAAGGAGAAGAACTCTGCAGGAAACTACCAAACCACCAATCTCATGCAGTCTAATTGTTATTAAACTCCTTCAATTGTATATTAAACTCCTTCAATTTTAACTTAGTGTTCATGTGGCCCGCCCTTGTTTTTATTGTTCTTCTGATTTTGCGCTGTAATGTGTATTATCATTTATTGTATTGTTCAATGTGTTATGATTTGTTGTTCTTTTTATATTCTGTTATATTGTATTGTTCTGGGCATGGCCCCATGTAAACCGCCCCGAGTCCCCGTTGGGGAGATGGTGGCGGGGTATAAATAAAGTATTATTATTATTATTATTATTATTATTATTATTATTATTATTATTAGGGTGTCTCTAGACCAGGGGTCCTCAAACTAAGGCCTGTGGGCCGTATGCGGCCCTCCAAGGTCATTTATCTGGCTCCCGCCCTCGGTTTTAGACTTAGGCTCACCCTAAGTCTGAAATGACTTGATGGCACACTACAACAACAATCCTAATTAACTTGTCTATCTCATCAGCAAGAAGCAGGCCCACACTTCCCATTGAAATCCTGGTAGGTTTATGTGGGTTAAAATTATTCTTATTTTTAAATATTGTATTTGTGCTTTCGTATTGTGGATTGTAGATGGTAAACAGAAGCTCTTATGTATGCCCGTGAGCCCAGAGTCACGCTGCAGAACAATGACGCACCACTCGGATTTGCAGAACAAATAATACAGAAACTTTACTCATTCCAAGAGATCAAAAGAACAATGGTATTCACAATGGTCCCTCTGATTGCTTACAGAAATCCAGCAGTCATAAACAGTCCTTTTTCAGTCCATAAATCTGCTTCAGTGAAGAATACAGTCCTGGTTCTTCATCCTCTTTTTCCAGCAGCAAACAAGGCCTCAGAAATAGCAAGGACTCTCTGAGTACAAAGTCATCTTCCCCAGGCAGTACTCGGTCAGCACACAGACTCACACTGAACAAAAACCTGTTCAAACCAGTTCTCCAGCAGCAGAACAGAAACAGATTCAAATCAAATTCCCAGGTCTTTGCAGGCTCAGCCAACCAGCGTCATGCACTTCATTTTCCAGTTAACACACAAATATAGCACAGTGCCTTTGCAAACCATAACATTTCATTGGCTTTTTTTTTTGCACTACAAATAAGACATATGCAGTATGCATAGGAATTTGTTTGTATTTGTTTTCAAACTATAGTCCGGCCCCCCAACACACTGAGGGACCGTGGACTGGCCCTCTGCTTAAAATATTTGAGGACCTCTGCTCTAGATTGTAGAATTAATGCAGTTTGACACCACTGCATGGCCATGGAACAACACTATGGTGTCTTGGAAGTTGTAGTTTAGTGAAGCCCCAGCTCCAAAATTACAACTTCCAGGATGCCATAGCATTAAGCCATGGCCATTAAAGTGGTGTCAAACTGCATTAATTCTACAGTCTGGATGCACTCTATACAGTATAGTCATTCATGAGGAAGGAATGTGTCTGTTTATGATTCCTGAAAGAAAATGAACAGATTTCAAATCCCAATTTGTTTTTTTGTTTTTTTGGTCTACCTTGATTGTTTCCTAATAGATATGTCAATCTATCCAAGACTAATCATTGGATAAATAAGATTCTTGAAATCATGAATATGGATAGACTGACATATCTATTAGGAAACAATCAAGGTAGACCAAACAAAAACAAAAACAAAAAAAAACAAATTGGGATTTGATTTAAAATTTTCTGAAAAATGAGAATGATAAAATATTGATCTAATACCACAGGGCATGATGACGGAAATTAGGGCTCCATTCAGAGGAACATGAGAGGACTACGATACCAGTAAGAGACTGTCAAGACAAGAAATTGAAAACAGACAAAGACACAATGTAACAGTTGGAAGTCAACTTTTATGTATTCACTTGTTTTGGTTTTGTTTGTTTTTTTGTTTTTGGGATTTTTCTTTCTTTTTTATTTGTCATTATAGTTGTTACTTGTATTTTTGTATTACCACTATTATTCTTTCTTGGTATTATATTGAAGTATATGTGTGAAAAAAAATGAAGTGATTTCTTTTCTCCCACCTGGCAGTCTGGGATGCTGAGCAGTGGCAAAACCCTAGCAAAGAGTTTATAGCCCAGGATCCCATGGCAGGTAAAGTAGTATCAAGCTGCCTTCATTCTACAGTGTATATGCGCCCTGATCTTAGCCTCTCATCCCACTTCCAAGCCCTTTCCAGATTGACAGTGCAGTCTGCTTCTACGAATCTCTGCACCTAAGCCTGGATATAGAAATAAAAGCTTTATTTACATGGCAGGGCAATGACTCTTGGTAAAGGTGTAGATCCATGCCTGCTGTGAGCGCATGAATATACAGCATCTCCTGTGGGGGAACACCTGTTTAGCTAAATGCTTTCATCGGAGAGCATAATGTCGAACAGCTCACACGTTTATCCATATGGCACTAAAAGCTGTGGATATGCATCCAGTACTCTTTCTCACCAGCTCTTGACATCTGAAACCATACAGAATCATTTATCCATTAGGAAGAGAAGATTTCCAGACTGGAGATAGAGAAGCCGATCGGTCGGTTGGTCAGGGTTTCCCCCCTCTTTCTTATTTACTGATACACTCTGTCTTTCCCACACAATTATAGGTTGTGCCAGTTGTAGCAGTGCCAAAGGGAAAACCAGATATAGTTCCTTTTAGGGATATATAGAAGAGGTGTTCCTTGTTATTGAGATGAAAGACACACAGGTCACTTCCACCCAGCAATATAACCCAGAATATCAAGACAGATAATTCACAATATCTGCTTTTTTTTCTCATGTCAGGAGCAACTTGAGTCGCTTCTGGAGTGAGAGAATTGGTCGTCTGCAAGGACATTGCCCAGGGGATGCTCGAATGTTTTGATGTTTTACCATCCTTGTGGGAGGCTTCTCTCATGTCCCTGCATGGAGCTGGGGCTGATAGAGGGAGCTCATCCACGCTCTCCCTGGGTGGGATTCAAACCTGGCAGCCTTCAGGTCAGCAACCCAACCTTCAAGTCACGAGGCTTTAGTCCACTTCGCCATCGGGGGCTCCACAATATCTGCTTTGAACCGGATTATCTGAGTCCACACTGACATAAAATCCAGTTCAATGTGGATTTTATACAACTACAGTAGAGTCTCGCTTATCCAATGTAAACAGGCTGGCAGAACATTGGATAAGCGAATATGTTGGATATTAAGGAGGGATTAAGGAAAAGCCTATTAAACATCAAATTAGGTTATGACTTTACAAATTAAGCACCAAAACATCATGTTATACAACAAATTTGACAGAAAAAGTAGTTCAATACACAGTAATGCTATGTAGTAATTACTGTATTTACGAATTTAGCACCAAAATATCATGATGTATTGAAAACATTGACTACAAAAATGCGTTGGATAATCCAGAACATTGGATAAGTGAGGCTTGGATAAGTGAGACTCTACTGTAATACTCATATTGATTCAGACTTCTTATCTATATAATGTTGGACAGTTTGCTAGTAAAGGGGCAGGAGTTTTTAATCAAGTGAAACTAGAATTATCGAGTTGGAAGGAACTCCAAGGGTCATCCAGTCCAACCTCATTCTGACATGCAGGAATACCTTACTAAAATACTATCAAAGGATGGCCATTAAATCCCTATGTAATGCCCTCTGAAGAATATGAGAATTGCATTTCTTTGGCTGCCTTTGTTCTGTTCTTGGGGAGAGTGACATGAAGGACCTTGTCTGCTTTTCAGCCATCTATCAAAAATGTCCCTGTGAAAATCCACAGCCTTTTTTATCCATAAGATTAACCTCAGCCTGGGTTGATTAACCTCCTGCAGCTGGATTGTTTCTCCTTCACAGGACCCATTGATGCCTTGATTATTATGTGCATAAATGACATATTTTCTTGGAGCTGGGGGTGAAACTAAATAAAAGGTGCACACATTACAACTCCAATCACCTGGCTTGTTTCCAAATGGAGTAGTTTGTTTAGGGGTGCATGAAGCCGCATCCAAAACAGACAGACCAGGTCATGGTTGCCCTTGTTCTGACTGTTTGTGTTGTGATTTTCACTGTTTGGGGTAAATGGATGTGCAATTTGTGTACTGATTTTTAAAAAATGTAAAACATGCATAAGGTGATTGTAATGGCTTGCATCCCCTCATTGAACTACTGCAGTTATTGAATGCTTTAACAACTTTTGGACCACATATTGTTTTACCAATTTTTGTTTTACCTTGTAAGCTCTTTGGGGTGTCATATTGGGAGAAAGGTGGGAAATAATAATAATAATAATAATAATGTGATTTGGTTCAATGGTTTTGTTATTTACTCCATGGGAAAAGCACACACACACACACACACACACACACACACACACACACACACACACACATATATATATATATATATATATATATATATATATATATATATATAAAATATATATATATATAAATAATATATATAGATAGATAGATAGATAGATAGATAGATAGATAGATAGATAGATAGATAGATGGCATAGTAAAGGGTGACCCTTACTTAGAATGGCAATATCAAGGTCTTCTTTCAGGATTTTTCGGGATTATTGTTTAGATGTGGATGGTTGAATCCATGGATATAGAATCTGTAGATGCTGAGGCCTGACAAATGTCATTTATTATTATTATTATTATTATGACACAGCAAACAAGATAGAAATGAAATCCAGCATATCTATCTTGTTTGCTGTGTCATAATAATAATAATAAATGACATTTGTCAGGCCTCAGCATCTACAGATTCTATATCCATGGATTCAACCATCCACATCTAAACAATAATCCCGAAAAAGACTTGAACATCCACAGATTTTGGTATCCAGAGGGGAGAATCAAACCGTAGTGGAAATCAAAATCCTATTGTATTAGTATTAAGGGCACAATCTACTGCTGCATATTTGTGCAACTCTGATAACGGTGGATTCTATGTATACATAAGAAATTGTTGGTTACAAGAAATATTGGGTTCCACCAGAGCCATAATTGTAACCCATAATGAAACCTAAAGAATATGCTCATATTTATTTTGGATTCCACTGTCTGATTATCTGTTTGGCATAAACATTACCAATTGTCTGGAGAGGACACATAATTTTATCCTGAGCATCTTTCCCCATTTATCCTGCTGGAAGTGACAACAACTGTGCTTATGTTTCCAGTGTCAATGTGTGAACTATGAGAAGGCTGTAGTAGGTAATGCGAGCTTCCTCCAGGGACTAGTTAATCTTGTGCTTCTTAGTCTTGTGATGTAACATTCTCTTGGATCTGGTTTGTCTCTCCTCCCCCCCCCCCCCACCCCAGTGCAAATGAAGAACAAGGGGAAGATATACCAGAAAGAAGACGAGGCCGATCATTAACCACAAGTGATGAAGGAACAAGAAAGAGGAAGCATGTCAAACAGCAAAACATGGTTACTTAGTGGTTTCTTAAATGAGAGCATGGAACTTCCTCGCTGTTAAAGGAAATACCAGTATTACTCTGACACATGCCATGACTGGGCAGATGCCAAACCCCATCATCTTGACAAGGTTCATGGCTGATGACCATCTTGCCTCTACCCCCAATTTCTGTAAACACCAGGATCTAAGCATCTTTTACATTTCCCAGAAAACTGCTGATCTAGGGGTTGGAAGGGTATCAAACTGTTCTAGATGCAGTTACACTTTCCTTGAAAGACTCTGTTGGCAGCTTGAGAATGCGCCTGGATCCATCTCTCCAAATGTCTCCCAGGGAGAAGCGCTTACTACTAGTTTTGGCCAGCTGCACCCCTTCCTAGGGTTAGAGGACCTAAAAATGGTGGTGCATGCACTAGCAACTTTAAAGTTGTACTTCTGCAATGCATTACATTGGACTGTCTCAGCACCAAATTTGGAAACTCCAGTTAGTTCAAAACACGCCAGCCAGATTGGTTTCAGGAACATCTAGGAGTGAGCACATTACACCTATACTACAGTCACTACAGTGGTTTCCAGTTAGTTTCCAGGAATATATAAAGTGTTGGTATAACCTTTAAGGCCCTACATGGTTTGGGTCCAGGTTACCTACAGGATGGCCTTCTCCCATACAGTCCACTTAGGACACTGAGGTCCTCAGCGGGATGCTTATTCCAACCAAACAGAACCTGACTAGCCACCGTCACCCAGATGACCTTTTCATTGGCTGCCCCAAGACTGCAGAATGACCTGCCAGAATTCAAGACACAATTGAAGATCTATCTCTTCCAGCAGGCCATTAAATTAGAACCCATGCATTTTATTAGTATGGATGTCTTCTTCTTCTTCCTCTTCCTCTTCTTCTGCAACTTTAGCAGGGCTCTCACATGTAGGTAGGGATACTATATTTTCCAATATCGCGCAAATGAAAGCTACGGCATGTGGTGGCAAGCTATTAATAATGGAGACTAAACATGCAGGCTAACAGAGGTTTGCTTTTGTCTGAGCCTATAGGGAAGGACAGAATTCTTCTCCTTTCCAATGAGTGGATTGAGTGAAAATGACTTTTGCATTTTGAATTTTGTATGCAGGAAAACTGAAATAAGTTGGAAAGAGAGGAAGAAAGTGAAAGGAGAGAGAAATGGCTCCATACCTTGGCTCAGTGTCATATACATTGTAGAATTAATTTGACACCACTGATGATGATGCTGTGGAATCCTGAGAGTGGCAATTTGGTGAGGCACCAGCACGTGTCAAATCACAGCAGCCATAACTCCATAGCATTGAGCCATGGCAATTAAAGTGGTGTCAAACTGCACTAAATCTGCAATGTAGAAGCACCCTAAGATGCCTCGTTATCATACATGAGAGTTAATTCATAACTGAGCTAAGTGGAAAAGCTGAATAAGCTTCCCTGGACAGTTTTATATAATTTGGTACAAACATTGCAATTAGCACATCTCTTATGAAAAGCCATTGGATCACTGGAAATTCTGTGCCTGTTTTTCCAGTGAAAGAATAAAGCCATCTCCGTATGACAGCATTCAAAGAAAGAGTGCAGGGAGTTTGGAAGGAGATGTGAGAGAGATGCGGAAAAATTGACACAAATCTTCAGAACCAAAAGCGAGACGGCGGTGACATTGGTTTGATCACACGCTTTCTTGAAGAAGTGCAGTTCCTCCAGGGGAGAAAAACAACAACAGAAAAGGCCACCGGAAAAAAAGTGACAGAATATATCATAGGATGGGAGATTAAAACAAAAGTTCAAGATAAGTACCTCTATAAAGTGATAGCATACTAACAAACAATTTTTTTCAAGAGCTATGGAGTTATTTTTATTAGTGGCCTATTGTGAAAGCCTTTCTTTCCTTCCTTGCATCATGGAAGAGCTTTTCTAAATGCCATTCTGGTCTCTCCACCAAACTACCACCTTCATACCTTCCAGCTGTCCCAGGGTGCATCTATTATTTATTTATTTACAGTATTTGTATTCTGCCCTTCTCACCCCAAAGGGGACTCAGGGCAGATCACAATGTACATATACAAGGCAAAAGTTCAATGCCATTAGATATACGACAATCACAGACAAATAAACAGAGGCTATTAAACATTTTCCAGCTTCTGGCTTCGTGAAGGTATGCTTCATTCCAGCCACAGGGGGAACTGCTGCTTCATCATCCACTGTGACACTGAGTCCTTGATGGAGTACTACCTCATTCTTCCACATGCACACTTCTGGACATTTTTATGGTGAAGTAAATTAGTTTAATTAGCCTGCCTACATAAAGCAGTCCCTAAATTTTCCAACTTGACAGATGCAACTGTCTTTTGGGTTGCTTAGATAAACAACCAACTAGGCTATTTAATGGTCGGGCACTCTATCCGACCTAGGCTTTGAACTCATGACCTCTCGGTCAGTAGTCATTTATTGCAGCTGGTTACTAACCAGCTGTGCCACAACCCACATCTATACTGTAGAAGGAATGCAGTTTGACGCCACTTTAACTGCCAAAGCTCAATGCTATGGAATCCTGTTAGTTGTAGTTTGGCAATCCACCCCCTCAATGGTTTGTCACCTTGTTGTGGTGATGGGGCTTGTGTGTTCCAATGAACCTGCGGGCGTAACCACCAGAGTCATGTACTTCCAGGAGAGGCTGCAGGGGAGGTTCCAGACCAAGAACAATCCAAAGACCTAAAGACCTCAATGATGGATCAGGTGTACGATAACATGGTACATGTTACAATGGCTGTAAAGGAAGAGGAAGGCCACAGTTCTCGTGTTAACCATGCCACTAGTTGGGACCTCACTCTGTGAAGACTATGTGTTGATTGGCTGTGCACCAACCTCCACACATTAAAAAAAAATCATTCCAAGAAAAATGACATACTTGGAGAGCCATCATAAAAACGAGGGATTGCCTAAATAAGTAAGTACAGTAGAGTCTCACTTATCCAACATTCGCTTATTCAACGTTCTGGATTATCGAATGGAGTTTGCCTCCCGCCCCGATCCACAGATGTTTCTCTAGACAGCAAGGTTTGAACTTTTTATGGATTTTATGTCCAACAATGTTGCTACTGTAAGTTCATTTTATGCAGTTCTATCTTTATTTGTACTCAATTTGTTAGTACCAATTTTTTTGTAGTCGATGTTTTCAATATATTGCGATGTTTTGGTGCTAAATTCATAAATACGGTAATTACTACACAATGTTACTATGTTTTGGACTGCTTTTTCTGTTGATTTGTTGTAAAACATGATGTTTTTGGTGCTTAATTTGTAAAATCATAATGTAATTTGATGTTTAATAGGCTTTTCTCTAATCCCTCCTTATTATCCAACATTTTCACTTATCCAACATTCTGCCAGCCCGTTTATGTTGGATAAGTGAGACTCTACTGTAAGTAAACATAGAAACATAGAACATAGAAAAATGCTGCATAAAGTCTACCATATCACCCGGGACTTTGACTTTACAAAAACTGTCCAGACCCTCCTAGAAAACCGCAGCTTCTATGTGGAGTTTCAGGGCCGGAAAAGCAGATGGAGGAGGCAAAAGAATGGTTTACCCCAAGGCAGCGTTCTTGCACCGACTTTATTTAATATCTTCACGAACGATCAGCCACAACCACCACTCACAAAGAGCTTTATATATGCTGATGACCTTGGCCTTACAACACAAGCGAAAGATTTTGAAACAGTTGAAAAGCAACTCACCAATGCCTTGAAAGACCTCTCCAGCTACTACAAAGAGAACCACCTGAAGCCTAACCCTGCCAAGACACAAGTGTGTGCTTTCCACCTACGTAACCGCGAAGCCAACAGGAAACTGAAAGTTACTTGGGAAGGCCAAGAGCTCGAACACTGTTTCCATCCTAAATACTTTGGTGTCACCTTAGACCGAACACTAACATATAGGAAACACTGCACGAACACCAAGCACAAAGTAGCTGCACGCAATAACATCCTGCGGAAACTGACTGGCAGCGCATGGGGTGCAGACCCACAAGTAATAAGAACATCAGCCCTGGCCTTGTCTTTCTCAACTGCAGAGTATGCCTGTCCTGTCTGGCACAAGTCTGCCCATGCGAAGCAGGTGGACATAGCACTAAACAAAACATGCAGAATCATCACGGGATGCCTTAAACCTACACCTGTTGATGAACTCTACAAGTTAGCTGGCATTGCCCCTCCTGACGTGCGACGGGAAGTTGCTGCTAACGGTGAGAGAAAAAAGGTCGAACACTGTGAAAGCCACCCACTGCATGACTATCAGCCTCCTCCCAGTAGACTCAAATCAAGGAAGGGCTTCATGAGAACCACCACTCCTCTTGATGTTCCTCCAGCAGCAGCAAGGGTGTCCCTCTGGGCAGCTAAACCTGGCAATTCTAACTGGATGGCCCCCCATGAGGGTCTTCCTCCAGGGGCAAACCAAGAATGGGCAACTTGGAAGTCCCTGAACAGACTCAGAAGTGGAGTGGGCAGATCAAAAGACAACTTGGCAAGGTGGCACTACCTGGAGGAATCCTCCACCTTGTGTGACTGTGGCGCAGAACAAACAACTCCGCATATGTATGCTTGCCCACAATGTCCTCCTCATGCACGGAGGAGGAGTTGTTTAAAGCTATGGACAATGCGGTTGCTGTTGCCCGTTTCTGGTCTAAAACTATTTAGTTGTTTGTGATTTCCTCTATTTTTTCCATCATTTTTAAATGTATTTGTTATGCAATGCTTTTGACACAAAATAAATAAATACTGTAAGTAAAAAGATAAGGCACCAGCGCTTTTTGGCAGAGAAGGTTGAAGACCATGCAATACTATATCTCCCATTGCATTAAGTTACCACACTTAAAGTGAGGTCAAACAGTATAGATGTATTCTTAGTTATACCTTCATTATTTTTTTTAAAAAAAGAATTGTTTCTAAAAATTGTATTTCTAAGCTTTCATAGCTACAGTTCCCACTTCATCAAGAACATACTTTTGGTGGACTTCTTGGTCCATACAATTATTGAGAAGGGACTTGGAATTGTACTTTTCAATGAACACATCTTCAAAATTCAGTCCCACTTTTTAAATTTGAGATAGAAATGCTGCATTTTCCCTCTAAAGAAAGCCAGATGATAACAATAGACTTATTAACACACATAAAAGCTACCCTCTCTAATTATCATAAAGCTATTGAGTTTCATTTCTTTTATGGTGATGGCTTTCTGGAAATAAGAGAGAGGCACCTGCCCACCTTGCTTTTATGCTGGTTATGAAAAAGCTGCCTTTGGAAAATGCAGATCAATTTTCACCTTGACGACATTCGGTGCTTAAAACTTGGAAGACTCACTGCTTTCATCAATCCCCTGCCCCATCTTCTGCCCATTCCTCCTCCCCATCGCTCTTCCCCAACCTAACAATGTGTTTTAAACTGCTTCCCAATTGCCTGGCAATTTACAGTTTCACAGAGAAGAAATGGCTGGAGGGAACCATCCACCTATTATGCTCAGAATGTCAAAATGAAATGCCAAACGGGAAGATGAATTTGACACATTACGGGTGGAAAAGGGTAGGCATGTGATATAGAACTTGTGGATTGGGATGGTGGGAATTGTATTTGGGGCTCCTCACTTTTATTGGCAATTCACATCAACACACAGTCAGCCCTCCATATTTACCGGGGTTATGGGCAAAGGACCACCCTGAAAGTGAAAAAATTGGAAGAAATTGCTATTTTTTATCCTGAGAAAACAACTCTTTAGGAATGTCTTCGAGCATGACTGAATGGACAACTTCTGCTGGAAGCTGGCCATAAAATTGCTTTGAAGGTTGGCCTTTGGTGAGACAGTCACTGGATGGCCAGCCTCAGTTGGCACTATAACTCTATCCTGAATTTTATTAGGTCTCTTTTATTCTGGTATTTTAACTGATGATGTTATTTTAATATTGCTGCTGCAGTCCCCCCCCCCCCCCCACCAATGAAGTCGACTGAATTGTACTTGGTGGTTGATTGAATACTGCTGTATTAACTCTTGTTTTATTGTTTTACTGTGTTTTTACTATTTTTTGTATATTGTTTAATGTTTTTATGCTGTTGTTTTTGTAAATTGTGCTAGTTGGGCCTTGCCCCATGTGAGCCGCCCCGAGTCCCCGCAGGGAGATGGTGGCAGGGTATAAATAAAGTTTGATTATTATTATTATTGAAGGACCTAGAGAGGTATTCTCTCTAGAAATATCTAGATTCTCCAGCATGAATGGAGGAAGTTGCCTATAGAGTCACACTGGGTGACACAGAGATTCTAGGAGATAATGTTTTAAATAAAATTCACGAATAATCAAATCTGGGAAAGTAAAAACCGCAAATATGGAGGGAAGATGCAAAAGATGAAGATCATGCTTAGGCTATGCAACCATCATGCTGAATGTCCATTGTACATTAGGTAAAGGTAAAGGTTTCCCCTGACGTTAAGTCCAGTCATGTCTGACTCTGGGGGTTGGTGCTCATCTCCATTTCTAAGCCAAAGAGCCGGCGCTGTCCGTAGGCACCTCCAAGGTCATGTGGCCGACATGACTGCATGGAGCGCCATTACCTTCCCGCCAGAGCGGTATCTATTGATCTACTCACATTGGCATGTTTTCAAACTGCTAGGTTGGCAGGAGCTGGAGCTAACAGTGGTCGCTCCCGCCGCTCCCAGGGTTTGAATCTGGCACCTTTCGGTCTCCAGCTCAGTGCTTTAATGCACTTCGCCACTGGACAATATAGATCCCATGGTTCCCACATTTTCTGGATGCATCTACACTGTTAAATTAAAGATTGTACACCTTTGGCACTGTTTTTTGTGGTGTTACTGTAAAGCACTATGTACATTTGTTATTCCTCTATGAATTGATGGTGATGGTGATTGTTCTGAATATGTACCATCTCATCATTCCATCAACTACAGTGATTAGCAATATGATGTTCCAGTTGTAGGTGAATGCCAAAAGACTGAGTCAGTGAATGCTTTCCATAGGGTGCATCTACACTGTCAAGTTAATGCAATTTAACACCACTTTAACTGCCATGGCTCAAAGCTATGGAATAATTGAAGTACAAGCTTATAAGGTCTTTAGCCTTTTCTAAAGAGTTCTTGTGCTTCATCAAACTACAGTCCTCATGATTCCATAGCATGGTGCCATAACACTTAAAGTAGTGTCAAACCACATTAATTTGACAGTGTAGATGCACCTTATGGAGAGCATTCACTGACTCAGTCTTATGGCATTTATCTACAACTGGAACATCATATTGCTAATCAATGTAGTTGATGGAATGATGAGATGGTACATATTCAGAATAATAATCAACATAATCAATTCATAGAGGACTAGCAAATGTACACACTAACACCACAAAAAACAGTGCCAAAGGTGTACAATCTAAAACCCATGCACAATGAGAAAATGATGAAGAGCAAATCACAAAACTGTGCAATGCAATCACAAAACAAATCCTTCAGATGGAAGTGTAATGGGGGAAAAATCCAAAATGATGTAATACAAAGCAGATGGACCAACACATGTAAACCACATATATAAGAATCCAAAACAATGTCAAGTTAAAATCCTATAAGCTTCGGAAAATAAAGAAGTTATTGATTGAGATGAAGGAAGACGCAGTCTGCAAATGCTCAAGGAGGCAATTCCAAGAGTAGGGGACAGCGAGTGAGAAAGGATGACTACTAACAGGGCAAATGGCTGATGTAAAATAACAACTACTGGTCCAGCTGGTCAGTTGTAATTGGCCTGATTAACTCAATTTCCCCATAATTGACATCTCAGTTATGATCCTATGATTCTAAATTTTTCCAGAGTTCCTTCATGTTCAACATAGAGATAACATGTGGGGAAAAAGCAAATCTCACTTCGCATGAGAGATAGGATGAAAGGTAAGATGCTCCCTAAGGTTGGTAGATATAGAAGAGTAAGTTATGGCAGTATTTATTTATTTACAGTATTTATATTCTGCCCTTCTCACTCTAAGGGGACTCAGGGCGGATCACATTACACATATAAGGCAAACATTCAATGCCATAACATAGAACAGAGACAGAGACAGACGCAGGCCTGGGCTGGCCTCGAACTCACTCTTGGTCAGAGTGATTTGTTGCAACTGGCTGCTAACCAGCCTGTGCCACAGCCCGGCCTATGGATATGGATAAGGTCAGTAATGGTAGGGTTAACATCAGAAGTTCAACCTGGAATAAAGGCATGGTACACACCAAGTGACTTGCTGACTTAGATTTGCAAGACTAAACAGAAAAGAGGGAGTCTTTTTTTGTATATCTTTCCAACATAATTCACCTTTCTGTTTTGTATATTCATATAGACAAGGATATTTCCTACCTTCTCTTTCAAACACTTAGATTTCTTGTCAAGATGAATTTTGTTTGCATGCAAATGCAGACAGAAAATTAGTTTGGGAACCAGAGATCCAGGGTGTATCGACACTATAGAATCAATGCTGTTTCACACCATTTTAACTGCCATGGCTCATAAGGTGGTATCAAATTGCTTCAATTCTACAGTGTGGATGCACCATAAGTCACCACATGATGATACCTTTATACAAGGTAAATTTGTTTCTCTTACTGCATATCTGGAACTTTCCAAGGTTACTTTTACAGATGCAGGGTATTTCTACAGAAGTACCCATTGCCATGGGGCTAGGTTTGTGCACTCTTTCAGTTTTGGTCACCCTCTCTAGACATGCTCCTGTGGACATGTTCCAAATTGTCACTATCTGCCCCTCAGCGTAACCCAACTGACAGGGTTGTTGTAAGGATACACATAAACACCAGCATCCTTAGTCAAATGTGACAAGTACATAAACAGCTAGATGTTCTGAGGGCCAAGATGTATAGAGGCATGTTGAGATGCATAGGGTAAGATTCACATATGTGTTTGAAAAGCCAGGCCTTTGGCTCTAGGTGTCTGATGTTTATGCATTTCAGCAAAGGCTGGTCGTCTTTGTTGAACCAGGACTGTGACTAGATTGACATAGTGTATCCAAACACCTCGAAGATACAGCCTTTTGATGGGGCCTTCTTCTATTTGCATGTTTTTTATCTCCTCGGGGGTCTGGTACCAATATTGAAGATTTCATCTGCCACTTTCAAGTAATTTATTTAGTTCTGCTATTATAGAGTCTAATCCCAGTCCGCACTAGGGGGTCCATGAATTTCTTTCTTGAAGGGACACATTCATGATTTAGTACTTCCTTGGTATAATGTGAAATGACAAGCACTCGGAGTGTTGTTAAAAATAATTATAAGGTCCTCTTTTGCCTTCTTTTCATGAACGTGAAGGAATGAAATGGATATTGCTTGAGTATATCTATATCTATACCCAGAGAGGAATTTTATTTTGCTTATTTTCATGGTATTTCATGGTTAACCCACTCTCCAGTAAAATCAGAATTAGCCTGACACCTAAACATCTGAAACTCTGAAAATTGGGTTGTCTTAACATAATTACTTCTTTTAAAACAATCATGTCATTTCAAAAGTATGTGTGGAGTCTTGAAAAATGCAGGTCTGCACAGATGTGAAAGTATCCAAAGTTTGGGAAAGTTATATTCTGTATACTATATTCAAGGAATCCAATATCATGCTGGTACAGTAGAGTCTCACTTATCCAACGTTCTGGATTATCCAACGCATTTTTGTAGTCAATGTTTTCAATGCATTGTGATATTTTGGTGCTAAATTCGTAAATACAGTAATTACTACATAGCATTAATGTGTATTGAACTACTTTTTCTGTCAAATTTGTTGTATAACATGATGTTTTGGTGCTTAACTTGTAAAATCATAACCTATTTTGATGTTTAGTAGGCTTTTTCTTAATCTCTCATTATACAACATATTCGCTTATCCAATGTTCTGCCAGCCCATTTATGTTGGATAAGTGAGACTCTACTGTAGTAGGACTATGGAAATTGTAGTCTGATTTTTTCCCCTGATTCTGGAAAACATAGCTGTTCAACATGTCATATTCTTGTAGTCTGCTCCACAGAACACTTTTTTTTTCATATTTAGGACTCCAATTCATCAATATCTAGACCAGTGGTTCTCAAGTTGGAGTCCCCAGATGTTTTTGGCCTTCAACTCCCAGAAATCCTAACAGCTGGGTAAACTGGTTGGGAATTTTGGGAGTTGTAGGCCAAAAACATCTGGGGACCCCAGGTTGAGAACCACTGGTCTAGATATTGGTGAATTGGAGTCCTAAATATGAAAAAAAATCTAGAGAGTTCTTTTGTGAAACTGGAGACTGAAGCAACATATTTTCTTTCAAGGTTCAGAAGAGGTTCTTCACAAAAAGAGGCTACCATCCCTCTCCCCAAGCTTCTTCAAAGCAATGGTATGACAACAACAAAGCATTGGTCTTGAGAATGTGCTGGAAAGAAACTAACAGGAAAGAAGGTCCTGTCCCATCCACTTCATATAGACCACAGTGGGGAGCCCCTCTTGAACACCTCAGTTCTCAGGAAGGTATATATATTATATATTATATTAGATACATAATGGTATGGATCCTATAGGCGAGCCCAAACTAGATTAGACCTACCAGATTAACTGTTGAATGGTGAGACAACACTTGTGTAAATCATAGTGATTCCATGGATCTAGCACAGCTGAGCCTAACAGGCCATTGAAAATTCATACATGAGAAATTATCTTGGTTAAAGGCATCAGATGGCATCTGATCATGGAAGTTAAACAGGGTCAGTCTTTGTTAGTTTTTGAATGCAAGACTGCCAACAAATACTAGGCTATTTTTCAGAGGAAGGGATTGCCCAAACCACCTCAGATTATGCCTTGACTTATGAGCCTCTGGTAGCTCAGTGTAAAAGCACTGAGCTGCTGAACTTGCAGACTGAAAGGTCCCAGGTTAAAACCTGGGGAGTGGACTGAGCACCCGCTGTTAGCTCCAGCTTCTGCCAACCTAGCAGTTTGAAAACATGCAAATGTGAGTAGATCAATAGGTACCTCTCTGGCGGGAAGGTAACGGCGTTCCATGCAGTCATGCCAGCCACATGACCTTCGAGGTGTCTACGGACAACGCCGACTCTTCGGCTTAGAAATGGAGATGAGCACCATCCCCCAGAATCGGACACGACTGGACTTAACATTAGGGGAAACCTTTACCTTTATTAATGAATTCATGGGGGTCACCAAAAATCAACAGAAGACTTGAAAGTACACGCTTACCCATACACAGACAAATGAGTTGGATTTCGGTTTAAGGAAACTCACTGAGTTCAATTTATAAGAGATTCTACCAAAACACTAGGAACAACTTCTTTAAACAGAGCCAACTTTTTGGAGTGTTTTAGTTGTGTATTTCTGAATGACAGAATCGGATTGTATTAGATATCTCTGGCAGTCCTGTCTCTCACTCTCAAACCTTTTCTGTTCTTAGTTCCTCCAACAAACTTATCACAATTCTCTGGAGCTCTCCAGCTTCTCCAGAGAAGTTTGGATGGTCAGATCTCAGGTGGCTTCAACACATCAATGAATGGATGAAAAGCCACTTCTGAGGCATGACTTCTACACAGGGGCAGAATGTACAAATTCTCAGTGCTCCCTGCTTACATGCACCAATGTAACATTGGAAATACATTGAGTTACAGCAAAACACACTTGTGTACCTCCAGGGGCAGGAGACATCACAGCGACATTTCCAGCATAACATTGTAACATAATATGAAACACAGAAAAATTGTATTTCCTGCTCTTGCAAGTCAGCAAGACGTTGAAAGATATTAGATATTTGGCTGTCATGCTTTATGGTGGAATTCAGTATTGAGGATAACCTTGCCATCTCTCTCCATACCTGGTTGTCTTCTGCATAAACCTATCACCACTGCAACATGCTGAAGGCATGTACACACAGTCTTCCATTGTACTGTCATAAATAATTAAAATTGAACTGTACATGTCAAAATAAATTAGGACATTGCCTCTTCCTATGCTGAATCATTGATTCCTATCAACCCGCCCCTCGCTTGCGTCTCCATTTTTGCTGTATTTCTTGCCTTGCTAACTGGAGGGAAACACAGATTTCCAGGAGGTAGCCCTCAATGAGAAAAGGTTGCAAGGCTAGGTCCAAAAAAGGAGATGGAGATGTACATGTAATAAAATTAATTAAGTACATTGGGCCTTAATATCAGCTGGGATTTGGTTCCAGCACCCCCTATGGATAGCAAAATCAGTGGATGCTCAAGTCAAATTATATGCAGTGATGTAGTAAAATGACACCTCTTATGTATAATAACAAAACCAAGGTTTGGTTTTGTTTTTTTATTTATATATATATATATATATATATATATATATATATATATATTCAAGCCTTTGATGGATGAATTCAGATTTCATGGATATGGAGGCCTGAATGTAGACCTGTCCATTGATTCTTTAACAGAAACTTTAGTACCAGAAGCAGAAAGAAGATGGATAGATCCCTGCACCACAAAAAAGCAGTTCAAGATGTTTCAGCCACTGTTTTCTTTAAACCTAACAGATATCAAGTCATTGCCCCAAGAGAGAAAAATCTGAGACACGGATCCTTGTCCAAATTCTGCTGATACAGTTGGCTGCCTTGAATAATGAAGATGGATTTCTTTTTGTTTTGAGAAATTGGATCCCCAAATTAGGAAATGTATAATAAAATGTATAAAAGTATAAAGAGAAGCTGCTGCCAAACTCAGCAATTGCATGCTCATGCCTTACCTAAAACTTTGTTATGAATTGTCTTTGGAATTTTGTGTAGTTGCACTCAAAACCCCTTCCTTTAATTTCTATAACCCCCTTACAATGAATAGGGAGATGGAAGGAAATTACTCAATAAATGTACATCATAGCTCCCAAGCTCCCAAGGTTAATAAAATTTGGGCTATCTGTGGGAAACATCCCCCTCCCTGCCTCAAGCCAGCTTCACCTATTGAAATGTCTTTCATCCCCAGGTATCCATTGTGTACACTGGACTAACCCTAGTGTGCTAGCCAGAGCTCAACCATTAAACCCATTAAGAGTCAATACATATTGCTACATCACATTCCTTTTGGATCACACCCTTCTCAGAGGTGGACCATTAAAATGGACTGACACCTGAGATGCTCCAATGACAGTTTATTGAATTTCCTGCCACCACAAAGAGCCAACCAGCCATTACCTCCAACAGAGTCCTGAGACACTCAGGACATGGATCTTAACCAGACAGTTTTTCAACCAATTAGGAGATGGCACAGGTTTCTTGAATAGCTGTCAAATGAAATAAAAATGCTCTGTATTTTCAATTGTGTTATGTTAGTATTTTGGAGTACTTTTCCCGCTGACATCCTCTCTGGCTATTGAGAATAAACTTCGGCTTTTACCTTCTACCCATCTGTGTTTGATTTGGCCTTCTGGGAAGCTAGACACGTTGGGACCCCTGAACCCGTGATTTTAGTGGAGCTGAAATCACTCAACATAACAATATGCATATGGGAAAGGTCAGGTAAGCCATGCATAAGCAAACACAACAGTTGAAACTTTCTAGAGACTTGAAAGTTTCTTTCAAAATTAATCTATTTATTTATTTTTCAAGCATCAGTCTCCAATTTTGTTATGATTTCCAGCTTGATGTCAGCACGGATCTACATACTATGTGGGGCAGGCTTATCTGTACTTCTCTTTTTCCCTGTTTTGATGTTTATTGCTGGATTTGTGATTTTTTTTTGCACTGTTTGTTCAGAAGAGCTTTGCCATTGCCTTCCCCTGAGGCTGAGAAAGTGAAGCTTGTCCAAAGTCACCCAATAGGTTTAATGGCCGTCGGCTGTCATACGATGGAAATGATGCAAAGGTATACAATAACACAATAAGAAATCGGGGCTTTTCACTTTCAGATGTCTATGGAAAACAAGCACTCTATTTTAAAGCATTCGGACCAGCTGGAATTGCTCCTGCCAGTTCTCTTTACTTCCCAAAATGAATTTTTAAAAGACCCAAGACAACACACAGTAATTTTTAAAGTAGCACTGTATGTAAAGATGAATAACTGCCAGCTGTAGGTTGTGAATTTTCCAAAGTTAAAAGGTTATCTCAGGCTTGGTTCACACAGGGACAGTGTTAGTATTCACTGGCATCAGTGCATTTGCTGCATGATTTCAGAGGTTTGGAAAAATTGGTTGCAATTACACAAGTTATGTTGGCTGCCTAAACATTCTACCCCCAATGGAAGCATCAATTCATATAAATGATGCTCCTCTGTTGATGAATGTTCTACTTTCTCCTTCTTCTGCTGTTTGTTGCTAGTGGAAACACTTGTCAATGAGGTAATTTTGCATAGTGTTGACTGTAGTATGGAGGTCCTGTGTCCTTAAAAGATTGCAATAGCAACTCGCTTTCCTCTGTAGGGTTTCTCTACAAACCCTAGAAATTGCAAGGGTTTGTAGGGAAATCCTACAAAGTTTTTCAGACTTTTTAAACTGTCAAAACTATCATCAAGTTGAAAGTGATCACAAAGATCCCTTGCCATGCAGAAATTCACAACTAAAGCTCTCCCCAAAAATGACCATCCAACCTTTGTTTAAAGACCTTGAAAGAAGGAGAATCCAGCTCCCACCAAGGAAGTCAGTTTCACTCTTGAACCATGCTTCCTGTCGGGCTGCTTTCCCTAATTTTAGGTGAAATTTCTTCTAATTTGAAAAGGTCTGGAGGCCAAGCTCTACGAGGAGCATCTTCAGGAGCTGGGGGCATTTAGCTTAGAGGAGAGATGGTTAAGAAGGGAGCCCTGCGTCTTCTTGCCAAATACAAAGCAGCTGTAGATCCATAACTCGAAGTTACAAATCTGTAACTACAGAACTCTTCCTGGAGCCTTACATGACAGAATTTGGCTGATCAAGAAAGCTTTTCATAGTAAATAATGTGAATCTGGAGTAGTTTAAATGGTATTTGCCACTGTAGAAAGGTCAAAATGTAAAGAATAGTAAATTCCCATGGAGTTGCTACTGAAATCATAATACTACCATCATCAGTTTCTCACATGTTCTAGAAAAGGTCTCCTAGTGTCTTCCTGGTAAAATATATGAAAGTGAAATATGTTCAAAGAAGTAATCAAATCTGAAATAACACTTCTTTTCCCCCCTCGCCCGCCCCAGTAACAATTTAGAGGCATCCGCAAATGGTTGAAATCTAATTTTTAAATTTGGGCATTAAAGTCCCATCAAATACTTGGGAAAACAGACTAAAATTACACAGACATCAAAATAGATGACAATAAAGGAATTAAGATTCAAAGAAATGAAGATGCTATAAAATTCAACTCCATCTTATAACATCATAGACTTGGAGGAGACCTCAAAAGCCATGCAGTCCAACTCCTTGCCATGCAGGAACACACAACCAAAGCACTTCTAACAGATAGCTAACCAGGCTCCACTTACAAACTGGAGAAGAAGACTTCACCACCCTCTGAAGCAGCATATTCCACTGTCCGATGAAGTTCCTATCTAATGTTTAGATGGAAACTCTTTTCCTGCAATTCTTTTCCTTGGAAAGTGCCATAATCACATTGCAGGTTCTGGTGCACAAACAACTGAGCAGGCAGTGATGTTTATTGCAGGTCGAGACATAATACGAGTGATAGGAGGAATACACAATGTATTTCAGGAGCCAGGTGCATTGACATTGCCAAGAGAGTTGTCCTGAATGCTCATGGTGGAACAGAGAAGAATCAGTAAGATGGGAAACAGAACAGAAATTGTGGAAATACTTTGGGACAGAGGAACAAGTCAGGAACAAGATGGAGTCAAATGTAGGAGGAGAAACTTATATTTAAGTGCATAAAAAAGTGGCCATGTCCTAGAAGAGAGGGTTGGAAACAAGCTGGGAAAGTCTGCTGGAATTCACAGAAGACCTTTTTCTCCCTGATATCATCACATGGACACGTTTGCTATGGAAAACGAACAGGTAAAGGTCATCACCGAATGGCATCTACTATCTAATAAGCCACAAGAGTGATCCAATTTATGGGGAGTTCTTACTTGTACAGTTTTTAGTGCAAAGGTTAATTCAGTGTTGAGTCTAGGGACTGAAGGTTTTAAACACAGGTCTCCAAATAATAGCTCTCCAGAAATATGAAAGCTACTCCTTCCATTGCATTGGGAATTGTGAAACTATTTCTCATACCTAAAGCCCAATTGCTGAGCTTTCACTTTCTCTTTGCATTAGGATTTTGAACCATTCAGCTCCTGTTCTTCATATCCCAATCCCAGACAAATCCAGTTAAATGCCCGAAAAGGGGGCTGAGTTCACTTAAGGCAACAAAGTTGGGAGGCCGCAGCTGATGGAGAATGTATTGAACAGCTCATAATTAAGCCTGAACTTAGATGTAATGAATTACAAGGAACAGTGCTTTTGGCAATTATTATTATTATTTTATTATGACACAGCAAACAAGATAGATATGCTGGATTTCGTATGACAAAATCACAAGTCGAACACTGCCCAAGTGTCTAGGACTGTGTGATGTATTTTCGGATGGTGCGTGCAGATCCCAGTAGGGTGGCCTTTTGCAGTTGGCAGATCGCAATTTTGTCAATGTCTATTGTTTCCAAATGCTGGCTGAGATCTTTTGGTACGGCACCCAATGAAGGGATTCTGGCCCAGCAATAACAGAGTCACACCGGAAGACCTCTAAAATGCCTAGGGAGGACATACTTTGTCAGATACAGATTAATGATACTGTGGATATGGAAATCGTAGTTACTATAAGAGATAGCAAAAGCATAACGAAGTTCCATTGTAAAAGTAATGTAACAAATAGGAGCAAGGTCACCTAAAACTGTTTCGATAATTAGACATTCTTGTTGAAATGTCCTTAAAAGTAAATGTTATGTTATTGTATTACCATTATTTAGGTCCTCCCCTCAAAAAAGTTACAGGAATGGAAATGTGATGAATAGGGTAACAAATAATTAAATAGGTTACCTTTTTATCATCAAAGAGAGTAACAGGAACCTGTTGCCTTTTAAACACTGACAATGAGCCATGGAACATGTCACTTAAAACTTTCCAAGTAGCTTTCCAAGTCCAGAATCAACTGGCCTCAGGGGGTTTAGAGGACATTCTAAAGCAGGGGTTCTTAACCAGGGGTTATCTTTGTAAAATGCAATTTTAAATTTTGAATAACCCTAACATTTAATTTAAAGACATGCCATTTTTGAGAAAAGGCCCGTGATTTTCACCTGACTGGCAAAGAAGTCCATGAAACAAAAAAGGGTATGAACTGCTCTTTGAGAGTCAGCATGATTTGGAACGAAAAGCTAGGGGGGCATCTACACTGTAGAACAAATACAATTCAATCTCACCTTAATTGCCATGGCTCAAGGATAGGGAATCATGGAAGTTGTAGTTTTACCAGATTTTTAGCTTTCTCTGTCAAAGGTTTCTGGTGCCTCACAAACTGCAGCTCCCATGATTCCATAGCACTGAGCCATGGCAGTTAAAGTGATATCAAACTGCATTAATTTTACCATGTTGACAAACCTTAGGATTCTGAAAGAGCAGGATTCAAATCATTGCTCAGTCATGGAAACCTACTTGATAATTTTGGGCAAGTCACATTCTTTCAGGAAGGCAATGGCAAACCTTCTCTGAAGATGTCTTGCCTAGAAAACTGTATGATAGGGTTACCATAAGTTGTAGTTGATCTGAAGGCATGGAACTACAAAGAAGAGAAAAGTCTCACACTACCAGAGTAGGCAAAAAAGTCACTCTACAGTCCATGTGGCTTTTGCACACAGAATGGGGTGGCTACCACCTTCACCACATTAGCAATGTGTTTTGGAGAGGGCTTATCAGTGATTTTTTTTTCAAATCACTGATTGTTGATGCCCTTTAGAATCTCAGTTTTAGCTGAGCAAACACTGGCATTTGGCCCTGTTGGTGGAGTGGACTAAAACCTACCTTCTACTGGAATTGCTTCCAACCAAATGAAATAAGACTGTAACTGTGATACCACATTTCCCAGTTTTCTGACTGAGCTCTTTCTCAGCTTCTAATGAAGGGACAGGGGCCATAGCTTTGCATATTATATGTTTTGCTTACAAACATTCAGCCTATGGCATGTCTACCATACCCACGGTTGGCACACCTACCACACATATCCTGTGTGGTAGGTGTGCCAAAGACTGAACATTTGCCCATTTGTAAGCAAAGCATGTGATATGCAAAGCTATGACCCCTGTTTCTTAGTTGGAAGCTTCCTGGAGATGAGAACTCAGAAGTTCTACAAATATTTTCTATTGTGAGCATCCTGGAGACCTGTTTTGCATGAGAAATAGGATGTGTGACATTTTTGCATGAACAAGCTCCCGTTATGGAAATATACCAGCTTAAGGAAAGGACACATTTCTGTTGAACATTTCATACGTTTGCTATGAAATTCCAGCAAGGATTTGCAAACTTCTGACATTAAATCATAGTTTTATATAGACCATTTGATGAAATAACAACTTATCACAACTTGGTTATCTGCTTATGTGGATGGATTGATCTATTTATTGGTCAGGGAAACCTTGGCTGGAATGCCAATGTCACCCATCAATGCTCTTGTGCAACTGATATATTCTGTTCATGGTTGTTTAAGCAGAGTTCCACAAGTGTAACCATTGAACAAAACATAAAGTGCAATTGTTAATTATGAATGGAGTGCTACATACTTGATTTTAGCCCAAAGCTTCCCAAACTCTAGTCTTCCAGGAGTTTTGAATTTCAGCTCCCAGAATTCCTGATCATTGGCGAAGGTAGCTCAGGCTTCTGGGACTTGAAGTCCAAAACACCAGAGGTTTAGAGTATGGGAATCACTTCTTTAGTCAAAAGGGTGAAAAGCAAGGAGCCTGCTAGTCTTTAAAGATATTCAAAGGAAGACTTTCTCACTAAATGTCTGCTCCCAAATTCTGGTGTTGCTTTTCATGGAAGGCTCAGTTGGTAAAGATCTTTTTATTTAGATAGGCCTTTTCCTCTTATTTAGGTAGACCCTTGGCAGAAAGGTCTTTTATTGGGTATGTTATGCTTCTATCCTTATGTTGCAAGTCGCTCGCAGTTCCTCAAGTCGCTCCTGACACACACACACACACACACACACACACACAAATCCTTATGTTTCAACATGTTTTTAATAATGTTTTAATTTAGTTTTGTTAATAGAATTTTTTATTTAATGGATTTTGTACAACTTTTGGATCACAGGGGCTTTAGCTGTACTTCTGTTTAATGTTTATTACTGTAATTGTTTATTCATAATTACGGACTTATTCTTTGTAAAATATGCTTGCAGCTGTTTTACAAATATTATCTTCTGTGGAAAAACACAATTTTTAGTGCAGGAAACTGTGCTTTCTGTGTAGATCTACCACACATCAATTTTGCATACAGGAAGTTCCCAATTACAAAATTTTCTGTGCAGAAAACAGCTTTTTCTGTGCAAGAAATAATATTTCTGTGCAGGAATATACTCTTCTGTGTAGAAAATGCTGTTACCCGAGCAAAACAACCACATGCGAATTATGTGTAGAGTACGTTCTGAATTGTGAGAATTTTCATTAGTCTAGGTGTTTTCCCTTTAGAGTTTTTTTAACACTCCAAAATATGTTTTAGGATTATTTTGAATAATTTTGAATTCTCTTTCTCTCCTAAATTTCTTGTTTTCTTCATAAAAGAGAAGGTTAATAATAGTCAAAGAGTTTATCTGAGCCATTATGTACACGTTAGGAAGAACTTGATGGTAAGAGCTGTTCAGAAATGGAATGGACTACCTTGAAGCATAGTAGATGCTCAATCCAAATGAGATTAGGTGAACACCTGCCTGGGAAACTTTAGCTATAAAGTCGTACACTGATAAGGGAATGGATTATTTATCTATATACCGTGTTTCCCCGAAAATAAGAGAGTGTCTTATATTATTTTTTAATCCCAAAGATGTGCTAGGTCTTATTTTCAGGGGATGTCTTATTTTTCCATGAAGAAGAATTCACATTTATTGTTGAACAAAAAAATGAACATTTATTCTATACTGTACAGTTGTTGTCATCACAAACCAACATAACCAAACCAGACAAACTGTGATTTTTGTCAAGAATTTCTTGTTACTACCATTATTTTCATATACAACTGGTATGTACATTTACCAATCCTGCATGCTATGGTGTTTTGTTTGGTGGGCGCCGGGCATGCTTCCAAACAAAAACTTTGCTAGGTCTTACTTTCGGGGGAGGCCTTATATTTAGCAATTCAGCAAAACC
Organism: Anolis carolinensis; assembly: GCF_035594765.1. Taxonomy (NCBI): domain Eukaryota; kingdom Metazoa; phylum Chordata; class Lepidosauria; order Squamata; family Anolidae; genus Anolis; species Anolis carolinensis. The sequence goes on from NC_085843.1 coordinate 10,945,216, forward strand.
TCTACTAGGTCTTATTTTTTGGGGATGTCTTATTTTAGGGGAAACAGGGTATCTTGGGGTTATTTCCAGCTGTACAGGTTAATGAAAAACAGCTTATCCAGGATTCTTGAAATTTCTCCGCAACCTGTAGTTAGATGGGATATTGGATTAAATCCAGGATGACCACTCATGCCATGTGAGACCATGGTCTCCAAATGAACATGGATCCAGAAACTCTCATAGTAAAGTTTCCATAACACACACTGCCTTCTTGGGAAAGATAAGAGGCAAAGAATAGATCCCTGATGTCTCAAATCTAAGGAACCGGCCATGGATTGGGTAGACATAGTCTCAGGGAGGTTGAACCTCAGAGTTACAACAAACAAACTTTCATCTCTCAAGACGTTCTCACCAGAATAACTCATTTACCGTCAGAAATATTTTCTGCATCAGGTCTTTTGTGTCTTAGCTTTGTCTAAACCCATGAGGGAGAACTGCAGATCAAACAGAAATGTGATGGGTTTGATTTTGCATGAAGTCACTGTTTGTGGATTTGGGAGATGTCATAAAGCCCCCAGGAGCGAAACCTTGGGACTCTTGAGGTGTCACCAAATTTTTGTTATAAAATAAAAGTGACAGCAGTCCCACATAAGCCTATCTTGAGAGAGATGAAAGTTTCACTTTGAAGTTGAAGCAAATCTATGGGGGGTGGGGAGGGGAATGATAGAGAAGTACTCAAAGAGAAATTCAGGGAAGGAATGAAGGTATTGTTCATTTGGTTCACTTGTAACATGGGGATAAGGACAGACTTCATGAGATGTCAGGAAGGAAGAAAATACATCTCTTTCTGGGTAAGCAAGAGCTGAATATCTTCGCTGCTCTGGCCAAAAGGACAGCAATTTTAATTTTTTTGGCTGGTCTAAGAGCAAAGCGAACCAGTCAGTTGATGGTACAATGCCATTTTGGCTCTATTGTTCTGCTTCAGAACAGAAACATCCAATATTTAGATGTTCTTCACATTGAATATATGTCAGAAGGAAAGCTAGCATGTACCAAGCAATGAGCCCTTCAAGATTGTTTTATTTGAACCATAGCCCTTATTTTAGTTTGCTTTGCGTGATTGCAGTAATGTCTAATGTGATGTGATGATGGTGGTAAGTAGTGATGATGGTTTGGATTTTATCAGTTAGTCCCATTTAGATTCTTATATCAGTTCCTGAATGGTGAGTCAGTAGGGGTGCATCTACACTGTAAATTTAATAATAATAATAATAATAATAATAATAATAATAATAATAATAATAAAGCATGAACATGTGAAAACTGTGGTCAGCAAAGAATACACACAAAGGGTCAGAAAAATTCTCAAAAGCAAGCTCAATGGAGGCAACACCATCAAGGCCATAAACACCTGGGCCATACATGTCATAAGATATACTGCTGGCATCATAAACTGGACACAGATGGAACTGGACAATTTGGACAGAAAAACAAGAAAACTCATGACCATCCATCATTCCCTGCACCCCCGCAGCGATGTTGACCGGCTCTATCTGCCTAGAAGATCAGGGGGCAGAGGACTCTTACAAGTCAAACAAGCAGTCAAAGAAGAAGAACATGCTCTGGCAGAATATGTAAAGCAAAGTGAAGAACCTGCTTTGATTGAAGTCAAAAATCAGAAACTCCTCAAAGCACAGCAGACAAAAAACCAGTACAAGAAAACCACACTACAAACTAGAGCTGACAACTGGCACAACAAAACATTGCATGGAAAGTTCCTTGACAAAATTGAAGGAAAAGCTGATAAGGAGAAGACCTGGCTCTGGCTCACAAATGGGACCCTGAAGAAGGAGACAGAAGGCCTGATCCTTGCAGCCCAGGAGCAAGCCATCAGGACAAATGCAATTAAGGCCAAGATCGAAAAATCAGCTGATGACCCAAAATGCAGACTGTGCAAGGAAACCGATGAAACCATTGATCATATCCTCAGCTGCTGTAAGAAAATTGCACAGACAGACTACAAACAGAGGCACAACTATGTGGCCCAAATGATTCATTGGAACTTATGCCTCAAGTACCACCTGCCAGCAGCAAAGAACTGGTGGGATCACAAACCTGCAAAAGTATTGGAAAATGAGCATGCAAAGATACTGTGGGACTTCCGAATCCAGATTGACAAAGTTCTGGAACACAATACACCAGACATCACAGTTGTGGAAAAGAACAAGGTTTGGATCATTGATGTTGCCATCTCAGGTGACAGTCGCATTGACGAAAAACAACAGGAAAAACTCAGCCGCTATCAGGACCTCAAGATTGAACTGCAAAGACTCTGGCAGAAACCAGTGCAGGTGGTCCCGGTGGTGATGGGCACACTGGGTGCCGTGCCAAAAGATCTCAGCCGGCATTTGGAAACAATAGACATTGACAAAATTACGATCTGCCAACTGCAGAAAGCCACCCTGCTGGGATCTGCACGCATCATCCGAAAATACATCACCCAGTCCTAGACACTTGGGAAGTGTTCGACTTGTGATTTTGTGAGACGAAACCCGGCATGTCTATCTTGTTTGCTGTGTCATACAACGTCGTTGTGTCAATAATAATAATAATTTATTTGTAACCCGTCCTATCTCCCAGAGGGGACTCAGGGCGGATTCCAGCAAAAGTAACAAAGTGGCAAACATTCAATGCCAAAAACAAACAAATAACAATCATGATTATGTTCCCCTTGTGGTCCACTAAGACTGCTTGATCTTTTTCACATCAAAATAGAATGCAACTGAGACTTTCTTTGATCTCTTCCCTAGGCTACTATTGACGCAGCCTAGAATCGCATTGGCCTTTTTCGTTGCTGCATCACACTGTGTGACATTTTTGCATGAACAAGCTCCCGTCAGCTTAAGGAAAGGACACTGTTATTTAATCCTTTCCAATTCCTGGCTATTACTAATCTCGCTGCTGTCACTACATATGTAAATATTTTTTCTTTGTTTTCTTTTTCTTTAAAGGAGTTTGTTTCTCCACTAATTGGTACATTAAGTAAGCCTAAGAGGTAAAATTCAGGTTTAAAGTCGAATTCCATATTTAAGAGTTTTTTGCATTCCATATGGATAGTTTTCCAGTAATTATTAATTACTTTACAATTCCACCACATGTAGAGATAGGAAGCCACTTGGTCTTTACACCACCAACATTTATTATCTAAATTACTGTACATTTGGCCGAGTTTTTTGGGTGTTAAGTACCATCTGTGGATGGTCTTAAGCCAGTTTTCTTTTAAGTCAGTAGAATAGCAATATTTTATTTTTTTATTCAATTTATTCAAATGTTATCCCACTCATCCATTGTTATTGATCTACCTATATTTCTAGTCTACTTCAGCATAGAATCTTTAATTATTTCACTTTCGGTGTTCCACTCTAATAATTTATTATATAATAATGTTATAAGGAACCCCAGTGGCTCAGTGTATTAAAGCGCTGAGCTGCTGAACTTGCAGACCGAAAGGTTCCAGGTTCAAATCCCGGGAGCGGAGTGAGCACCCGCTGTTGCTCCAGCTTGTGCCAACCTAGCAGTTCGAAAACATGCCAATGTGAGTAGATCAATAGGTACCGCTCCGGCGGGAAGGTAACAGCGCTCCATACAGTCATGCCGGCCACATGACCTTGGAGGTGTCTATGGACAACGCTGGCTCTTCGGCTTAGAACTGGAGATGAGCACCAATCCCCAGAGTCAGACATGACTGGACTTAACGTCAGAGGAAACCTTTACCTTTAATAATGTTATAATTTCCTTATTTCTATTGAATAAGTTATCCCAGAAATTACTGATCATATTGAGTCCCCTAATTTTATCATTTTTATAATTTTCTTTTATTTGATGATATTGAAACCACAAGATATTCTTTTAATCTTTCTGGATTTCCTCCAAGTTTTTAATAGGGGGGGGGGGGTATCTGTGGAGTTATTTTCTTTCTTAATTAATTCTCTGTACGTTGGCCATTTTTTCCAACCAAGTAGTCTTTGTTGATTTGCCTCTAGGGGAGACAGCCATAGGGGGTTTTTTTCATTAAAATATCTTTTATATTTTGTCCAAATTCTGAGGAGGGCCGACCTTATAAAATGATAGTGAACATACTACAGTTCCAGCATATCATAGAGTATGGTATGGTATTAACTTCTGGGGAAACATATTACAGAATCATGTACTAGTACTACCACAGCTACTGCTGCTATTTCCATATTTCTAAAACACATGGATGTTGTGGATAACTGTGCATGTATGTGCTTTCAATTGCCTTCCAACTCATAGTGATCCCATTAATTTCACAGAGTTTTCTTAGGGTCCTTTTATACATGCAGTGACTGGGATAAAAAATGGAGGTGCTAAACGACGTTTCGGGAAAGTGCAGAATCGGGTTAACAGCTGAAAAGCATGTGTTTAAAAGGTGCTCTTAAAACCCGATTCTGCCCAAAATGTGCACCTTTGCATGATCCCTGCAGTCATCAAAAATATGTGAATTCTTTCCCATCACTCTGTGTGGACTGCTCCAGCACACATACACTTTTTAAAAGCCTGAAACAGCTGTCAAATCGGGCTGTCAAACAATTGAGCCACGGATACACAGGTAGCTAAAGGAAAGCACAATTGGAAAGCCAATAGAACTCCCTGCAACCATTTCTGCCTTTATTATAATATTAAACAGAGTTTGAATTAACAGTTGGGTGAGGAGAGAGAGATATAAGAAATCTGCTTGTGTATTCATTAGGATCTCTGCATGTGCACATATGGTCCAGCACATCTCAGAGAGAATTTAAAAAAAAAACCAAAAAAAAACTCCTGCCGGAAGTCCCCTATTTGCCTTATATCTTGATCTACTTCAAGGAAGATGTGAGGATGACAGGGGACTGACAGGTCTGTGTTTAAACTTACTATCTGGTCCTGGGATATTTTGCTCCACTTTTATAGCCCGCATTTTGACGCTGCCTGGAAGTGCCCTAAGTCAAAAAAGAAATTGGTTTTTGCCAATTCCTTCCTCTGAAATATAGCCTTCAGCACCCAAATGTTTCCCTTTCAAGTACTAACCAGGGTTGACCCTCCTTAGCTTCCAATATTGGGTGCTATCTGGTGCTTTTAGGCATTTAGATAAAAATTTTTAGAGGAAATAATTCCACTGTGGTGAAGAGGAAACCGTTGCTGTTTGCACTGACTATCTAAAGGAGGAATTTGTAGAAATTATTGCATGCGGTTCCTTTCTGCACGTCTATTTACCATTTTCTTTGTTTCAACAATACCCTTAAAATATCAATGCCATTAAATTGGACCACAAAATAGGCTAGAAAATGTCCCCATTTTCACTGTTGAGAAACCAGCTTTATTGATGATGTGACAGAAGTCTCTTTCCTTTGTTCTATTTTGGGGGGAAAAGGAAGAACCTCACAAAATGAAACTCCAAAACAAACACAGACATACAAAATAACCATCTTATGCAAAGCTTGATGTGATTCAGAAGAAAGCAGTAAAGCACTGCAATTCACTGCACAGGATTTAGTAATTGAATCCTCCAAGGATAATGATGTTGACCTTCCCATTTGGAAATAAACTAGGCATTCAGCTTATAAGTGCCATTCACATTAATTCTAATTGCCCATACATGGCTCCACAGCACAACAACTGCTGGGAGGACAAGGAACAGGTAAATAATGATTATCATTAGCTTGTTTTACAAACAACATCAACAAAGCACAATAACTGTTTCTTTACCATGCAACATCCAGCTTCCGGATGACATTGTTCCAATATTTGCATTTTTATCCAGAGCATTTTCATCCATGGTTCAAAGCATATTAAAAGGATGGCCATCACTAACGCAAAGGTCTTCTAGCTCAGAATGGTGCCTTTGAACTACACCCAGCTTCTAAAAATAGGGAGTGAGAAGGAGGCATTGCATGTGTCCAGCTCTGGGCACCACAGTTCAAAAAGAACATGTCCTGAGAAGGGCATCCTTAAGGATCAAAGGTCTGGAAACCATACTCTATGAGGTAGAACCTAGTGAGCTTGATTTGTTCGTCTTGGAAGAAGAGAAGATTAAGAGGGGACATCCACGCAGTCATGCCAGCCACATGACCTTGGAGGCATCTACAGACAACGCCGGCTCTTCGGCTTCGAAATGGAGATGAGCACCAACCCCCAAAGTTAGACACAACTAGATTTCATGTCAAGGGGAAACCTTTGCCTTTACATGATAGCTATATTTAAATATTTGAAAGGTTTCTGTCCTGCACCCAGCTCTATTCTATATCTTTATGATTGTGATTTGGCAGCTAAAAGCCCAAAAGAATTCTAGACAGCATCTCTAGACTGAGGGAAATAAATGCCCCACTGTATTCTGCTTTGGTCAGGCCTCACCTGGAACAGTTCTGGGCACCACGATTCAAGAAGGATGTTGACAAGCTGGAATGTGTCCAGAGAATGGCAACCAAAATGATTAAAGATGTGGAAGCCAAGCCCTATGAAGAGCATTTTAGGGAGTTCAGTATGTTTAGCTTGGAGAGGAGAAGGTTGAGAGGGTAAATGAAAGCCATGTTTCAATATCTGAAAGGATCCCACATTGAGGAGGGGGCAAGCTTGTTTTCTGCTGCTCCAAAGACTAGAGCACAGAGCAATGGATTCAAAATGCAGGAAAAAATATTCCACCTAAACATTAGGAAGACGGCAAATCCCAGTATTCCTTTGGATGGAAACGTGTCAGCTGAAGTGGGAATATAATGCTACAATTACAGAGTGTGAAAGGGCTCCGGTAACTGCATTTGGTTAGAAATGGTAGCCTCCCATTTCATACTGCAAATGGATCCTAAGTAGCAATCTCCATAACATTTCACTCTGAAATGAAACCCCTGCAGTTTCACGTTATTCAGAGATGCATATAAATCCAAGGCTCCTCATAGTAAAGCAATGTCTAATGCAATACAGATTCAAGAAAGATTTGGATACCTGACTCCATTACAGTGGACTCGGGAACAGAAGTGACCTTCAATTCCACAGATCTCTTCTTGGTATCATTTGATTTTCCTTTTTCAAAGCCAGCATGGGACACCACTCTGAAAAACAAAACCAAGAATCATGTCATATGCATTTGGCCACCAGATGTAAGCAATTACAATTTCAATTATCCTCCTCCTCTTAAACAAAAGGAATAATTTCTGTATTTCAGTTCTGACTCTGCAGTAATATTGGGTTTTCTGTTCAGGTTTTGAGCACGATTGATACACTGCCCTTTATCAAGAGAAGTGTGTTTGTTTAAAGATATATCATTTTTTTTCCTGCAAATATTTACCAGTCAACAATCTTTTAACAATTATTGAATATGAAAAGTTATGGATCTCAACTAGCTAATGCTTTTTTCTTTTTTCTTTTCTTTTTGGAAAAATCACTAAGTCACAGCCATGAAATGTTTGGGAGTAGAGAAATATCTTTTTGTGTGCCTTCAAGTGATTTCAGAATTAGGTCAGCCCTAAGTCTAAAGTTTAGGACAGAGGCCAGGTAAGTGACCTTGGAGGGCCGCATCCGGCCCACGGGCCTTAGTTTGGTGACCCCTGACCTGGATGATCTCATAAGAGCATAGGTAAGCAAAGAGACCTCCAAAGACCATCTAGGTGGTCTCATTCGATCATCGGTAAGGAAAGGGACCCTCAAAGGCCATCTAGATGATCTCATCAGGCCATCAGAACACCATAGATAAGGAAAAGGACCCTAAAAGACCATACAGATGGTTTCATAAGACCACAGGGACCCTCAAAGGCCATCTAGACAATCTCATAAAACCATAGGTAAGGAAAGGGACCCTCAAAGGTCATCTAGATGGTCTCATATGACCATAGGTAAGGAAAGTGATCTCCAAAAGCCATCTAGATGGCCTCATAAGGCCGTAGCTAAGCAAAGAGATCTTCAAAGATCATCTAGATGATCTCATAAGGCCATAAGTAAGCAAAGAGACCCCAAAAGACCAGGTAGATTGAAGTTTAGGACAAGGGCCAGGTAAATGACCTTGGAGGGCTGCATCCGGCTCCCGGGCCTTAGTTTGGGGATCCCTGGGTAAGGCCATTGACAAACATATATATCCCTATCTGAAGGCAGCAGATATGATATTTATGCATTTTTGACTGCATGAACAGGAAATAACTTTTTGGTGTAAATAAACACATGCCAACAAAGGCTAGAAATGCAAAGGATGTTTGGGTTTCTCCCCTTTTCCATTGGGACATTGTTTTCTCCCCTTTTCCATTGGGACATTGTTTTCGAAGTATTCTTCACACCCCTAGCCAAAAGTGACAACCATTTCTCTTGGTGACTTTTTTTCCACAGAGGTTAAAACATAGACAAAATCAACACATTAACTGGGTGGAAGGAAGAGATGTACGAAGGACTCTTTTCTTAGAGAAGAAACACACAATCAAATCACCCGAAGGTCATTTTATGTATAATTTTCATAGTTTTCTGCATGAAACCAAATTTGTACACTGAGAACCATCAGAAAGCAAAAGTGTCACTATCTCCGCCATTCATGGGGACAGCTTAGGAGTATTTTGGATTCTAGAATTCTGAATAAGGGATGCTCAACCTGTACTAGTTAGAAGTGTGATATAATTATCATCATTTTCCAAACTGAGAAATGCAGAGATCAGCATAAGCTGGGGGCTGTTGGCCCAAGAAGGAGGATTTGACCTTGTTCTAAAAAAGCAGGAGAGACTCATCAGCAGCTGATGGAGAATTAAATGTGAGGCTCCAGCTGTCTGGAGGAACATCCATGCCTTCGAGGAGAAAGCCGTAGATTTTCTTTCTACAACCTAGGAGTGCCTTGGCATTAAGCTTGCCCAAGGATGAGAGACAGTGTCCCTGTCTTCCTAAATCAATCCAAATGCCTTTCTTTATTTTCTCAAGGAATTCTTTCTTATTTAGAAAACAACCGTTTCCTTGCTCAGATATAATGGGAGTGAGAGGTCTGCTTGTTATCCTTAATAAGGATGAAGTAAGGACACTAGGGCAGGATGGAAGGACGCCACCGAGGTCAAAGGTTTAGCTCAAAAAAAGGGTTTCCTGGGATGAATGATAAAACAGAATGGCCAATGTGTACAACAGGGTCACAAAGATTACCTCTGGCCTCAATGTCTTCCCAAAGGACATGTCTGTCATTAGTTGCCATCAAGCCAACTTGGACTTATGGTGACCCTATGAATGAGAAAGGTCCAATAGCTCTGGTTACCAGATGCCTTGTTCAGGACTTACAACCCAGAGTCATGGCTTCCTTGGTTTAATCAATCCACTTATAGTGCAGTCTTCCTTCTTTTCTACAGCCGTTCTCTTTGTGGGATCTGTGGCTTATCCACACTACATAATTCTAGTGGTACAAATCCACCTTAAATTCCATGCCTATGCCCTATGGATTCCTGGGACTGGCAGTTTAGGGAAGAACATTTAGGATACTCAGCCATAGGACTCAATTTGTCTTACCAAACTAGGAGCCTCCGGTGGCCTAGGGGATAAAAGCCTCGTGACTTGAAGGTTGGGTTGCTGACCTGAAGGCTGCCAGGTTCGAATCCCACCCGGGGAGAGCGCGGATGAGCTCCTTCTATCAGCTCCAGCTCCATGCGGGGACATGAGAGAAGCCTCCCACAAGGATGGTAAAAACATCAAAACATCCGGGAGTCCCCTGGGCAATGTCCTTGCAGACGGCCAATTCTCTCACTCCAGAAGCAACTCCAGTTGCTCCTGACACAATAATAATAATAATAGTAATAATAATAATAATAATAATAATAATAATAATAATAATAATACCAAACTACAAGCTCCAGGATTCCATAGGGTAGAACCATGGCAGCTAAAGTGAATTTGTAGCACTAGAATTATGTAGCACGGATGGGCCCCTGGAATCAAACTTCTTGAAACATAGTTTGCATCTTGCTCTAAACTTAGTTCATAGAGTCATAGAATTGAAAAAGACCTCATGGGCCATCCAGTCCAACTCCCAGCCAAGAAGCAGGAAAATTGCATTCAAAGCATCCCCGACAGATGGCCATCCACCCTCTGCTTTAAAGCCTCCAAAGAAGGAGTCTCCAACACACTCCGGGGTAGAGAGTTCCACTGCTGAACAGCACTTCTCACAGTGAAGAAGTTCTTCCTCATGTTCAGGTGGAATCTCCTTTCATGTAGTTTGAAGCCGTTGTTCCGTGTCCTAGTCTTCAGGGCAGCAGAAAACAAGCTTGTTCCCTCCTCCCGAGGACTTCCCCTCACATCTTTATACATGGCTATCATGTCTCCTCTCAGCTTTCTCTTCTGCAGGCTAAACATGCCCAGTTCTTTAAGCTGCTCCTCATAGGGCTTGTTCTCCAGATCCTTCATCATTTTAGTCGCCCTCTTCTGGACATGTTCCATCTTAGAGTAAACATATCCCTTAAATTACGGTGCCCAGAATTGGACACAGTGTTCCAGGTGTGGTCTGGCCATGGTAGAATAGAGGGGTAGCATGACTTTCCTGAATCTAAGCACTAGACTGCTATTTATGCAGGCCAAAATCCCATTGGGTTTTTTTTGCAGCTGCATCACACTGTTGGCTCATGTCTAACTTGTTGTCCATGAGGACTCCAAGTCTTTTTGACACGTACTGCTGTCAAACCAATATTTTCCCACAAAGATATACAATGCCAATGATACATCACCTGTTATATATAGTTTAGATTCCTATTAAACGAAATACAATTGGTACAGAATTTACACACCCTCCCTAAAGATATTAGACTAGCCCTCACTCTCCAAGCCTTTTGGGTGAGTTTAAAAACATGGCTTTCCAGACAGGCCTTTGATCCTGTGTAATCTGGCCAGCTCAATGACCCACCGATTGTGCCACTCCACACCTTGTTATTGCAGATTCTTATTCACAGGTTCTACTGCATTCTAAGAAATTTTATAATTATTACAATTTTTACTAGGATTTTACATGTATTGTTTTTATACTTATGTCGTGTATTTATATTTGTGCATTGCTATTCATATGCGGCACTTGCAGTACTGCCTTGTGAGCTGCCCCGAGACTCTTCAGGGAGATGGTGGCGGGATACAAATAAAGATGTTTAATTAATAATAATAATAATAATAATAATAATAATAATAATAATAATCAGCTGATGACCCAAAATGCAGACTGTGCAAGGAAACTGACGAAACCATTGATCATATCCTCAGCTGCTGTAAGAAAATCGCACAGACAGACTACAAACAGAGGCACAACCATGTGGCCCAAATGATTCAGTACCACCTCCCAGCAGTAAAGAACTGGTGGGATCACAAACCTGCAAAAGTATTGGAAAATGAGCACACAAAGATACTGTGGGACTTCCGAATCCAGATTGACAAAGTTCTGGAACACAACACACCAGACATCACAGTTGTGAAAAAGAAAAAGGTTTGGATCATTGATGTCGCCATCCCAGGTGACAGTCGCATTGACGAAAAACAACAGGAAAAACTCAGCCGCTATCAGGACCTCAAGATTGAACTTCAAAGACTCTGGCAGAAATCAGTGCAGGTAGTCCCGGTGGTGATGGGCACACTGGGTGCCGTGCCAAAAGATCTCAGCCGGCATTTGGAAACAATAGACATTGACAAAATTACAATCTGCCAACTGCAAAAGGCCACCCTACTGGGATCTGTGCGCATCATCCGAAAATACATCACACAGTCCTAGACACTTGGGAAGTGTTCAACTTGTGATTTTGTGATACGAAATCCAGCATATCTATCTTGTTTGTTGTGTCATAATAATAATAATAATAATAATAATAATAATAATAATAATAATAATAATAATAATAATGCCTACAGATGTATCTACACTGTAGAATGAATGCAGTTTGAAACTACTTTATCTGCCATGGCTCAATGCTATGGAATCCTGGGATTTGCAGTATGGTGAACCACCAGCACTCTTTGGCAGGGAAGGCTAAAGACCTTGTGAAATTTCACATCTCAGGATTCCATAGCATTGAGCCATGGCAGATAAAGTGATGCCAAACTGCATTTATTTTACAGTATAAATGTTCCCCTAGAAGTGAATACTTTGAACTCCTGCTAAAGTGTGGTACTCAGGAAGAGGTGGAGAAATTCAAACACATGATTATTTTAAAAACAGGTAGAAATCCAGTACATTAGATATTTTTCCCCAGCAGGCCACCTCTTTCCTCATACAATAAAAGGCTTGATTCACTTTTTAAAAGCATCACATAAATGCAGTGCTTAAAAAAACACTTTTCTTTCCCGCCTTTCCTTGTCGTGAACCGTGAAGTCCAGACCTCGAGCCTCATAGGCGAATGGAAAATCTAATGCTGAGCAGCTGTACATTTTTAATGCAAAACCGGGGAGGGACAGTGGGAATATATAGGCAACATATGGTTTTATGTAATCCTGCTATGAATTTTTAAAAAGAGCCTCCTAATTCATGTCGGACTGAAATAACTTTTTTAACCCGGTCCTCTGTGGTTAGAGCTCCACTTGTGTGGCGTGTGTGGTGCTTTATTGCCGCAGTGCCTAGTACATACACAGAGAGAAAATGTGCATATGCTGGCTGCAGACTTCCTCATACCAACCTGTTGGAACTGTACTCTTTAAGCAATTGAAACGTACCACCATTGGAACAATCACTATCACACCTTGCCACAACTGTGCAACACTGGCATTTTATTGACACAAATTCCTGTGATCCTACTTCTGTCTTCCTTGCACATAAACCTTGTGTTTACAATATTATCTCTTTCCCTATATATTTTGTGCAGTTGTTGCCTTTGCTGTCAAGTCAGCTTGGGGTGCATCTTGTGAGGTCAGAAATGGCAATGTTGGTCCAGAGTGGAATACTCTGGATCCCACTGGAAGCTACACTGCATGCTCATAAGCCAACTGAGCAACTGGATAGCAGCTGCATGGCTGAGTGGCACTAGAACTGGTTTGGCACTGCTCACCCAGAACAGAATGTTTCTCTTTGCTTAAAGAACCTTGTCTCTGTTGATCTACTGTTTGCAATGCCCACCAGGCATGAAAATAGAGCTGGACACCACTTAGTAACTTGAGTTTCAATATACAGAGCGACAAATTGACAAATTGACAATTTATTTATTTATTTATTTATTTATTTACAGTATTTATATTCCGCCCTTCTCACATTACACATATAAGGCAAACATTCAATGCCTTAACATAGAACAAAGACAAAGACAAACACGGGCTCCGAGCTGGCCTCGAACTCATGACCTCTTGGTCAGAGTGATTTGTTGCAGCTGGCTGCAGCTGGCTGCTCAACAGCCTGCGCCACAGCCCGGGCCGAAGTCTTAACTGTTCATTTTGTGATGTTATATGATGTGTTGGGCTTGGGCCCACACGAGCCACTCCGAGTCCCCAATGGGGAGATGGAGGCAGCATACAAAAATAAAGTTATTATTATAGTATTATTAAGATAGCAGGAAAGGGGAAAGGAGGAATTGCTCTTTCCTTTCCCCGCTCTCTTCTCCAATCTCCTTGGTGCTCCAGGCATCATCACTCAAAGCACAAAGCACTATTCAGCTATATCTTTGTGGCTGATAGACATTATAAATACCAGATCAAGGGGGGAAAGTAGGTGTGATGGCATCCCCAGGGAAAGTGGAATTGTGGTGTAACCAACCATGGCCTTTACCAAGTAGGAAGTGGCACAGCAGATTATGAAGGCCTGAAGACATGGTTTACTCTAGAGTTTTAAGGACACTCCAAAGTATGCTGACTTCTTCAAGTCATGTTCAAGGCCATGTTAAGATGAATCAGCTCAGTGCATTTTACAATGGCCACAAATCTGATTCCGCTTCCCTTTGGGGTATAATGTCAGTGAAGATACACCCTTGGGCTTATGGTGACCCTGTGAATGAGAGACCTCCAAGAGCCCCATGCATCAACTGCCCTGTTTGCCCTGCAATGTCAGTGCTATAGCTTCTGTGATCAACTCAATTCATCTGCAATGCAGCCTCCTTCTTTTCCTACTGCCTTCCACTTTACCATGCATTGTTATCTTTCCCAATAGATCACATTGTCTCATGATACAAATATGAAAAGGATATAAGAATTTAAGGATTTTTTTTTTGAAAAAAGGAAAACAATCTGGAACACAATGCTCACCCATCCCTATCTGGCAGTGTTAAATACCACTTTCCTTTGTCACTTGCAATTCCACTGCCAATCAATTTGATGTGGCAACCTCCTAACTCTACTGCTTCCTGTTCTCTCTCCACTGTTCATGCTCTGACAAACAGCTGTTGGACAAACCTTCAGCATGCTTAAGCTGGGTTTTGGGATTGCTGCTGTATTTTACACTAATGAGAGTCCAGGTTTTGCATTGGAGGAACATAAATCTTGAAGAATGAATACATTGTGGAGATTATGCAAATCTGAATTTGCAAGAGGTATATCATTTAAACTGCATAAATTTCAAGAAGAACAAAGGGGCAAGGCTCACATTAAAGCTTGAGTTCTTTCGATATTCAGAGAAAGGCGGGATAAAAGTGGAGTCAATAAATAAAAACACTGACCAATACATCAGCACTGACCAATAATCTGAGAAGATACATTTTTGTAGTTACATTTACCAAACTTTGTGAATTGCAGCCCCCAAAGGTACATTTCTCATCTTTATGTCTGACAAGTAAACATGTACAAAAACCTCAATTGTTCATCATGGGGAGGTGGCGGACTGAAAATGGATATCACATGCCATCATAGGATAGGGACCATCACCAAAAGTTAGAATCCTGCTTCTATTCCAGTTTGACACCTCTCTGCAATAAAGCTCTAAAATACCCAGGGTAGTCTTGGCAAAATTAGTTGCTTCAGGACTTGGTTGCTATAAGACAAACATAGAATCCTGCAGCAAAAGGACAGTGATGCCTTCTTAGCTATGGAACTTCTGCTGCATTATTTACTGTCAATACTTTATCTTAAAGCCATGATATGTGCCAGTTTCGGTACTGAATAAAATCTCGGGGCAGTGCAGAAGGCATTTAGGGGAGCAGTCAGCACAAGCAAGCAAACAAACCAAACCCAAGCATGTGGACTTGCAGCTCTAGTGGAAAAGGTGCCTTTAAGAAAGCATATTTCAAGGGCTGGCACCTACTGAAGTGCCTGTCCATGGCAGTTAGCTTCAGAACATGCACACTGAGTGGCATGAAAGGAAGACAGACAGGAATGAACAACCCACTGGGATTGGGGTTATTTTTAGAGAAGGAAAAAGCTTCTCAAGTTGGTGTTTAATAAATAAGTAACTGAGAAAACCTGAAAAGGAGGCATCGGCAGTGACTGCTGCTGCATGATCCAGCTTCTTAACTATGCATCTGAAAGGCACTGGATCTTGCATTGTGCTCCCTATTTACAAAGGAAACTTTTGCTTTTCATGCAACTGGCAATTTTGTAGTCAATGTTTTCAATATATCATGATATTTTGGTGCTAAATTCGTAAATACAGTAATTACAACATAACATTACTGCGTATTGAACTACTTTTTCTGTCAAATTTGTTGTATAACATTATGTTTTGGTTCTTCATTTGTAAAATCATAACCTAATTTGATGTTTAATAGGCATTTCTTTAATCCCTCCTTATTATTCAAGATATTCACTTATCCAGGATTCTGCCTGCCTGTTTAGCTTGGATAAGTGAGACTCCACTGTACATCTTTGTTGCTATTTGTAGTCTATTCCAGGATTGAATTCAGGCTTCATATGAGTTCTCCAAGGCGCTGAATCCTCTCTCCTAGTCTAGGTGCAGCACCTTGGAGAGCTACTTTGAAAGTTATTCAAAACCCAGACTGGATTCACCACTTCAGTGACTGTAGAACCTTTGGCCACTAGATAATGCCAGTCTAAATGCCAGGGTAATAATTTTCTAATAAAGAGGACTAGGATCTTAGTAACTGCTGTTAGGGTAGAGGTGTGCAATCCAATTTAATATACTGTAGAAACACCATACTTGTTGTAGCTCAGCCATCAGGGTCTGGCTGTCCACAGGAGACGGAGTTTGACTCAGATTCTGATTCGGATTTTGGGCCTCTCCAGGACTAGTCCTAGGATCAAAGCCCAATGGCGTTGCAGGTGCCTGAAGTTGTGCTTCCTGAAGAACCGCTAATTGGGGAACATTCCGATGTTTAGTCAAGGTCGGGTTCACCAGATGGTGTTGTTGCAGAGCAGGATGTGACTTTTGATTGGAGACAATCTATTGCAGAGGATAGGAGTCGAAGGGAGGGTGTGAGATGAAGCTGGCACTTGGCTTTCAAGCGCACTAATGAGTAACTTTCCCATGTGAAGTTGTAAGTGTCCTGACTCTCACTGCTCTCATTGTGGTGTCAACATTGCCATCCTTGGGAGAAGAATCTGTGTTCCAGTCTCTGGCTCCTTGCTTTGTTTCTGTGGTGGAGTTTGTGCCTTGTGACTCTTGAGTATACCTTGCCTTGTTACCTCATTTCCACTACTTCTTAGTGGATGTCTTCCATGTGGATTACAGTTGGTGGATTTACCACGTCTTGTTCCTGATCCCTGCAACCTCTGGTTTTTTACTGACTATCGAGTTCTGTTTGTGGATTACAACTTTGAAAGACCTTGTTGGACTAACTATTGAACAGTTGAGGACTTTATATTATGGACTATTCACTCTACTGACTTTTTACTCTATTTGCTTGCATATATATATCCTTCAATAAACTGCTTTGCTTATGATACTGGCTCTAGTGTGGTTTTCAGAGTGCTCTCGCAGCCTTGAGGTTCAACAATACTATAGTGTTGGACTACAACTCTGGAGAACAGGGTTCAAATTCCTGCTTGGACATGAAAACTCACTGGTGACATTAGGCAAGTTGCACATTTTTCTCATTGGAAAGCCCTATGATAGGTTTGTCTTAGGGTGCATCATGGTCACCCACGACAAAAGATCAGGTGAGAGTTTGAGGATTTATACAGCAAGCATATAGACATCTTCACTGAGTCTTTTTGATCTGTCTCCACAAATTTGCAGCTAAGTACAATGCTACATATTTGCCTCCTTTGCACCGATGCCAATCTATTGAATGTCTGGCCAAACAACATCAAAGTGGGATGAGGATGGCAACAGTCATTAAGGAGGAAAAACAGACAAGCTAGAAGAGTCTACAAAAATTTGCTCCTGCATAATGACTCTGGACTTATCCATGGATCATATCAAAATCCATAATTTTGACCTCCAAACTTGCCCACGAGTTATGTATGAAATCAACTTATACATGATATATATTTATATAGTATTTATCAACTCTGTCCATAACTTTATTTTCTTCTGTGTCACCATAAACCTCTCTCCTCTCCCCGGCCCCATCTCCTTTGAATGAGAACAGTTTTCTTTTGTATCTATATATTCATAAAAACATAATCTGTGCACCAAATCCAATTAACTCAAAGGGCAGATTCCTTTGAAATGCATACCCCTTTCAGGAACACTGTATCAAATAACACACTGCATTCAATATAGTTCCATGTTCTAGGTCAAGGATTGTTAGATGTTTCTTCCCCCTTACTTTAAAGAATAGAGTTTCTGCTTAAAACAACTACAGGGGGTGGGGGAGACACAATCAAAGGAGCAGAAAAACAAAACAAGACATTCCTGGCATCCTGTCCTTCACAATGTAAATTACGACAAAGACACAAGTGGTCACGTGCAAGGTTTGAAAACAACTGTACCGACCTGTAATATATGGATGGAAAGAGACATTTGCTCAGGAGTATACTCTCCTTGGAGCATGAGCTAGTACTTTAGGGGAGAGCAGGGCATTGAGTGGGATGCTTAAATGTCAAGGGTGGTGGTTCATTGTGCATGTTTGAAAAGGTAGCAATGTTCCCGGGAAGAAACAGACAAAAACAGCACACAGGACACATCACTGAAATGGAACATGATGTACACATTGTTTTGTTTGGGTTTTTTTTTCAAAAGAAGAGGCTACAGCAAGAACTAACCTTCCCTTAAGACTTGGTAATTTAAAGTTTACTGCAAGAACTGTACACAGTCCTAGAGAGCAAGGATGAAAGCTGCTTCATTTTCTCAACTGTCTAACTTGGTTTAGACAACAAGAGACCACAGCTCCTTATTCTGGACAACTCAATGTGTTTGAAACCTGAGGGACCTTAGAGACATCTTCCTTATCCAAGCATTGTCCTTCTGTTTGGCTCGGAAGAAACAACCCATGGGATAAATACAATAGGAAATCTCATCTGGTGTAGAGTCACTGAATCAAAGTTAGCGCATACATATATTCCCCAGATTCAATATTATTCTCACGTTGTGAATATTGAATTTAAAATCATGAGATGGTCCATTGTCCTCATAGTTTCAGGCTTTAAAAAGTATATTAGGGCTACTGCCTTTACAATCTGGACAATCACAGAATCATAGAGTGGAAGATACCACCAAGGTCATTCATTCCAACCCTCTTCCATCAAGGAGGACACAATCCAAGCACTCCCAAAAGATGGGCATCCCATCTCCGTTTAAAAATCTCAAAAGGTGGAGACTCCACCATGCTCCAAGGCAGCATATGCCACTGTTGAACAGCATTTAGCATCCGTTAGTTTTTCATAATGTTTATGTGGAATGGCTTAGTGGAACAATAGCTTCAAACAACAGGAAAGGAGATTTCACCTGAACATTGTGACTTGAAGGTTGGGTTGCAGACCTGAAGGCTGCCAGGTTCGAATCCCACCCGGGGAGAGCATAGATAAGCTCCCTCTATCAGCTCCAGCTCCATGTGGGGACATGAGAGAAGCCTTCCACAAGGATGGTAGAACATCAAAACATCCGGGCATCCCCTGGGCAACGTCCTTGCAGACTGCCAATTCTCTCACTCCAGAAGCAACTCCGGTTGCTCCTGACACGAAAAAACAAAACAAAAACCTGAACATTGGGAAGAACTTCTTAATTGTGAGAGCTGTTCAGCAGTGGAACTCTCTGCCATGGAGTGTGGTGGAGGCTCCTTCTTTGGAGGCTTTAAAAAAGAGGCTGGATGGCCATCTGTCAGGCATGCTTTGAATGTGATTTTTCTGTTTCTTAGCAGGGAGTTGGACTGGATGGTCTCTTTCAACTCTTTGATTATATGATTCAATGATTCAATGATTCTATGAATATATTTTGCTGTTATTTGATTCTGTTGCTCCACACTCCCATCTCCCATCTTGTCCTGACAATGAAAGGTGGAATACATAATCCAAGCCCTCCTGACAGAGGGTCATCCAGTATCTAATTGAAAAGCTCCAGAGAAGGAGACTCCACTTCACTTCCAGAAAAGCCCTAACTGTTAAGAAGTTCTTCCTAGAGTTCAGGTGGAATCTCTTTTCCTGCAATTTGAATCCATTGCCCTGTATCCTAGTTTCCAGAGCAGCAGAAAACAAGCTTGGCCTCTCCTCAATGGGACATCCTTTCAATTACTTAAACAAGGCTATCATGTCCCCTCTCAGTCTTCTTTTCTCCAAGCTAAACACACCCAGCTCCCTATTCATGGCTTTCGAACCTTTGACTGTTCTGTTCACAATAGTCAAAGTTCTGGGACATATTCAAGGATGATCATACCCTTCTTGAATTGCTTTGCTGAGAAATGGACACATAATTATTTAATCTGAGGTCTGATGAAAGTAGAATAGAATGGGACTATGACTTCCCTTGATTGAAACACTACTCCTATTGATGCAGCCTAGAATCTTACTGGCATTTTTAGTTGCCGCATCACACTATGTTCATATTATTACACGAGTGAACATTGGACTGTGGCTCTGGAGACCAGGATTTGAATCCCCTTTCAGCCATGGAAAACCATTGGGTGATCTTGGGCAAGTCAGAGATGTTTTGAAGGCACATAAGAACAACTGGCATCAGATTTTCATCACTTAAGGTATAGAGAAATATAAGCAATACGTTGGATGATAAAAAAAAGTTTGAATCCTACATCACCTTGGAAAACTGCAACAAAGCTTCATTATACAGACTTGGTTAGAACTAACTTGGATGAAAACAATACATGTTCTTTGTTCTATACCTAGCTGGGGAAGCTTACTGCATCTTGCCTTGTATTGCATTATGTTTAATTGTAAAAAAAAAGAGAGACATAAACAAATGTAGCCCGACCTCTGATCAATTTTTTTTTTGCAGTTTTGTGTGGAGATTTGAATATGCAAAGTTACTGCACTGCTCAGGGCTGGGGAAAACAATAGCAACAAAAACAAAGCCACAGAAAACATATTTTGAGAGAAAGCCTGAACCCAAGATCTCTGGTGTCATTTGTCACAGGCTGCTGTTTGTAATTAATTGCTGCTTTTTGTGGCTTTCTGTTGCTTATTTCTGTGGTTTCTAGTCTTTTACATTTGGAAGTTAAATTTGTAATACAATCTTCCAGTGAGGAGTGGTTGCAACCATCCAGCTATCAGCCCCTTTCTTTGGCCAATTTACTCAATAAGGATTTAACATCCATTATTCAAGATTCCCAAAATCTGAAATACACTGAAATCCCAAATCGTCCACATAGGTGTCTGAAACAATGACATCTTTGATTTTTGAAGGTACAAAATATGCATACTTCCTTTCATGCACAAATGTACAGTATTAGAAACAGAGCATAAAATCACTTCCAGGCTATATTACCATTACTAAGATTTCTGTGTGTGTGTGTGTGTGTGTGTCTGTGCGTGCATGTATACACAAAATCCGAAATACTCCAAAATGTAAAATTTCAAATAAGGGACACTTGACCTGGACTAACTGGAGTTTCCCTTCTCCCGGATTTTTCCCTTATTTTAAAAACAAAGTTGGACATCAGAAGCCTACTCATATGTCATTCTTACTTGTACTTTCAATCTTGGTGCTTCTAGATTGTAGAATTTACACAGCTTAATACTACTTTATCTACCATAGTTCAATGCTATGGAATCATGGGAGTTGTAGATTTGAAAGTTTTTTTAGCTTTCTCTGCCAAATCATAGAATCATAGAGTTGGAAGACCTCATGGGCCATACAATCCAACCCTCTGCCAAGAAGCAGGAGAATCGCATTCAAAGCACCCCCAACAGATGGCCATCTAGCCTCTGTTTAAAAGCCTCCAAAGAAGGAACCTCCACCATACTCCACCATACTCTGGGGCAGAGAGTTCCACTGCTGAACAGCTCTCTCTCACAGTGAGGAAGTTCTTCCTAATGTTCAGGTGGAATCTCCTTTCCTGTAGTTTGAAGCCATTGTTCCATTGCGTCCTAGTCTCCAGGGCAGCAGAAAACAAGTTTGCTCCGTCCTCCCTTTATTATTTGAGCCACTCTCCTCTGGACACATTCCAGCTTGGCAACATCTCCCTCCAATTGCGGTGCCCAGAATTGGAATGGACACAGTGTGATTCCAGGTGTGGCCTGACCAAGGCAGAATAGAGGAGTAGACTGACTTCCCTGGATCTAGGCACTAGACTCCTATTGAATGGCCAAAATCCCATTGGCTATCCCTACACTGTAGAATGAATGCAGTCTGACAGCACTTTAACTATCATCACTCAATGTTTTGGAACCCTGGGATTTTTATTTGGTGAGCCACCTGCACTCATTTTTTAGTTTGGTGAGGCACTAACCTGCACAGATTAGAGAGATGGACCAAAACTAACACAATGAAGTTCAACAGGGACAAATGCAAGATGCTCCACTTGCGCAGAAAAAAAATGAAATGCAAAGATATAGAATCAAGGATGCCTGGCTTGACAGCAGTACATGTGAAAAAGATCTTGGAGTCCTTGTGTGAAGGAAGGGGAACATGAGCCAAAAATATCATGTAGTGGGTAAAAAAGCCATTATTTCTGTACTGTTTTCAACTTTTGTTGTTTTTACTATGTTGTTAGTCATCTCAGGTTCTTATTGGAAGAAAGCTAGGATATACACGAATAATAACAATAACAACAACAGCAACAACAACAAATTCTTGAAGCACTCCACTTGTCATTGGGAATATAATGTAATCCATCTCCTAGACTATGAAACATTTCATTTTATATCATGCCTGGGAGTGTGGTGGCATTTCTTTCTGTGGAGCTTTTTAAACAGAGCTTGGATGGCCATCTGTCAGAAGTGCTTGGATTGTGTCTCCTTGCATGGCAGAATGGGGTTGGACTAGATGGCCCTCATTGCGTCCAATTCTATGCTTCTATGATTCATTGTCATTCAGGAAAAGTCAGAGGAGGAGAATCAATTCACTACCTTCCCATGTGCCATGCACCCAGCCATCCAGAGTTTCCTCTGTTTTGAATTGCCAAAGCATGCATTTCCCATTAATGGCCGCGACACAGAGAGTTTTCAATTAAGTCAGAAAGCACTGTTGTAGTAATTACATTATGATATTAGCCCCCGCAGATTAATACATTGGCAGTTGCTCGCAGGTTGCCGTCTGCAGTGGTGTCACGCTCCGCTCGTTCCGTTTGGTAATGAATCCTGAAGACAGGAATGTCTCGCATAAAACTGCATCAGCCATCTGGAAGGCTTTGATACAGTATGGTTGGGTACAGAAGGTAAGCTTTTTCAGGGACTGGAAAGGGCTAACAAGACCCCACCCCAATTTTACTGTCTCTTCCTTCTGCTGACAGCTGTGGTTGTCATGTACTTTCAGGTCATTTCTGACTTATGGTGTCCCAAAGGCAAACCTTTGGCCTGCATAAATAGGAGCCTAGTGTCTAGATCCAGGGAAGTCATGCTCCCCCTCTATTCTGCCTTGGTCAGACCACTCCTGGAATCACACTGTGTCCAATTCTGGGCACCGCAATTGATGGGAGACATTGAAAAACTGGAAATGTGTCCAGAGGAGGGCGACTAAAATGATCAAGGGTCTGGAGAACAAACCCTATGAGAAGTGGCTTAAAGAGCTGGGCATGTTTAGCCTGTTTATGTTTGTTAGTTAGTTTTGTTTCTGTGTATGTGTGTGTATTTGTTTGTTTTATTTTTATGATCATGTATTTCTGTTTTGTAATTTATGGGAGGCAATGTTAAAAAGCCTCTTACTATTGCCAGATTTTTCCAGACCCCAACAACTGAAGCCTTTTCTGCTGAGTCCACCATAATCTCTGCAAATTGTTGCTAATAAAGGTGTGAAACTGTCTAAAACAGCCACTAGGCAGCATTCAGAAACAATTTTTTTGTGACCCCAACATTGGGGTTGGGACCCACAGTTTTAAGAAGCAGTGTGTTAGATAAGCCATGCAGTCCAAATAACCTATGCAATCCAAATAAATGAATTCACATCTCAGAAACGTTGGCAGCCAACTAGATCTTGCTCTCCATCCCTGGAAACCAGCAGAGTAGCGATTCCAGGCAAATCTTGCTTCCAAAGTATTTTTGAAAGTTTTGGCCCATCTCAATTAAAATTGGTTAGAAGTCAATTTCACAGCTGTTGGTTTTTAAGATCTCGCAAAAATGATAATTCACTGTGGAGGTGATAATTTATGTCATCACATTCCCTCCCAGGCAAAGTCTTATACAATTTAAATATTATTCTTCCCTTTCCCTGTTCTTCAGTTCCCAAATTACATGCAGCTCAAAGAAAATTACTGATTTTAACCCAAAGCATTAAAAAAGGAAAGAAGATGGTAGCAAAATCTACTGACTGACAATCTCCACCTGATAACCTAACTATTAAAAAAGCTGAGAAAGTCACTTCTTCTTCCAGAACTCTGAGCTATTGCATATGACTACAGAAATGGGCAAATTTAACTACAAAGTTATGAGGATATTCATCACATATGTTTTCACATGATTTTAACTTTTGCAGATTTTATTGTTGACAGATTTGATTAATTTGTGATGGAAATTGGCCATAGAGTTGTACTGGCTGACCCGGAGATTCCTGAGAGTTATTTCAGGTTAAAAAGTAGCACTTTTTATTCATGTGTTTCCCACTTTTATGGGGTTCCTGGGGTTCCTGAGCCTTCCATATTCACTGGAGTTAGGGATATACTACTCCTGAAAAGGTGAAAAATCATAAAAACATTACAATTTTGCTGTTAACTTAAGAAAATGATCTAGGAATAGGATCTCCAGTGGAAATCTAGGGTCAACTGTCATCACAGATAAATGAACGCTGTTAACAAATCCACATAAGTTGAAGCTGCAAATGTGGATTGTCGACTGTACTATCATTTGGTCACTTGATAATATCTTGTTGATCATTTGGTGCTTAATAGAAACTATCCAAATATTCACATTGAATAAGGCATCCACTTTAAGATTTCAGTGGCTCAAATAACCATGAACCGGAATCTTCTTGGTTTGTCCCAATTTAAACAGGCCCATTCAATCCATTGTGAAATAATTTCAACATGTAGGGTTTTTTTTTTCATGTCAGAAGTGACTTGAGAAACTGCAAGTTGCTTATGGTGTGAGATAATTGGCTGTCTACAAGGACGTTGCCCAGGGGATGCCCAGATGTTTCATGTTTTACCATCCTGTGGGAGGCTTCTCCCATCTCCCTGCATGAGGAGCTAGAGCTGACAGGGGGAGCTCACCCCCTCTCCCCAGATTTGAACTACCAACCTATTTATTAACAGTCCTGCTGGCAAAAGGATTTAACCCATTGCACCACTTGGGGTTCCAAGATATAGGTGAATCTGGTTTATTTAATGTTCTATTCTCATTGGGACTCCTAACGGGTTGTTGAAGGCATTGCTGGAAATTTTAATGTATCTGTAAACCAAGATATGATTCAGAGTAATACTGCCAGGCACCTCCAAGTTGAGTCTAGAAGATAGTTTGATTTTAAGAGCTATTCAACAGTAGAATGCATTCCTTGAGAGTCCAGTGGAATCTCCTTCTCTGGAGGTTTTAAACAGAGACTGAATGGTCATCTGTTAGGATGGTTTGGAATGTGTCTTCTTGAATGGCAGGGTGTTGGACTATACGGACCTTGGGGTCTACTCTATGATTATATGCCTAGAATTAAAACTTGGCTCTGTTTGAAAACTTCAACATGTTACTATGGCGAAGTGGAATGAAGCCACAGAAGAGTAGATCCATTTCTATAAGAGAGAAGAGAGCCCAGAGGATGTTTATCAAATCACTGAATAGGATCCCCAATTGCTTCCAGCCTTGAATGAGGTGCTCCATTACTGTATTTTGACATGGCTTACATTGGGAAGCTGTAAAACCTATAATTAGCAGATTTGCTGCAATCCGACCGGGGCCGATGTCGCCTTTGTCTCATTGTGTGCAACCAAGTATGTTTGGATGCAAATTGCTAATTACTGTATCCCAGTTCCTCTCTTGGAAAGCACGTTTGAAGAGGTTAGACATTTACAGTACTACAGAAACACACATTCTTTTCCTTGCTTTTCTGGGCTTGATGTGGATGAAATGGAGTTTGATGGCAGCATGGTGCTGAAGCAAATGAGGAGGAGGAGGAAGAGAAAATAATCCAATACTGAAAGGGTGATCTTGAGAGTGAGTGAGTGTGAGAGAGAGAGAGATGCAAAAAAAGGAAAGAACAATATCGCCATGCTTTCGAAGGCTTTCATGGCCGGGATCACAGGGTTGTTGTATGTCTTTCGGGCTGTGTGGCCATGTTCCAGAAGTATTCTCTCCTGATGTTTCGCCCACATCTATGGCAGGCATCCTCAGAGGTTGTGAGGCATGGAGAAACTAAGTAAGGAAATGAAAGAATATATATCTGTGTAGAGTCCAGGGTGTGGCAAGAGTCCTTTGTCACTGGGAAGCCAGCATTAATGTTTCAGTTAATCACCCTAATTAGCATTGGAAAGGTTTTTGTCTCTTGCCTGGGGGCATCCTTTGTTCAGTCATTAGCTGTCCTCTGTACTCAGAGTGCTGGTTCCCATCTACTGTTTTGATTTTAGAGTTTTTTAATAGTGGTAGCCAGATTTTGTTCATTTTCATGGTTTCCAATGCTAATTAGGGTGATTAACTGAAACATTAATGCTGGCTTCCCAGTGACAAAGGACTCTTGCCACACCCTGGACTCTACACAGATATATATTCTTTCCTTTCCTTACTTAGTTTATCCATACCTCACAACCTCTGAGGATGCCTGCCATAGATGTGGGTGAAACGTCAGGAGAGAATACTTCTGGAACATGGCCACACAGCCCAAAAGACATACAATATCGCCCCTTGGCTTCAAAGAATCAAAATATCTGTCCCGAGCTTTGAGGCAGGGCACTTAAACAGAACACTGCATGGAATTTGATGTCCATGAGAAAGCTGAATAGAAAGGGGATTTTCTATGGGCACGATTAGTTTTTGTCCTTCCAAGGCCCCCAAATAAAAGGGTCAGTGGGAAGGAGAGGTCACCATTTCAGGGGTCACGAGAGAAGGACAAAAAGACCTTGGTGCTGAGCTGCTATTCAGAGTTCGGAAATGTCCCGATTGGAGTGTCTCCACCCTCTTTTTCTGCCCACCTTGAAGAAGACAACACAACAAAGTCCCGGAGCGTCCACCTCCCAGACAGCTTTTCTTCCCCATCAGAATTTTTACAATTTTTATGACATGTGGTGGGCAGGAGGGAAGAGAGAAAGAGAAGGAGGGGAGGGGGAGAAAGAGAGGGAGGACGAGGCCCCTGACCCCTCACCAGAGTTTAAAACCAGTCTTAATGAACTTAGGCCAATTCATCCCTCTGGCAAAGCTTATACTTCAGGGCAGGACCTCACCGGTGGGCTCAGTGGCTTCAAATGTTAATTCTTTGTTATTTTCTGCCCTATAATCCCCTTCTTACCCTCAGGGTCAGATCTTAGTTGCTGATGAATAGAAGACGTTGCACTGTTCTGAAGCCAAGACTCCAAGAGTCTCAAGTCTTTTCCCATCTCCTGACGGGATGAAATCAGAGATGCCTTTCTTTCAGTCAAATCCGCCTGATGCATGTGTGTGTGTGTGTGTGTGTGTGTGTACGATTGCACTTTCAAGTCCCCTTTGACTTATGGGGTCTCCATACACCATATCCAACAGTGAACTTATAGAAATATCTATATCCAGAATATCAGAGTGAAAAGATACCTTGCAAAGACCTTTGCAGCAGAAGAAAGAGGAAAAGCTGTGGAATTCTGCTAAATGCCAAACTAACATATGTTCATGTCCACTATCTTATTCATTGGTTTTAGGGTTTTTTTTAATTAGCTTTTTTACTGGAAAAGTGTTAGCCAGTCTGATAATAGTTTGATCATATTTGACAAATAACCTCACTGACTAGAGATTATGGATACCTTTAAATGGTGCCTGCTGTAAGTTTTAACTGTTTTATAGGATACGTTAAATTGGGTTTTTATATTGGTATATAATGCTGATTATGTATTGTGTGTGGATGTATTTGTATTGGATTTGTATTTTGTAATCTGCTTTGAGTCCCACGCATGGGAGAAAAGTGGGATAATTAATGATGATGATGATGATGATGATGATGTGCTGGGGAGAAAGAAAGACAAAACAAGGATATATTTCAAGTTGCACTCCAGTTCTGCATTGCCTCCTTTCCAGAATGGCAGCGAATACTAAAAAAAAAAAACCCAGTCTACACAACACATAACACTCTTCACACAACACTATTCTGAATGACTGACAATCTATTTTACTATTATGCTCATACAGTAAGATCATTTTACTACAATTAATAGAAGGTGTATCATAACCCCAGCGGAAATCCCAATGTCTTAAGAGGTACAAAAATGCCTCACAATCCCTGCTGTCTCAGTGGCTGCAGAATCATTTCACAATACCCAAACACCCATAGCTTGAAGTTGAAGATTTATTTTGAGTAGCTGTCAGCCTTCTTTGTTTGCTACACACACACATACACACACACACACACACACACACACACACACACACACACCGGTGTGAATGTCAATATATAGGCAATCAATACAAATATAATAAATTTGTTGTGACATTTTTTGTCCCGGCTGTTATTTCTTCAGGGAGGAAGAAAGCTTTGCATGATTGCAGGAGGCTGTAACTTGAAGTCAGGAGAGCTAGGCTACTCACTGACTTTAGGTGAGATTTTGGATAAATTACTCAAGGACAATATGGCTATTATTTAATAAAATTAGATGATTGAGTAGAGGATAATTTATCAGTAAGAGGATTCACAAGTAAGTAGTTTGTAAACATCCATGACTTATAGAGGGGAGGGGAGGGTGGATGAGAGAAAAGCAAGAACTGTGATTTATTGCTGTACTGTAATATTGTATATGTTATTAAAATTTAATAAACATATTTTTTAAAAAGAGGACTGTGGTGCCACAACACACTGCAAACTCCAGGATTCCACAGGATGGAGTTGTGGCAGTTAAAGTGGAAATTGGCATTATTTACCTCCTTCTACTATGAAACATACAATATCACCTGGAGGACCTAGAAATTCCTGTTGGAGAGAAGGAGATGAAACCAGAGATCTGAGGGTTTGAGTGATGTATTGGTACAGATATAAATTTTGTGTGTACTTTTTTCCAAAGCACATTTTTACTCACCTTTCCTATGCTTCAATTTTGATGCATGAGTTTTCCCTCTGGTATAATGCATTCTCCATAATGCATAATGTTAATGTATACTTTTAAAAATATCCACATTTTGGGGGTGCATGTTGGCTTGATACAGACATTTCTTTGCGAATCAACTTGCCAATTTTTCAAAGGCAAGGGTTTCAATGCAAATATCTGTGCTGATCTGCCTATAATTTTAGCAGTACAGCATTTAACAAATTCATATAAAATTCTGGACTTGACATTTTTTTGCCATTGTACCTCTCATGGGACCAATAGATTTATCCTTTTCCATTGTAAGATAGGCCCCTTCCACACTGCTGAATAAAATCCCACATTATTGCTTTGAACTGGAATATATGGCAGTGTGGACTCAGATAACCCAGTTTAAAGCAGATATTGTCGGATTTTCTGCTTTGTTAGTCTGAGATATATGGCTGTGTGGAAAAGCCCTTAGAGTCAATCTCCTCCAGATTAGGAGGTCATCTTGAAGCTCTTCCAAAATGGAATAATAACAAGGTCTATCATGGATGAAGCTTCATCTAAATTGAGTTCTTATCACAAAACGTGTTCTCCAGTCACTTGATACTGAGAATTAATATTAGCAAAAATTGTACAAGAATCTCAGGAAGAGATGGTTGATTAAATTCATTGGGAAATTGGCCATTTGGCTCACTTCAGCTCCATCATGGGCTTCCTTTCGCAAGCTGGACCTCTGTGGACTATTTGTATAGGCCAAGAAATCTTGATGGAACATACTTATTTTCCTCCTATGAAATTCTCTGTCCTTCCTGCCTGTGTTCTAGCTGGGGGAAAAACATAAGCAGTTGGCATGAAAGGCTTGTTGGCACTTAACTGCCTTCAGATGAAATCTGGAAGTGTGGGAAGACACCAGCAAGGTGTTACTGCAAACAAAGGAGGCACATAAGGAAGACATAAAAGTGGGAAGGAAGAAATTCAGGATAGGTTTGATAAGTATTCTTAAATAAGAAGAATAAGTCAACTAATTGCATGTAGTAAGATGGTGGTGAAAGCTAGCATGATGTACTGGTTTGAGCACTGAACTAGGTCTCTGGAGACCAGGTTTTGAATCTCTGATCAGCCATAGAAATCCACTGGTGGCCCTTCCACACTTGAATAAAATCCCACATTATCTGCTTTGAATATATGGCAGTGTGGACACAGACCAGTTCAAAGCAGATATTGTGGGATTTTGCCTTGATATTCTGGGTTATATGACTGTGCGGAAGGGCCTTGAGTGTTTTTGGGCAAATAGATTCACTCAGCATCAGAGGAAAGCAAAGGCAACCTCTATCTGAACAAATCTTACAAAGAAAACCCTGTGACAGGCCCACTTTAGGTTTACTAAAAGGAGGAAATGACTTTGAAGACACACAACAACAACAAGAAACTATAGTGCAGGGTAAAGACACTTACAGCAATTGGGTCTAATTTTGCACTGGCTCTGAGCAGCCAAGAATTTGGGGCTTTTGGACTGAGACTGAGAGCATGCATCTTCTTGAAACTTCATTGGGATCAGATCTAGTATATGACCAGGTATATGACCAGGTATATGACCAGACCCATAAACTTTGATGCTGGTAATGCTAATGTCATCTGCTTCACACAGTCCTGGAAATAGGGATGGTGACAAAGGACACATTCTCTGCTACTGGAGTCTCCTCTCCAGGGAAATAGCTGGTGGTTATATATCACGGATGGTGTATAGCAAGGTAACTGCATTGAAGCTCATGGGATTTGTAGTTTGTTGTGGCACTACAGCTTTCTGTGGTAACTCACAAAACTACAAATCCCAGAATTCCACAGCCAAAAGCCATGGCAGTCAATGTGGAATCAAACTACTATAATTTTGCAGTATGGATACACCCAGGCATATGTTGGGCTAGCACTTGTATATATCACCAGTAGCTTATGGCTCCTATGAATGATAGACCTCCGGAAGATCTGGTCACCAACTGCCCCATGCTCTGGCTAGCAAGTGGCCCAGGCACCAGGTGGTTGGAGTTCAAGAGCTGTTGAATAGTTCAATTATCTCCAGGTCAGTGACAGGTTATCCAAAGAAGATGAAGGACGAAATAAGAGAGTGGTCATCAGCTGGTGCAGAAGTCATTACAGCAAGTCAGTATTTGAAATATACAAAACCAGCAAGGAACAAAGCAGAGCCATCAATCACATTAAGTCCAAAGGTCAGGAGAAACACAAAGACACTACTTCCAATCCTCAAGATAAGATGGTTGCATGTAACAGAGATGCTAGGGAGTTGGGAGATTTATGGACAGCTGCCTTCAAAACAGCAGTTGCCTAATCAATCAGCTTCTCCTATTTAACAGCTGCTGGGATCACTCCACAAAAGATGGGGGCATATTTTCAGGATCTTCCATCTCCTGCTGGGAAGTGGGGTCCCCCAATCTCTCAGCCCACCAACTCCTAGGACTCAAGAGAGATTGCCAAGGGCTGTACATTTGTGGACATATGACTCCTCCTCCATATCCGAATCGTTGGATAAACCCTCTTCAGGTCTTGAAAACTTTGGGCTTCCTTCATTGACTCACTCCAACTGTCATGCAGCCTTCCATATTGCAAAAAGACCCCCAAAACCCAACAACACTATAATCTTTTCCAGTGAGCCATGTTGCCACATGATACAACCAAAGCATGCTATCTTCCTTTTAGTCACGTTTTGACTTCTAGCGAGAGTTCAGGCTTTGATTGCTCATTTCTTCTTTTATTTTTGGTGGTCCAGATACTGCATCCTAAATCCTCTAGAGAGGCAACTGGTCACCTCTCTTTTCCCAAACTATTCTGTAATGTGATAATGTTGGTATGCTTAATTCTGATTTCCTTGGGAGAAGGGGTCCAAGGTCCTTCCAGAGCCTAAACCAGCTCAAGAAAACCCACCAAACTGCCCCGTGCTATCTTAATACAAGGGTGATTTTGGAGTTGTGGGGACTTGGCTCTGAGACCTATGAAGGTTGTCTATCCATGGTGCTGGGACTATTAGCAGTTCCTGATCATGCCAGATGTGCCTGCTACCACATCAAACCTTCCTTCTCCTTCAGAAGAAACCTTTTTTGAATGTGAGATACAAAAACTAGCTAAACTAGCCTCATTTGCATGACAGTTTTGACCATCATGAACAGGGATCATTTTGTACTGCATACTCATCTTCTCTCCAGCCACAAAACCCTCTTCAAAGAGCTCATCAAAACATACTATGCAAATACTCGACTCACAAAACTCTGTAGTAACAGTAATAATAATCCTGAAGCATGGGGAAGAAGTGCTGCTTTTTTATATTTCGGAGGCTCCTTACTGGTTTCCATGGTAATTAATGGCGTTAAG
Organism: Anolis carolinensis; assembly: GCF_035594765.1. Classification (NCBI taxonomy): domain Eukaryota; kingdom Metazoa; phylum Chordata; class Lepidosauria; order Squamata; family Anolidae; genus Anolis; species Anolis carolinensis. The sequence goes on from NC_085843.1 coordinate 10,977,129, forward strand.
AGCTGTTTGTAATTCGGAAGGCCTCAAGTTCAAGAAAGGAGAAGAAAAAAAGAGGAGGAAATGAAGCTTTTATTAGCATGTTAACAAATAAAGAGTTCCATCTGCAATTTCTTCCAATACCGCCAGAAAAACATCACTCTCCAAAGACCTTAGAATGAATATATATGTGTATGCTGTAATTTACCCTTTTTTTGTACCTTTCATGATAGTCTCCTGCGCCATTACCCAAAATTTAATTAATTAAAGCCTTCCCACTTTGAGGTAGCAAACAGATGCATTTAGTTAATTATTGGGAAGTTTGCTTCTAAAAGAGCTATTCATCTTCAAAGACCACCAAGTGTTTTGCAAACCATTAAGCCTCCTTTTGCAACCCAGGCATTTTAATCAGACACCCAAAGCTTATATTTGGCTGCTCCACTCAACCTCGCTGTAAGCAACCTTTGTTTCCTAATGAAAATGAATTATCATTGCTCTGAACTTAAGGCAGATGTTAAAGCAATTTCCCAGAAGATCCTCAGAGACCTATTGAACAGTATGGCAGGACTGTTCTACCTTTCATCACTTATTTATTTCTGAGAAGCTTTCAAAAAAAGATTTCATAGGATTCTGAGAAAGTCTGCCACCTAAGTGGTGCATGCCATCCTTAGAGCTTCATCTCAAAATGGCCATGTAGATGTTACAAATTGGTCATTGTGTTGTGTATCTTCAAGTCATTTCCAAATTATCATGACTCTAAGACAATCCCATTGTAAAGTTTTCTTGGCAAGATTTGTCCAGAAGAGCCTTTCTTTGAAGTTGAGATAATAGGGTTGTCAGAGTGAAAACTGGAGACATCTCTTCTGTCTTTAATGGTTGTGTAGCAGAGGAGGTTTCAGTAGGTGTTGCTTACTACCTGTTTGCTTTACAGGTCTTGTCTTCTAAAATTCCCTCTTCTATAAAGCCATTAAAGATACTAGGTCCATGTCCAGTTGTTGATCTAGCAACCTTATGAGGAAGTGTGACCTGCCCAAGGTCACCCAGTGGAGTTCCATGGTCAAGCAGATGTTTGAACAGGGTTGTTGTGTGCTTTCCAGGCTGTATGGCCATGTTACAGAAGTATTCTCTCCTGACGTTTCACCCACATCTATGGCAGGCATCCTCAGAGGTTGTGAGGATATGGAGAAACTAAGCAAGGAAGGTTTATATATTTGTGGAAGGTCCAGAGTGGGGGGGGGGGGAATTCTTGTCTGTTGAAGGCCAGTGTGAATTAAAGCCCAAATGCCTGCCATAGATGTGGGCGAAACATCAGGAGAGAATGCTTCTGGAACATGGCCATACAGCCTAGAAAACACAATACAAACCTGTGATTCTGGCCATGAAAACCTTCGACAACAGATATTTGAACCTTGATTCCCCAGAGTCCTAGTCCAGTGCTCAAACCATCGCACTACACTGATTTTCTGATGTTACAATTACATGACAAAAAGCAAATGAACACTTGTATTGGAAGCTGCCATGTTGACCTCCAGTGCCTATCACTTAAAACCCCAAGAATCAATTTTATGACCAACTTCTACCATTTTGCTTTTCACAAATGATTACCTCCAGAATTCTTGTCAACAGTTGATTTGTATTGCTAGATCAAACAGTTTGATGATTTGGAAGAAAATATAAATTCGGATTGCAGACAAATATTAGGAAAACAAAAGGAATGTGTAGGCATCGAACTGTTGCCAATTGTGTACACCGCCCTTCGGGTGAAAAGGGCGGGATATAAATGTTGGAAATTATAATAATAATAAATAAGAATGAAGATAGATGACTGATTTAACTTTAAACTGAATGATGATGACATCAAAATAGTTAAAGATTTTGTCTAAGTTCCATCGTTACTCAAAATGGAGACTTTAGGTAAGAAAAGAGAGGATGGCTAGGACTTGGAAGAGCAGCTATGAATCATAAAATTATAAGAGTTGGAAGGGGCCCCATGGACCATTGGGTCCAATTTCTTGCTTAATGTAGGATTCCCAGCTAGAGAATCCACAGCAGGTAGCTATCCCCTAGAAATGACAAAGATTAAATTGAGGTTGTTCTACTTTGAGCCTACCATGAAATGGCGTATCTCACTGGAAAAAACAATAACGTTCAGTAAAGAGGGAAGCTATAGCAAAAGAGAGTACATGACAAGTGGATAAGGACCATAGCTTCATTCATGGAAGCTACAGACCTGAGTCTGCAAGGGCTGAATTACTGACATGGAGTTCTTGGAGGTCTCTCATTTATCTGGTCACCATAAATCCAAGTCTACTTGATGGCCAAAAACAACTACAAAGCACAATTGTTTGCATGACTCTTTTTATGCTAGCATAGTTCACCAACAGGATTGCAGCCTCCTAGTCATTCTTCTCCTATAATTACCTGTTACAGTTAGCTAGCTGGCACTAGCTGGCACAAATGCTTCTTGAGAGCCAACTTCCACTCTCTCTGCCTTTGAAATGTTGATCTTATGTCCATTCTGTCTGCAGACAGCCCACTGAAGGGGATGGATGGAAATTGCCAAGCAGGAGGGAGACAGAAGATTGCACTCCAAGATGGGTTATCAAACCATCTCCCATCTATTTAGATTTAATTAAAAGTGCATGTCAAAAACGGTTGGATTCTGCTGTACCCGCAGCAGTGAGAACACGCTGTTTTCAACAAGGTGATAATTATTTCCTTCTACAAGTAGCTTTCGAGAACATTTCCACACCAGGGTATTTCTATAACTAAGATGACTCAGGTTGGCATACGCTGTCGATTTGGATTTGAGATGAACTATCTTGCGAGGAAAGGGAGAGGGCAAATTACAAGCAGAATGTGTTTCTTTCCTTTAAAAAAAAATCTCATCACCACCACCAATCATCCATAAAATAATGGCATACATCCCATTGGGCAGTTATAAGCTAGACTTATGTTTTTTAAAATCATTTCATACTCACTTTTGTGGCACCATTGCCATGACCACAAGTGAAACACACCTTGAAAGTCAGTGGGCTCTCTTGAGCAATGGAGTTCTATGGTGCTGGTAAGTAATGTGCTGCAGAATGACATGATCAACCCCTTTTACCAATAAGTGATGATATGAGGAACAGAAACAAGGACCTTTCTGGGTTCCTGCTATAATTCTTCATTGTACCATTACTTCTTAGCAATAGGTCATGTCATCCTGCAACACCCTATTCACCAGCACTATAGAACTCCATCGTTGGGTTGGATGGCTGGATTTTCAGGTAGATTTCAGGGTTCTGATCAAGCAGTGGAGCATTGCTATCATAACATAACTAGGTCTCCTATGTAGGATCTTGGGCAACACTTGTTGACCATTTTGGCAATATTCCAGAGCAGAAAAAAACATAAGTTACTATAACAATAGATACAATGGTTAAATTTCCTTGGAATCAACTCTTAAATTTACCACTCAAGAACTATTGACCAGGCTGTGGCGCAGGCTGGAAAGCAAGCCAGCTGCAACAAATCAACAAATCACTCTGACCAAGAGGTCATGAGTTCGAGGCCAGCCCGGTGCCTGCGTCTTGTCTCTGTCTCTGTTCTATGTCATGGCATTGAATGTTTGCCTTTATGTGTGCAATGTGATCCGCCCTGAGTCCCCTGCTGTAAATAAATAAATAAATAAATAAATAAATAAATATTGAAATACTATAGCATAAAGACACTGTGCAAATGCAATATGAAGATAGCCATGGACCCATCATAAAGCTAGATGTTCACAAGCTCAGGTCACAAGTAAATATGCAGATAGTAAGACAATCTGATTGGGTGCCCAATCCACTAAATGGCTATATAATCTATGCATGCTGGATACTTCCTGAGATGTTCTCCAGAAGCAAACATTTTGAATATCCTCCTTGCAAGCTATGGTTGAGTTACATTTCTTCCTACCTTGGAAAAAGACATATAGTTCTCCCACAAGGAGATATTTGAAAATTTGATAGGAGGAATATGTGTTACACTGCTTCAGCAAGATTTGAAGCCTATTATTGAGTAGACTTAGTGAATCAATGGGATTTACCTGAGTACAGACTGCCTAGTCAACAATGGAGTTGTAGAATCTAGTGTAGTTGGGTTTAAATAATAAGATTCAGGTCCAGATGTTGTAGGAATGGAATGGGAATGTATCAGTTTCCTGACTGAATTTAGAGTTCCAACCCAAGAAAAAAATTATACTCAATCTTTACATTTGGTGGCTCTGCTGATTTAAATGTTGCACAAACCAGTGTTATGTAGCAGGAAAAGAAACTTGGGATAACTAAAGTTTCCATTTTGAATGTTACATAATTTCCCTTCTTGGGTGAAGGCAAAACATTTTTGAGTTTCAGTGTCTAAAACTGAACAGTTTTTGAAAAACATTGCAGTTTTCTGGGCAAGCTGTGCAGCTTTCATACAAAAGCTGTACAGTTTTCAATTGTTGCTTTAAAATGGTGTGTGCGTCCTAAGCTATGAGGTGAAAAGCTGTCCCATTGTTTTCGACTTCTGTGGGATTTTAAAAATTGAGATTTATCATCCTTAATGTATACTGAGTTTCAAACCCAGCTTGAAGGATTTCCCCCTCATTTTCATGGTTTCCAAGCATGAGACAAGCTTAGAGAGGTGCCAGGCTTGAAGATCTATAAAAGATTAATAGATCTGGGAAATATTCATAAAGCTGGGAACTCGTTAGAACTACAAGGACTTGAAAGGAGCTAAACAACAAAAACATCAACAACGACTTTACGGGGGAATTGCCAAAACAACCCGCTGAGGACTGAGCCTGCAGAGTTGGCACAGAATCCTGGACAACTGTTTTGGAGAAATGAAAATGAGGATGGGAAAAACAGAATACTCTGGAAGAGACTATGGCTGGATGGAGTCTCACCTAGAACACATCAGGACAACATTTTCCTTCATGTATGGTCTATATGTTGATGGCAAACCCCAGGATCACAGGTCCCCAAATCTCCTAGCATTTGGGGACCAGTGGGGTGACATTACATTTTGTACTTTAGGATGGGTTGGGATGATCCATTCAGATTCAAATCGTTGTGCCAGCCCCTCTATTGCAGATTTTATAATCCCAACTGTTGTCTATATAATGTTGATACCAATGAGCAATGGAGTTTCTGCCAGGCAGAATACACACAATCTCTTCATTTGAAGGATATACTGAAGGCAAACCATTGGCTCATTCTACTCCAATACTATACTCCAGCAAAAGCTCCCCAGACATGGATACTTTCCATCCTAGTTTTTAGATACTAAGGATTATAGTATTAAACGTACAAGCAGTCGCCAAGTTATGAACAAGATAGGTTTTGTAGACTTGTTCTTAAGTTGAATTTGTATCGAAACTGGAACAGGTACAGTTTTAAGTGTAATTCCAGGTAAATTGTCTGTCTGTCTATCTATCTATCTATCTATCTATCTATCTATCTATCTATCTATCTATCTATTGATCAATCTAACTTTGTATGGTGTTTGTTTCGCTGTCTGTGTTCCTGTTCAGAAGATTTCACCTCACTTTCTGTCCCTAATAATTGGATTTTGGATTTTGGATTGGATTTTGAAAAATTTAGCTTCCTTTGAACTGGAAACAAGAACTGGTAAGAAAGCTTCAGTGGAAACCTCTTTTCCCCATGGCAACTCTTTCAGGAGTGAATTTCCCTTCCTGGGGGTAGACTTCTTTCACTTCTTGTTGTCTCATCCATTCTTAACTATGAGTCATATGTAAATCGTATGTAAATCGTATCGGCTTTGCTGTTTGCTGAAATTATTATTATAAATAATAATTATCTTTTAAAAGTGATTTCTGAAGTAGGGGAAGGAGGAGAAAAACATAAGGAGAGGAGAGAAGGGAAGAAGCTACAGGGTGACTCAAGACTCAGAGCAACCCTAAAGAAAAGCACCCAAGAGATGATTTCTTTTCTCTCCCAAGTCCCCAAATGTGAGCACCCATCCACACACCCACTTTCCAACTTCCAGTCCCACTAAATAAAAAGAAACAAGAAAATAAAGGACAATAAAAAAAGGTTCAATTCTAGAAGCCAAGCCAAAAACATGGCAGCTGGGCCGTTGCCATTATAGCCAGCCGGAGAAGCCAAAGAAGTCAAAGAAAAATGGCTAAAATGAATCCATGCACAAGTCTAATGGCCACTCTAGTCATGGAGGATACATTCCTGGACTTACTATAGAAATGTGAAACTGCCACCAATAGCAAATAATGTTGAATAACAAAACCTACAAAACCCTAGACAGTACATTCTAGATCCAAAAACATGCCTCTATATACTCAATAGAATCATGTTGGAGTACCAAGGCAATGATTAGAGAAAACATCTCTGCAACATTTCCACCCTCTCCAGAATGAGTTTATGGTCATCTTTTGGCAAGAACGTATCACAGGATTACACAGGAAGCCTCAAGAAATGCCTACAAAGAACATAGGTTTTCCAATTTGGGTAAGTGAAATTGTGGCTACTGGTCCTGCAGATATGAGTGTCATAACAGTATTTGGGTTAATCAGGTTTTTAAAAGGTTTAACTTTGGTTAGAACATATACAAAACTAGTGCTACTTAGACTGGTGCCAATGCATAACCATCAGCTTCTGGAGAGCTTACAGGAAAGAAACAACTGTAGCCAATGGACAAAAATGTGATATTGGTCCCAGAAATGTTTTTTTTTTTTTTTTTGGGAGGCGGGAATGGCAGACATCAATTGAACACATCAGTTACTTTAAGAAACATTGCACTGAATGTCTCTACCCCCCTTCCTTATCTCTGCCTGTCATCTATCAATCTTTCACAGGTTGGGTATCCCTTATCTAAAATGTTTGGAGAAAGATATATTTTAGAACACCTACATTTGCATATACGTACATAATGGGATACTTGGTCTCCAGCTACACTGCCATATAAAGAAGTTTGAAAATGTGTTATATGTCCGGTGTAGAGTTGTACAATACTAAGGGGCCAGGCTGTGGTGCAGGCTGGTGAGCATCCTGCTACAATAAATCACTCTGACTATGAGGTCATGAGTTCGAGGCCAGCCTGTGGCGGGGTGAGTACCCATCAATTAAAAAAAAAAAGCCCTTGCTCGTTGCTGACCTAGCAACCCAAAAGATAGTTGCTTCTATCAAGTAGGAAATAAGGTACCATTTATAAAGTGGGGAGGCAAATTTAACTAATTTATGATGTTGGAATGAGGAAATGCCATCACAGTGGATGATGAAGCAGCTGCTTTCCCCTGTGGCCAGAATTGAACATCCCTTCAGGAGAAAGTTAAATTGCCTTTGCGTCTGTCTCTGTCTTGGTTCTATGTGTATATGGACATTGAATGTTTTCCCTATATGTATATAATGTAATCCGCCCCGAGTCCCCTTTGGGGTGAGAAGGGCAGAATATAAATACCATAAACAAACAAACAAACAAACAAACAAATAAATAAATACAATTACGTTTAACTACATTGAACTGCAGATGGAGTCTCGGAGACGAGACACAAGCAAAAATACAAAATTCATTGATGTTCCATATACACCTCAAATGCATATCCTGATGGTCATTTTAGGCAATAGTTTGAATAAATTTGTCTATAAAAGAAATTTTGTGCAACCTGAACCACAGAAAAACAAAAATGCAAGCATCTCAGACATCCATGTGAACAATTTCAGATTGTGATGAATTTTGAGTTTCAAAATTCTGGTTAAGGAATGCTCTACCTATATCTTGTTTATGTACACTTCCCCATTCACTATCCTGAGGGGATGACCAACTAGTAAATAGTTTTTGTGGGATTTTACACATTTTAAAATGCTTTCTCCCTCACTTGAAAAGCATACTTGAGTTCCTCTAAGATGAGACAAACATATAAGATGTTGGGGGTATTTCAGTGGAATGGCGCTTTTGAATTATAACACAATGGCTGTGTGGGCAAAAAATTAGGAACAGAGTAGGAGGGGAAATTGCCCTTTAAACCATACAACCTCCTGAGCACACAACACTCAGGGTTTTGAAGAACCTTTGAAAGAGCCCTGGGACTGATCCAAGAAACAGCTGCAAACAGATGCCCAAAGAATGGAACAAGTTGGATGCAGAGGCGGCAACAATCAGTTAAACTGAGCCAAACCTATAGGAGTTATGTTGCAAGGAGTCACGCTATTTTAGTCCAGTCCAAAACAGCCCTGACAGCGTTGCCAACAATAAGAAAATGATTGTGTTACATTCCAGTATCCACACTGCTAGAAGATTACAAATACAACCTTGTTATAAACCTCTATACATTCCCAAAAGAAAACCTCTCCTTTATTGATAACATAGGAGTGTATTTGTACTTCTCAGTTCAACTCATAAAGGGAGCCCCATTTTCAACCACTTTACTTTCCTTTTTGGCTATTTGTATTTGCTTTAATTTCATAAGCTGCTTTTGGTCTCAGAGTTGGGAAAAAAGAGATATAAATGAACAATTTCAAACAAAATAACAAACGTCTCAATGATACTGCTATACACAGAATAACAAAAGCGAAGTTACAAAACAAGATACATTACATGAAACAGAACACATTGTTGGATGATACCTCCCTGACTCCTAGATTCTTGGACAGATTCTGAAACATTGATGGTCTAAGGGCCGGGCTGTGGCGCAGCTGGCTAGTAACCAGCTGCAATAAATCACTACTGACCGAGAGGTCATGAGTTCGAAGCCCGGGTCAGGTTAAGCCCCCGACCATTAAATAGCCCGGCTTGCTGTTGACCTATGCAGCCCTGAAAGACAGTTGCATCTGTCAATTAGGGAAATTTAGGTACACTTTATGTGGGGAGGCTAATTTAACTAATTTACAACATCATAAAACTGCCAGCAAAACACGAGGAAAGGAATGAGGAAGTACAGCCACTAGTGGACAGTGAAGCAACAGCTCCCCCTGTGGCCGGAATCGTGAAGCTGGAAAAAAATGTTAAATGCCTCTGTGTCTGTCTATATATGTTGTTTGTCTGTTGGCATTGAATGTTTGCCATATATGTGTTCATTGTAATCCGCCCTGAGTCCCCTTCGGGGTGAGAAGGGTGGAATATAAATACTGTAAATAAATAAATAAATAAGGCTGGCTCTACGCTGGAGAGTTAATGCAGTTTGATCCCACTTTAACTCCCATGACTCAATGCTATTGAATCCTAGGAATTTTAGTTTGATGAGGCAGAGAAGGCTAAAGACTTGGTGAAATTACAACTCCCAGGAGTCCATAGCATTTCATAATCTTATCCTTTCCAGAAGACTCAGGGAAAATCAAACTGATGCAACCTTTCCTATTTGTCTGCTCTTAATAACTTTTGCCATCAGGCTCCCACTTTGGCATCAGTTTGTTATCATCTCCATTGTAAGGTCTGCATGAAAAAAAAAAGATCATATTTTTATTCATCTCTCTGCTCCTCACATCATATGTCCTGCATGTATTTCTGATCTTTTTGGAGGCAGGGTCCCACAACACAGGCATTCTCCAAACATGTTTCCCAAATGTATGCCCTATCTCCATTTTGGTACACATCTTTTCTAAGCAGTCTCCAATAACAAGATATTTCTCTGTGCATTGCTTAATTAGAGAGCAGCATCACAGAATTTGCAGGGGTGAGGATGCCAAAGGATAATTGCATTCCTGTTTGCATATTAGTTCAGGAACTGTGAATTAGGTCAATTCAAATTAGAAGGCAAACCAAACAAATTTCTCCGCCATCTCTATTAGAAGGATAGCACGGTGGTGTGGTTTAAGTATCCGACTTCAACTCTGGAGAACAGGGTTCGAATTTGTGCTCAGCCATGAAACCTATTGTGTGACCCTGGGCAAGTCACTCTCTCTCAACATCAAAGGAGGCAAAGGCAAACCTCCTCTGAACAAATCTAGCCAAGAAAACCTTATGCTAGGTTTGCCTTTAGGTTGCTATAGGTCAGAAATGACTTGAAGGCAGGAGCCCCCAGTGACACAACGGGTTAAATCCTTGAGCCAGCAGGACTGCTGACTTGAGGTTGGGTTGCTGACCTGAAGGTTGCCTTTTCAAATCCACCCTGGGGAGAGGGCAGATGAGCTCCCTCTGTCAGCTCCAGCTCCCCATGTGGGGACATGAGAGAAGCCTCCCACAAGGATGGTAAAACATCAAAACATCTGGGCATCCCCTGTGCAACATCTTTGCAGATGGCCAATTCTCTCACACCAGAAGTGACTTGTAGACAGTTTCTCAAGTCGCTCCTGACATAAAAAAAATCTTGAAGACACATCTCAACAATAAGAATGACACAGGAGGAAAGCACCTATACATATTGGCTACCTTTTAGATAAGCTATATGGCTCCCTGCACTGCTTAACACGCATGCACGCATACGACCACCACTGCTGGTTTTTCAAACCTTTTGCTTTAGGTTTTTCATCCTTCCTTTCCCAAAATGTTGCTGCATATTTAGAAGGCCATAAAAGATCTTGAGGAAGCAAATTAACTCCTGGGAGTGGGATATTTTTTAGACTGTGTGAATAAAACTGTGGATACTGAATCCATAGATAAGAGGGCAATATTGCATATCTATACACATAATAAAAGTGTATGTGGCATGGATGTCCGCTCACACAGAAAGCCTCCGGCCTCCACAAACAGGTTATAGTTCCCAGTGCTGAGAAGCCACTAAGTTACTCCTTCTAGGACACTGCAGGTTACAGTGAGCATCTCCCAGTGTTCCTTTCTTTTCCCATTTGCATGACCCCACCCCCTGTCTCTCTCTTAACACTTTCCTATCCTTTCCTATGGCACACAGCAAACAGAGCAACTGAACAGACTGGAGAGGTTTGGGGAGAATTTATCATGATTTATAGGAGTTGTAGAAACTGGGATGTATAGTTCACCTGCAATCTAAGAGCTCTCTGAACCCCACCAACGATAGACCTGGAACTAACTTGGCTCACAGACTCAACATGGCCAAATTTGCATACTGGTGACGTTTGGGGGTGATTGACTTTGACATCCAGGAGTTACAGTTCACCCATATTCAGAGAATACTGAATCCAGTAGATGATGGATCTTGACCAAACTTGATGCACAGACCCAACATGGCCAGCTGTGAATACTGGCATGGGTTCGAGGTGATTTCCCTGGGAATCTAGGAGTTGTAGTTCACCCTTATCCAGAGAACACTGAACCCAGCAGATGACTGATCTGGACCAAATTTGGCACACAGACCCAACATGGCTAACTATGAATACTGGGAGAGTTTTGGGAGGATTGACCCAAGAATGTTGGGAATTGTAGTTCACCAAAATCTTTATGCATTTTCTAATGGGAGCATTCATAAAAAACAAAGCAAAGACTGATTTTTTTCTAAGACATAGCATAACATATAATCAAACTGATATTACCTAACATCCAAAAGCAAACAAGGCCCTTTTCAAATAACCCACGCATCACCAAGTATCCAAGCTAGTAGGTAAATAAATGATAATGATGAAGTGGAAAAAGAAGAGAAGGGAGAAAGCAGAGGAAATTGTGGTACTTTTGTTCCACTTTCAAAACACAAGATCGAGTTTGGAGTCAAAGGGCCCACACAGCCATATAACCCAGAATATCAAGGCAGATAATCCACAATATTTGCTTTGAACTCGGAGTCCACACTGCCATATAATACAATTCAATGTGGATTTCATACAGTTGTGTGGAAGGGGCCAGGGAACCCTAATCTCGGAACTAAACTGCCTGCGAAGTTTGTTTTGAAACAATCTTGAGAATTCCTGCACTGAATGATTGAAATGCAGCTTGGGCCATTTTTTTTAAAAAAAGGCAACTTACTCATCTCTCTCTAAAATAAACCTCCAAAAAGTTTTTAAAAATCAAAATAAAGAAGCCATTTCAACTGATGTGTTACCATTCCAGTGCATCGGAACAATGGGTTGCCTCTAGGAAGAGACAGGTTTATCCTTTTGGTTCACTGGGTGGCATTGTGTGAATGGGACAGCTTTGCTCTTTTCTCTTTCTTTTTTTGGAATGGATGGTTCAGAAATTCTGCTGTGAAGGGCATTTGGAATTGGCCCATTCATCGGCTCAGAGGCTCTAAGATGAATGCTATCATGAGGATGGGGTGTGCACACAGTGAAACGGAGTTGAAAAGAAATCTAAAGTGAGAGTGAGATCTAAAAATGGGGCAGCCTCCTTCAAGCACTGAGGCTTGAATTGACCACCCTCTTCCATGTATTAACTGAACAGTTTGGCCAGAGGATGCTGTTCCCTTTCGTTTTATTAATTTATTTTTATCCTGACTTTCTTGTAATAAAAGGACTCAAACTGGCCATTCTATTATTTTGTCTTTCCTCTCCTGCATCCAGTGTGGGCTCTTTATGATGAATGACAGGTATAAGTTTCCAGTCTTAAGATAAACCATGGAAAAGCTGTGGGCAAAGGCACTAAAATAAAATTAAGTTTTTTCATAGGAAGACACAGTATGCATCTGAGATAAAATGAAATGAAATACAGTACTCACTTATCCAACATTTGCTTATCCAACATTCTGGATTATCCAATGCATTTTTGTAGTCAATGTTTTCAATACATCGTGATATTTTTGTGCTAAATTCATAAATATAGTAATTACTACGTAGCATTACTGCATACTGAACTATTTTTTCTGTCAAATTTGTTGTATAACATGATGTTTTGGTGCTTAATTTGTAAAATCATAACCTAATATGGTGTTTAATAGGCTCTCCTTGTTATCCAACGTATTCGCTTATGCAACGTTCTGCCGGCCCGTTTATGTTGGATAAGTGAGACCCTACTGGCCATTTTTTTCAGGATCAACAACCAATTCTGAATGTTTTTGTTTTATTAATCTATTCAGGCTAACTTAATGTATTCAGGCTCAGGATGATGAGGTTAATAGGGCATGGCAGGAGCATTTTGATCATATAGTATATTGCTCTTATTCACAGATTTATCTGTCAACTATGAATTCACTTATCTTTGCTCCAATGTGATTCTATGGTATGTTCCCATCCCAAAGAAAGTCAACATATAGGGTTCACTATTACCTGCAATTTTGAATATCCAGGAGGGGATTTTGGAATGGGTCTGACATGGATACATTAATCATACTATACTGATTATCATGTTGATTTTATTAGGCTTTATGGATATTGATGGTTTTATGACTTGAGTTATTTTAGTCATTTGGAATGTTATTCTTTTATTTTAGCAGAAAGGCAGGAGAAAAAAGATATACCATATATGCTTGAGTATAAGCCGACCTGAATATAAGCCGAGGCATCTAATTTTACCACAAAAACTGGGAAAACTTATTGACTTGAGTATAAGACGAGGGTGGGAAATACAGCAGCTACGGGTCAAATTCAAAAATAAAAATAGATATTAATAAAATTGCATTATTTGAGGCATCAGTAGGTTAAATGTTTTTGAATATTGATATAAAACTGTAATTTAAGATAATAATAAGACTTTAATAAGATAAGACTGTCCAACTCTGAATACCTATATACTCAAGTATAAGCTGACCTGAATAGAAGCCGGCCAGGACCCTCACTCGAGTATGAGCCGAGGGGAGCTTTTTCAGCCCTAAAAAGGGCTGAAAACTAGGCTTATACTTGAGTATATGCAGTAATAAATAGGATCAAAAAAACTAAGATGACAAGATCCCAAGAGATAGGCTGCCCACCAGAAAATATTGGCCTATATTTTGGATGGTGTCTGATTCAGGGGAGCTTTATATCCTGGAGCTAGGTTGTGAGCCGGCCCCGTGCCTTCTCCCAGCTGCTCCCTTAATTGGCACTTAGTGGAAGATGATCCAACATGGTCCTCTCTCGTGTTGTATCTCTTTTTATTATTTGCTTGCACTTTCTCTCATATATATATATATATATATTCTTCAATAAACTGCTTTGCTTGTGTATCTGGCTCAAGTGTGGTTTTCAGAGTGCTCTCATTGCCTTGGGGTGCAACACATAGTTTGACTTATCATTGGTTGAAAGTAAGTACTGTACTTTAACTTTTACCAAAAAGAAAAAGAAAAGAAAACAACAACAACAGAAACAACACCCTGATCCTGTTTTCTCAGTAGAGTAGCAACAGTCAAGGGCTGAGTGTTTAGACAGAGACTATCAAGAATTCTTGGACTGTGTATTCCTTCATGTCTGAATAGGGTTGGACTGGATGGATTCTCCGAGCACAAAGATTCTATCATTCCATCTCCTCCATGCTCAATCTTTCACTTCGATCCCAAGAACAATATCTACATTTATCACTTCGATGGAAGAAACTGTTTGAATAGGGAAAATCTCGGGGCGTGTGGACGATCCATTCGTTATCAGTCTTGTGAATTGATAGGTTGTTGGGGGAGGCTGATGCATCATGTGCCTTACCCACTCTGCAGAATTATATGCAAATGTATTCAACTCTAACGATATTTATATTTGCTTGCCTGGCCATGCAGAATCGCCCACGATTCATTAATTCAGTCTGAAGTGCTTTGAGGATTTAGAATATGGCCTAAGCGCTAGCATTATTAAGTATTATTGCTACCGCTGTTATTGTTATTAAGATGCATTTCAGACACCATTCATAAAAATGAGGTTTCAAGGTTACCAGGAGAACCCAGTCGAGAACTGCAGTAAAAGTTGTGCTTCCCATGTAATTATGCAAATGCAAGCTTTTAGTGTGGAGTCTCTCCCCCAGAGGAAAACAGGTAAGTGAGGGAATGTGCAGCCTTTTCAATGGAAAATCTGGGCTGCAAGCCAGTCTCGACTCCTAGATATTAATCTAGGAGAAAAGGCAGAGGCTAGAATCCTGTATTGTGGTTTCTGCACAATGTTGCAAAGAAATGTGTGTGTTTGTGAGGAATTTTCCTGTTGAAGAGGGAGGAAGGGAATATTAACCACTGCACTGAAGAAAAAATAGGCACAAGATTGTCTCGCACTTTTGTTGGTTCTCCAGCATGATTCTTTGGTCAACCTTCAGCAGAAGTTGCTCATAGAGGGCGCATCCAGACAGCCCCTTTAATGCGGGACTTCCCAAAATAAAAAGGGGGCTGTCTAGATGATGTTAGTGAAAAACATGACTTAATTTGCCACAAACCAGGAAAAACCTGGTTTATCATGAATTTAATTTTTAGTGGGTTTATTCCACACCTCCTTGGAAGGCGCGGGATAAACCCACTACTTCTGCTCTGGACTTTTCTGGACTTTTGAGGAGACAGTCCAGACAGTTCTGCGTTTTCCAAGTTGAATCAGCCTGGAAAACTGTGAGGACACCAACCCCCTCCCCAAAACCTCCCACAAAATCCTAAAAATTAAAAAGGAATCTCATTTGTCTTCTCTTTATTTATTTATTTATTTTATTTATTTTTCAAACTTATATGCTGCCACTCCCCTAGGGCTCGGAGCGGCTTACAAGACTGAAAGGTCCCAGGTTAAAACCCAGGAGCAGAATGAGCGGCCGCTGTTAGCCCCAGCTCCTGCCAACCTAGCAGTCCGAAAACATGACAATGTGAGTAGATCAATAGGTACCGCTCTGGCGGGGAGGTAACAGCGCTCCATGCAGTCATGCCGGCCACATGACCTTGGAGGTGTCTATGGACAACGCCGGCTCTTTGGCTTAGAAATGGAGATGAGCACCAACCCCCCCAGATTCAGTCATGACTGGAGTTAACGTCAGGGGAAAACCTTTACCTTTACCTACTAATAATAATAATTAATAGAGTAAAATAATAAATGTAACAATACCAATAATAATAGAGAAAAATAATAAATATACCATATATACTTGATTATAAGCCGACCTGAATATAAGCCCACCAGGACCCTCACCCGAGTATAAGCCGAGGAGGGTTTTTTCAGTCCTAAAAAAGGGCTGAAAAACTAGGCTTACACTTGAGTATATACAGTACATATTATTTACATGTGTACAAATCCTTGATTTTGTTCAGAAAACACTTTTTTGCACAGAAACAACATGTCCTGTAGAAAATATTCCAGGCAGTCAATCAGCCATCATTTTAAAAAGATGCCAAATTAGGACTCAAAAAGCGAGACAATTACAATCAAAGGACACATAGTTAAAGCATACAAAATTAAGATTTAAACAGGATTACACAACAATAGGATTGTGTAACATATTAAAACAATTAAATGACCACTTTCTTGTTAAAAATCAATTAAAAAACATTAACTGAAAAGTTTTAACATGGTACTGAAAGAACAATAAAGAAGAGGTCACCCTAGCATTTCTAGGAGGACACTTCCAAAGTGTAGGACCAGTCACAGAGCAGTTTTCCACATCCCCACAAACCATGCCTACAGTGGACACAAGATGAAAGGAAGAACCTCCACTGTAGATCTACAGCTTCAAGCAACCTAGTATGAGAAGACATGTGTCTTCAAGTCTCTTGTTGGCTTGTGGCAACTCCATAAGTATCACGGGGTTTTCTTGGGCAAAGAATACTCAGAGGTAGCTTTGCTAGTTCTTGCCCCTGTAATATAACCTACAGTACTTGGCATTTATTTGCCATCTCTAATTCAAGTAGAGCTGACTTTATTTAGCTTCTAAGATCAGATTGGATCTAGTACCATTAGAGAATGTAGGCAATGGTAAGCTCATGAATTGTTTTTGTGTGTGTCAGGAGCAACCGGAGTTGCTTCTGGAGTGAGAGGCCCGGGCTGTGGTGCAGGCTGTTTTGCAGCCAGCTGCAACAAATCACTCTGATCAAGAGGTCATGAGTTCGAGGCCAGCTCGGAGCCCGTGTTTGTCTTTGTCTTTGTTCTATGTTAAGGCATTGAATGTTTGCCTTATATGTGTAATGTGAGTCCCCTGAGTCCCCTTCGGGGTGAGAAGGGCGGAATATAAATACTGTAAATAAATAAATAATAAATAAATTGGCCGTCTGCAAGGACGTTGCCCAGGGGACGCCCGGATGTTTTGATGTTTTACCATCCTTGTGGGAGGCTTCTCTCATGTCCCCGCATGGAGCTGGAGCTGATAGAGGGAGCTCATCCACGCTCTCCTCGGGTGGGATTCAAACCTGGCAGACTTCAGGTCAGCAACCCAACCTTCAAGCCACAAGGCTTTTATCCCCTAGGCCACCAGAGGCTCCTAGCTCATGAATTTATAAGGGTTTTCTTACGCAAGGAATATTCAGAGGTGAATATTGCAAGTTTCTTACTCTGAAATATAGCCTACAGTTTACAGTATTAATTGCTGATCTCCCACCCAAGTACTAACCAGGGCTGACCCACTGTACATGGGAAAATATGGTCCTTCAAATAGCCTCACCTTGAGCTGAGTATCTCAAATTGGGCCTGAACCTATACCCTCTTCCCACCCCGCAAAGTGTCCCCCAAATTAAAATATCTCACAGCAGTTGACAATTTCTTTAGCAGGATCTTTGGCAGATGTTGAGACACCATTTCTTGTCAAGGATGAGAAAAATGGTTACTATTTACATCTCTCATACATGGCAACATCATAATTATCAGCAAAGTTGCAGTAAATTAACAGCATGTGTCTTTTGGTGCAATGGGACTATGGATCCCCACTTGAGCATATGGAGTTTGACTGCATCCAAAAGTTTAAAAAAAAAAAACACTCCACAGCTTAGAAAAAAGGTTTTAAAAAAACCTAGTTATTCATCTTTATTTTGTGTTGTTTCATGGGTATAGATGTCTAGATAATAAAAAAGAATGCAGTAAACATATGGAAGACTAACCTTCCCCAATTGAATGGCCTCTTGATATATCCAAGTACAACTCCTGTCATGCCCAAAACGTTTCCCAATTGGGATCTACCAGTAAAGACTATAAGTGAAAGAGCTATCCATGGTCTACGAAACTCAGGCGCCAAGATCCTTGTTGCTTATTAAAGTTTTATTTGGCTCCCTGCGTGTGCTCTTTCGGCCACTCTGTGAACATGGCAATTAATTATTTAGAGTAACTAATCAATCGGGGATTAGATGTACTAATCAAACACATTGCAGCTGCTAAGTATCTGTTCGCTTGAAGACATTGATCAGCTCAAAGAGGCTCTGTAGATGGTTCAGAGGAGGATTCTTACAGACGACGGACGGTGACGGCACCTTCAGAACCCCTGGGGTCAAATCTTTCACACCATCTGCCGGGCCATGGAGAAAGTTTAACACCAAACCATCAGACAGATGACAATTATTTTTCCATTCTGGTGCCCTTTATGGGCTCTCAGTAGGGAATTGAGTATCGACTGCGGAGGTTGTCACGGTTCTAAGGGCAAAATTAATAAGCCCAGTGCTCTATCATCAGGAGTTTGCTGAAGGGGGAAGAGAGGGACTCAGCCTCCTTATCAACAACAATATCATTTGCGGGGGATTTGTTTGTATTTTTTTGTATCAAAAAATAAAATGTGGATTCTAGATTTATCTCAGCAGTAGGGATGAGCACATCAGTATACAGTCATCCCTCCATATTGGCAGACTTAAGTTTTAAGGATTTTATTATTTGTGGATTTGATTAATATGTTCTCTGTAGTTGCACCTATGTCAACCATATGTCAACCATAGAGTTGTGCTGGAGCACCTAGCATTTCCTAAACAAGTATTCTCTCATGGTTAAAACAATATTTGTTGATATATATTTTTTTCCTTTCCTAGTTTATCCATACCTCACTACCTCTGAGAATGCCTGCCATAGATGTGGGCAAAACGTCAGGAGAGAATACTTCTGGAACATGGTCACACAGCCCGAAAGACATACAACAACCCTGTGATCCCGGCCATGAACGCCTTCGACAACACAATAATTGTTGAGTTTTCACTTTCACAGTGGTCTAGCACACCTAACCCTTCCAAAAGTGAAAGGCCGACCACATCTGTTGTATGTTACTCCATACATTCATCACATTCAATTTCCACATTGTGTTGTCGAAGGCTTTCGTGGCCAGAATAACTGGGTTGCTGTGAGTTTTCTGGGCTGTATGGCCATGTTCTGGAAGCATTCTCTCCTGATGTTTCAACCTCTGAGGATGCCTGCCATAGATGTGGGTGAAACATCAGGAAAAAAATGCTTGGCCATGCTGCCCGGAAAACGCACAGCAACCCAATTTCCACATTGCCCTGCATTTTTATTTTTAAAGCTTGCACAAGTATCCACATTTATTTTTGCAAGCAATTTTCTCTCTAACATACATATTTTATTCACCGCTTTCCATTTTGATCAAAATCCAATAGTTATTCTCAGGACAGACCCACTGAATCAATGGAGATTTGGTAAGTCAAAATGTATATATGTTCCATTGATTCATTGTATTTTGCTCTTGTTGGGAATGAAATTCAATTCTGCAAGTCCCAACATATTTGTTAACCTAATCTATGCATTATGTATACAATTATAGCTAAATGATACATTTTCCCCATTTTACACTTTCCCTCAAATGTATTATTTTAATGCATTTTCTTTAATTGTTGAATGTAATTTTTTAATTCAAAAACTGCATAGGAAAGTTTCAAGCATTAAATGTTCCAAAGGAAGGAATGTGTTCTAATTTGCATATTCATCTGTGAGCCAGAATTTAAGTCAGATTGCTTGAAAAAGTGGACCAAATATTCTCTCCTATCCATAGTTAACAAATTAAGGAGAATAAATGAAACCAGGAATACAAAATGCAGGATGCACCATGGATTTATGGCTCCATGGATCTAGGACAAAGGGCCATTTTATGACTCTCATGGGTCCAGAACATTTTTTGTCTATGCCCTACACTGATGGAGAAATTATACTGTATAGCCAGCATTGCACCACCTGACATCCGGGGTTGTGTGTTTTCCGGGCTGTATGGCCATGTTCCAGAAGTATTCTCTCCTGGCGTTTCGCCCACATCTATGGCAGGCATCCTCAGAAGTTGTGAGTTATATTGGAAAAACGAAACAAGAAAAGTTTATATAACATGGCCATACTGCCTGGAAAACACACAACAATTATGTGATTCTGACCATGAAAGACTTCGACAACCAACTTGACATCCATTGGGAAGTAGCAGTCTGTCATGAAAGGACCAAGGCATTGACATCTTCAACTCATCCTCTGTTCGGATATCAGCCAGCAAGCCAACATCTTAAATCAAGAAATAGCTTTCTTAAGATCTACAGAGATGTTTGCAGTAACAGCCCAGCAAATGAGAGTCCAAAAGTGGCAGGCTAAAACCTGGAACCTCAATCCATGGCTGACACCAGATGAAAGACTCCTTCCTGGGCACACAGAGGACTGGGCAACTTGCAAGGCACTGAACAGACTGCGCTCTGGCACCACGAGATGCAGAGCCAACCTTAAGAAATGGGGCCACAAAGTGGAATCCACAACATGCGAGTGTGGAGAAGAGCAAACCACAGACCACTTACTACAATGTGGTCTCAGCCCTGCCACATGCACAATGGAGGACCTTCTTATAGTGACACCAGAGGCAGTTGAAATGGTCAGCTTATGGTCAAAGGAAATTTAGTATAATGCCAAGTTTTTAACTTTGTGGCTTTTCTATACATTATAACTGTATTCTCAATTTGCTTCTGACACGATAAATAAATAATAATAATACAGAACAATTCGATTTCTAACACCACCAATAACAAACAACAAAACTTTATTTATATATCGCTCTATCTTCCATAGGGACTCAGTGCGGTTTACACATGCAATACCAACATACAACAGACCAATAATAAAACAACAGCTTAAGCATAATAAAAATTTAAAACAATGTGTTCTTTAGGTATAAAAACAATGTCATGATGCTACCCCCCCCCCCCCACACACACACACACACACACCATAGGAGAAGGTCCTAGATTCAGCCAGGTCTCACCCTGAAGTATCAAGAAATTCATAGGTAAATGTAAAGGTTTCCCCTGATGTTAAGTCCAGTTGTGTCCGACTCTGGGGGTTGGTGCTCACCTCCATTTCTAAGCCGAAGAGCCGGCGTTGTCCGTAGACACCTCCAAGGTCATGTGGCCGGCATGACTGCATGGAACACCGTTACCTTCCCGCTGGAGCTGTACCTACTAATCTACTCACATTTGCATGTTTTCGAACTGCTAGGTTGGCAGAAGCTGGAGCTGACAGTGTGCGCTCACTCCGCTCCCCGGATTTGAACCTGGGACCGTTTGGCCTGCAAGTTCAGCAGCTCAGCGCTTTAACACACTGCGCCACCGGAGGCTTCTGAGAAATTCTTAGAGAGAACATGTTCACCAAACCAGAAAATGTGTGGGCTGACTATATTACTTTTTTGAGCCTTCAGCAGCCATGCTGGCTGGCAGAGTTTGGGAGATATAATCCCAAGAATAACTTTTCCAAGCCCTGGTTGTCACTACAACATTTTTGTGCACCTTCTGAGAGCAGAAATAGAAACAGACTGGCCATTTTCAACCTTTCATCCACGACCACCCACATGTGCAATCTTGATCTTGAATAATATAATAAGAAAAAGAATGTGTTAGACTATATGATTGTATTTGTGATATATAATATACCTTTATCATCTACTCGTACAATGACATCTTTAGATCTTGAGGGTATCATCTAATTCTTTAACAGTAGGATTATTAGAGTATCATTGTAGTTATCTCCCATTTACAAGAATCAGGTTTTTCCCTGTCTTTTCTACTCTTATAGTGCTCTCTCTGAACTATAGGTTGAATATCCCTTATCTGAAATACTTGAAACTGGAAGTGTTTTGGATTTTTAAAAATATTTTGGAATACCTGTATTTGAATATATGTGTATAATCTGTAGCACTTTCTCTATGTATATGTATACGAATCTGTAGCACTTTATCTATGTTTTGAGTTTACAACTTATAATGTGCACTTTGCTAATCTACTATTACAGCCTCACTATTTTTAAATTCTATGTTTTTAATAAGTGTGTTTTTATTCTTTTTGGTTAATGTGCAAATATTACAACTGGTGCATGTTTGTTTATTGATGTATTGTATATTGTTATTGTTTTGTATTTGATATTTCTGTGAGCCGCCCCGAGTCCCCTCCGGGGGATATAAATAAACTTCTTCTTCTTCTTCTTCTTCTTCTTCTTCTTCTTCTTCTTCTTATTATTATTATTATTATTATTATTATTATTATTATTAGATACCTTAGAGAAGAGACCCAAGTCTAAACACGACATTCATTTATGTTTCAAATACACCTTGTACACATTAGACTGAAGGTAATTTATTCACTATTTCTATTTATTTATTTATTTACAGTATTTATATTCCGTCCTTCTCACCCCGAAGGGGACTCAGGGTGGATCACATTACACATATAGGCAAACATTCAATGCCTTTTAACATAGAACAAAGACAAGACAAACATAGGCTCCGAGCGGGCCTCGAACTCATGACCTCCTGGTCAGAGTGATTCATTGCAGCTAGTTTCAGCTGGCTTGCTCTCCAGCCTGCGCCACAGCCCGGGCCTGATATATATTCTAATATATAGATAAAAATGATATAATACGTGGATGAAGCAACAGTTTGTGAACACTGAATCCAATGTTCTGGATTATCCAACGCATTTTTGTAGTCAGTGTTTTCAATACATCATGATATTTTGGTGCTAAATTCATAAATACAGTAATTACTACATAGCATTCCTGCGTATTGAACTACTTTTTCTGTCATTTTTTTTGTATAACATGATCTTTGGGTGCTTATTTGTAAAATCATAACCTAATTTGATGTTTAATAGGCTTCTCCTTAATCTCTCCTTATTATCCAACATATTCGCTTATCCAACGTTATGTTGGATAAGTGAGACTCTACTGTATTATGGATTTCTGAAGTCTGGAAAGGGGATGTTTTGGTTGCATTTCTTTGAGAAGCATATCATGCAAATCTAACTATCTCATCACAGGAGGCTTTTGCTCTGTCCTACAACGCTTCCAGAACAATGTTAGGAGGGAGCTTTTGCCCATTATCCATTCCTGGCCTGTTTTAAACCATTTCCAAAAGCAGAAATTACACACATTTCCTGTTCTGATGACAAACCTCCCAAAGGGCCCAAACAGGTATTTTTTCTGGTCTCTTTCTTCTTTCAACATAACAAAACCTGCACTGAAAGCATTCCTGGCTCCTTTTATAACCTAGCAATATTTAACATCCTAGGTCCTTGTAGATTTGAAGAATCTCTAGTAGGTTTCTATTTGTATGAGTTAAGATTATTATTTTTAAAAAATACCCAATAACAAATAGACTGTCTGAGAAAACACAACGGAGAGTGTAAAATGAAAGATTCCAGTTACAGTAAATAATTGAAAAAATATATTTTTTGCCGTTCGAAGCCTTTTTTGTTTTGTTTTTACTGTTGCTTGACAAGTTGTTCTATGACTTCCCCTCAGGCTGACCCCTACAGTAATTGGAATTTCAATTATTCATTTTCAATTATCAGCATGACATGATGATCACAAACGTCATTAAGTATTAAATTAGCCCTAATGATGGATGGACGGAGCGACAGGTGCTTCCTCAGACCACCTATCCATCTCCCCTTCCCTTTGTATTAGTTACTGAAATCTATGTCCTTGTGGTATAGGTTATAAAATACTGTAGAAACATAAAGGTGGAAGGGATTACACGGGCCATCCAGTTGAAGCCTCTTCTGCCATGCAGAATGACACAATTCAAACACTCTCAACAGATGGCCATTCAGCCTCTGTTTAAAAACCTCCAGAGAAGGATACTTCATTCCTCTCCCAGGCAGCACATTGCACTATTGAACAGCTCTTACCATCTGGAGGTTCTTCCTAATGTTTTACTCAGTCTAGACACCATACTCCTATGGATGCGTGTAGATATTTCACATATAGAAACACAGCCTCTTTATACATTATGCTTTTGGTTTTGAAAGATGTCCCCACTAAAATTTAAGGATCTGGGCTATATAGGGTAATGAATGGGCCGTTTAGATCAGTCCTGTTTTCTAGTGACAGTTTTTTTTGGTAAGTCCCAACTAGAGTAAACCCTCTGAGGCTCCTTCTATACTGCCATATAATTCAGATTATCAAAGCAGATAATCCATATTATCTGCTTTGAATCGGATTATATGAGTCTACGCTGCCATATAATCCAGTGCAAAGCAGATAATCTGGATTTTATGTATCGTTGCAGAAGGGGCTTGAATTAATTGTCGAATGATCAGTCACGCACACACACACACACCAGATTGAATCAGTCCTATTGACTCAACAAATTTTTCTAGCTTGGATTGACATACTCTCCCTAGTTGTCTTATATAGTCAACCCTGTACAAGGAGAAATTCAGAAATAACCTAATATAATAATCAATCAACTTTTTTCAATTTAAGGATTATTGAGACTGCCATGGTTTTTGATACATTTGATGAGGTTAGTAGGGCTGGGTCTAGGGAGCAGTTTCCTGGCTGTGAGATGCTTTGGGGGTCACATGGACTGCCAGAAATGCAGAGGGAAAACCGTAAAAGCAATAATGAGCTTGTCAGTTAATTAGTTAATGGTCTCTCATAGAATCATAGAATAGTAGAGTTGGAAGAGACCTCATGGGCCATCCAGTCCAACCCCCTGCTAAGAAGCAGGAAATCGCATTCAAAGCACCCCCGACAGATGGCCATCCAGCCTCTGCTTAAAAGCCTCCAAAGAAGGAGCCTCCACCACACTCTGGGGCAGAGAGTTCCACTGATGAACAGCTTCCACAGCTAGGAAGTTCTTCCTGATGTTCAGGTGGAATCTCCTTCCTTTCCTGTAGTTTGAAGCCATTGTTCCATGTCCTAGTCTGCAGGGCAGCAGAAAACAAGCTTGCCCCCTCCTCCCTATGACTTCCCTTCACGTATTTGTACATGTCTCCTCTCTCTGAATGTCTTCAGAAAGAAGTTGAATGGATAGCCACTTGTTGCAAATATTCTACCTGGAAATCCTGCATTGAGTTGGACTCTATGGCTCATAGAATCCTTTCCAACTCTATGTTTCTATGACTTAATAAGGTGGAAATTGGAATAGGCCAGAAAGCATTGGAAAAGGAACAAGTACAGTTTATATGAAAATTAGAAAAATCTGAAATATGGAACATGTGGCGTCCAAAAGTGTTCTATTCTTCAGATTTTTTTCAAAATGTTTTAATAGTTGAACCACCAGAAGCAAAGGTGGGCAATTTGGAGTATTCTGAATTCCAGAATTCCAGAAATGAAGTACAAGTACATGTAACACGAAAAGCAATTAGTTATTTGGTAAACCAATACAAGTAACTTGAGTTCCCAAGGATTCTTTCAAGCGTTTCTGTTCTAAAGTCCACTTTTGCATACTTTTGCCTGAATTTCTGGCAACTGCATGGATTGTGATGTATTTGGAAACAACTACAGTCTCATTCCTAATAAGAAAGATAACTGCCAGTAGAATAAATTACGGAGACAGGAGGGCGAGAGTATGCAAATCTGATCCACTCAAATTTCTCTCACAGCATGTAACAGCATCCAGAAACAATATTCCCTTTTAAACTGTCATTCCAGCATCCCGGGATCTGTCGGAGACCTCTGTTCAGCATATGGAGAATCCCACATGCTTATGAATTGGCAAAAGGCCACCTCGTGTGAGGAGCAATGCCAGGATGGGATTCTCATCCACTGTCTTGGTGGAATTTAAATGGCTTTTATGTGATACTTGGAGACACACACAGGCTCTTTTCTCTGCTCCTCATGGACCTCCATAGAAATTGAAGCAAACCTTTTCACTGTATTTTCATCCACATGGGGAGGCATCAATGCCAAGAACTCTACATGCATCACCACGCTATTTTTAAATCCTGGTTTCTGGTTGATACAAGGACACCACTACACATTTGTCTCTCTCTTTTTTTTTAACAGGAGTAAGGGACGGGTAATTATAGGACAACCAAATCTATATTTTGTTGATGACATTTAACACCTCCTGATTATGCTTTTTCCGATACAAAAAGTGAACAATCTACCGTTTCCAACTGTCACCAGCATTTGCAAACGTGTCAAAATATTTGAAAGTATGTCATATAGAAGATGGAGCAAGTTTGTCTCCTGCGGCTCCAGAGTCTGAGACACAAAACAATGAATTCAAACTGTAGGGAAAGAAATTTTATTGAGATGAACTTCCTGATGGCAAGAGCAATTCGACAATGGAATATGCTGCCTCGGAGTGTGTTAGATTCTCCTTCTCTGAAGTTTTTAAAATAAAGACTGGATGGGCATCTGTTGGGAGTGCTTGCATTGTGTATCTCTGCATAGCAAAATTGAGCTGGACTGGATCACCCTTTCAACTCTATGATTGTATGAGTTCAACCAACAGCTGCTGCCCTGTGTATTGCAAGATTTTGAGAGTTCCTTTAAGAAGTCCTTTACAGTAGAGTCTAACTTATCCAACATAAACGGGCCAGCAGAACGTTGGATAAGTGAATATGTTGGATAATAAGGAGAGATTAAGAAAAAGCCTAGTAAACATCAAAATAGGATTTGATTTTACAAATTAAGCACCAAAACATGATGTTATACAACAAATTTGACAGAAAAAGTAGTTCATTATACATTAATGCTATGTAGTAATTACTGTATTTATGAATTTAGCACCAAAATATCACAATGCATTGAAAACATTGACTACAAAAATGTGTTGGATAATCCAGAATGTTGGATAAGTGAGACTCTACTGTAATTATTTTCTGACCACACTTGGATTAGGGTCAGAAGGAAACGTATGGTGCATTTATACACTTTAGCTGCCATTTCTCAATGCTATGGAACAACAGGGATTGTAGTTTTATAAGATTTTTAACCTCTGTCAAAGAGTGTTGGCGACTCACCAAACTATAAATCCCAGGATTTGGTATCATTGGACCATGGCAGTTGAAGAGGTGTCAAACTACATCAATTCTAGAGTGCAGATGCACCCTTACTGGATACCTCTGAATTTCTTGATCTCCCCACCTTATTGCCTTAATAGGGGTGATGTGCTCCTTTGCCCTTGTAGTTTTTCTGGACGCTCTGCGGGCATTAAAGGTGAAATTAGATTTGGCGCTGTCTTGCTGCTTTTAAGTGCTCTTTGGTCAATGCTGCAGTGTTGGCAGTGGAGGGTCATCAGGTCGCCACTATTAGCATTCGGTTTATATGTATCATCTCTATTGACTTGTAGCAGGGGAAAGCATTCCCCTGGGAGGCTTTTAAAACAAACCCAATTTTATTCAGCTTATGGAATTCGATCGTCATTATCCCTGCTCCCAACCAGCGCGCCCGGTTGTGTTTACACAAGAGGAAGCCAAAGGTCAAACATGGAGAGCAGGCGCCCAGACAGTAGAAATCAATAACTCTCAGTTTATTGTCTCTTCATTTTAAAAAAGCTGGGTTTGTGGATTCTGTGGATCTACAGCTACTACAAAGCACAACACTTGTCAATCTAGAGGTCCTATGTGACCAAGATCCTGCCTCATGTTTGCATTGTGCAAATCTGTGCTCGCATAACTGCAGAATGGTTTTTGCTAGACTACTGCTCTCTCAAATACAGGCAAAGTGGAACCAACTGTGCCAAGGTGTTTGCAACAGGAAATGTTTCCCAAATCCCAGTGAATCAAATGGTGCACTTAAGTTACTGAGGAAAAGTAATGCACTAAGAAGACCAAAACCCTTGAATCAATCACTGAATGATTAGAGAGATGGGCCAAAACTAATAAGATGAAGTTCAGCAGGGACAAATGCAAGATACTCCACTTAGACAGAAAAAATGCAATGCAAAGATACAGAAAGTGGTACAAATGGCTTGACAGCGGTATGTGTGAAAAAGATCTTGGAGTCCTCATGGGGAGGAAAGTGAACATGAGCCAACGATGTGATGCGACCACTAAAAAAGCCAATGGGATTTTGGCTTGCATCAATAGGAGTCTAGTGCTTAGATCCAGGGAAGTCATGTTATCCCTCTATTCTGCCTTGGTCAGACCACACCTGGAATCACACTGTGTCCAATTCTGGGCACTGCAATTGAAGGGAGATGTTGACTCTAAGCTGGAATGTGACCAGAAGAGGGTGACTAAAATGATCATGGACCTGGAGAACAAGCCCTATGAGGGGCGGCTTAAAGAGCTGGCCATGTTTAGCCTGTAGAAGAGAAGGCTGAGAGGAGACATGATGAGGGCCATGTATAAATATGTGAGGGGAAGTCAAAGGAGGAGGGAGCAAGCTTGTTTTCTGCTGCCCCAGGACACGAAACAACGGCTTCAAACTACCGGAGAGGAGATTCCACCTGAACATTACCGTGAGAGCTGTTCAGCAGTGGAACTCTCTTCTGCCCCGGAGTGTGGTGGAACCTCCTTCTTTTTTAAGCAGAGGCTGAATGGCCATCTGTCAGGAGTTATTTGAATGAGATTTTCCTGCTTCTTGGCAGAATAGTGTTGGACTGCATGGTCCACAAGGTCTCTTCCAACTCTATGATTCTATGATCAATCAGCATATCATTAAATCTAACTGAATAAACAGTTCTGTTCTACTTGGGATTAAGGATATTATCGAACAAAGTTGCTAAACCACAATCATCACCAACAGAAGATACACACCGGCATGAGCACTCTCATGTCTCTCAATTCATGCAATTGCACCAATGCGTCTGCCCATGGCAAATCATAGTTCCACATAAACTCATAACCCCACCACCCTAGACTTATCGTAGTTCCACATAAACTTGTAACCCCACCATCCCAGCTCCACATTTAAAAATAAATATTTCTAAAGCAATTTCACAATCACAGGTATGGTATGGTTAATTAAAAAAATCAAATTCATAGTGTGCTAGAACAGAAGCAGAACAGCCCCATTGCACCAGATAGGTGATAAGACTGTGGCACAATTGGCAACTATTGATGTGTTTTTCCTGTCAATAGAAGGGGATGGGTTAATCAGAGGGAAGAGGCAAATTGGCACTGGGATATGTGTGGTGTTTGTGATAGGATGCTTCAATGCCAGTGTTTCCTTTGTCCAATAAAGACTTAAACTTAATATTTAAGCCCATGTAAAATGACCACGTTTATGCAATTCAGATTATGTGACCACAAATGTAATATGCCTATTACAGAACAGTATGGCAGCATCTATAAGCAAAACGTACACAGATGTATAAAACCAAGATGACTCAAACCCTATTGCAGAATGCTTATTTCAAGTAGCATTTCATTGTGGTACCCAAGAGAGATCAGACAGACCAAGTTTGTTAATGCATTACTTGGTTTTTGGACTTTGGTCACCGTATGAAAATGCCTTGGAGTCCAATTCTATATTTATATGATTCGATGACCTCTCCCCTGTGAGGAACATAACTCGTTTTTTTAACATAGAGTAAGGGGAGAGAGGAGACTGAATTTTATCAAGCTGTTAAAGGATTATTTTCTGGACACTTGTGGGTAAATATGGCTCAGTTGCATAGCGCACCATGGCTGCCTTGCCTCTATGTCTCTGAAACGGATTTCCATATCAGCACTTGTCCGCACTGAAGTAATACTCACTTAGGGGACCCTTCACTCTCTGGACTCTTAATTCAGCCAATACCCTTTCACCGTGGAATCTTTAGACTCCGCAAATGCATTAAATGCATATAGATCATCTACCTTCCGGGAGGATTATCATAAGCCTAGCCTGATAACACAGTCTCGGAATTATTAAAAAATCCAATTTTTTAGAGTATTCAAGCTTACAAAGGCCCTTTCCCTCCACACTCATACATTTCATTCACTTCAAAACCCTTCAGTCTTGTTTTGCAATGTTTAGCCCTACAATTGCTTTTGCTCTTGCTTTTTGGAAAATACAGCCTTTCAAAAATGCTGCCTTCCAAATGCAGTCTGAAAATGTGGCAAAGAGTATCGAGGAAATGTGTGTATGTGTGTGTGTGTGTGTGTATACAGTAGAGTCTCACTTATCCTAGCCTCGCTTATCCAAGCCTCTGGATAATCCAAGCCATTTTTGTAGTCAATGTTTTCAATATATTGTGATATTTTGGTGCTAAATTCGTAAATACAGTAATTACAACATAATATTACTGCGTATTGAACTACTTTTTCTGTCAAATTTGTTGTCTAACATGAAATTTTGGTGCTTAATTTGTAAAATCATAAACTAATTTGATGTTTAGTAGGCTTTTCCTTAATCCCTCCATATTATCCAAGATATTCGCTTATCCAATCTTCTGCCGGCCCGTTTAGCTTGGATAAGTGAGACTCTACTGTATATCAGTTTTGATCTCATTGGGATTTAAAAGCCATGAGATAAACTTGGTGGAAGTTTAGGTATCACATTTGCCAACGAAGTTGAAGTATACTGATGAGGGCTAGAAACTAAAACCAAGCACTGTGCTTGTAATGGATCAAACAAGCAGTATGCCCTTCCCTCTTCCTTTAAACTGAACAACATGGTAGATCAGGCATGGGCAAACTTCGTCCCTCCAGGTGTTTGGACTTCAACTCCCACAATTCCTAACAGCCTCAGGCCCTTTCCTTTTCCCCCTCAGCTGCTTCATATTTGACAGTACTATCATAGTGATGTTCCCTCCAAATTTACATTACATTACTTGCATAATTTTTGGCATTCTCATTCAAAGATGAGTAATATTAGTCCAGGTTCCGCATAATCTGAAGATCTCAGCTACATCAATCATTAATTTCTGACATGTGGAAAACATCTCTCTGGAACTAAAGTGTACCCTTGGTATTTGCCAGGGTTCAGGACCACCTCACCATGGATTTTCAAATCTCAATACACTTGTCCTCTGCACTTGCAGGTTTGACTTTTCCATATTTGATTATTTACAGATTTCGTGAAAATGTTCTCTTTGGGCATTTGGAGGTCCTTCATATCTGCCAAATGTTGACCATAGAGTCATGCTGGATGACCCTACAAATGTCTAGATGAGTGTTCTAGAAATCTCTAGGTCCTCTAGTGCAATGCTATAGAGATTTCTAGAAAAATATTAGTCAGATTTTCAAAAGCTAAACCTTTAGAATTAAAGCTGACTGTACAATAAAGTATGTATAGTTAAAGACATGCAAAAGTAAACAGATTAAAAACAATACACTACCATAAAAGTAAAAAAAGTAAAGGTTTTCCCCTGACATTAAGTCTAGTTGTGTCTGACTCTGGGGGTTAGTGCTTATCTCTATTTCTAAGCCCAAGAGTTGGCATTGTCTGTAGACACCTCCAAGGTCATGTAGCTGGCACGACTGCATGGAGTGCTATTGCCTTCCTGCTGGAGCAGTACCTATTGATCTACTCACATTTG
Source organism: Anolis carolinensis (assembly GCF_035594765.1). NCBI lineage: Eukaryota > Metazoa > Chordata > Lepidosauria > Squamata > Anolidae > Anolis > Anolis carolinensis. The sequence goes on from NC_085843.1 coordinate 11,008,425, forward strand.
CATGATTTTGAACTGCTAGGTTGGCAGAAGTTGAGGCTAACAGCGGGAGTTCACCCCAGTCCCCAAATCCGAACCACTAACTTTTCAGCAGCTCAGCAGTTAAACATGCTTTGCCACCAGGGACTCCACCATAAATGTAGAGAAGTTTGATTGCCTCTTCTTCTGTCTACCTTTCAACAACAAATTAAAACTTATATTTTCCAGGATGTCTTTGGATAATTACTGTATATACTCGAGTACAAGCCTAGTTTTTCAGCACTTTTTTTAAGACTGAAAAAGCCCCCCGCGGCTTATACTCGGGTGAGGGTCCTTGTTGGCTTATATTTGGGTCAGCTTATACTCGAGAATATATTGGACATTTATTATTTTTCTCTATTATTATTGGTATTATTACATTTATTATTTTTCTCTATTATTATTGGTATTATTACATTTATTATTTTTCTCTATTATTGTTGCTACTATTACATTTATTTTACTTTATTATTATTATTATTATTATTAATACATTTATTATTTCATTCTGATCTTATTATTATTATTACATTTATTATTATTATTATTATTATTATTATTATTATTACATGTATTATTTTCCTGTATTTATTATTATTATTATTGCATGTATTATTTTACTCTATTGTTATTAAAAGGATAGATAAGCACATTTACACCAAAGAAGATGAGAATAATGATTTAATCAGAGTTGGACAGTCATATCTTAAATTAGAGCTTTATGTAAGTATTCAACACATTGATGCCTCAATTAATGTAATTTTATTGGTATCTATTTTTATTTCTGAAATTGACCACCCTTGGCTTATACTTGAGTCAATGTTTTCCCAGTTTTTTTGTGGTAAAATTAGGTGCCTCAAATTCGGGTCGTCTTATACTCGAGTATATACGGTATACTGTATTAGTTTTTATTAAAATAATTATCCAAAGACATGCTGGAAAATAAGTCTTGATTTGTTGTTGACAAGTAGACAGAAGAGGAGGCAACCAAACTTCTCGAGGAAGGGAAGGGAATTCCAAAGCACAGGAGAAGCCACAGAGAAGTCCTTTCTCCATGTTCCCAACAGCCTTGGTTGTAAAAGTGGCTGAACTGAGAGAAGTGCCTCCCTGAGAGATCTTAGAGCTTGAGCAGATTCACATGGGAAGATATGGCTGTTTCTTCAGTCAGTCATATAGGGCTTTGAAGGTCAAAAACAACCATTGTGCCTGAAAAAAGACCAACAGCCAGTGGAGCTGCTGCAACAAGGGAATTGTGTACTCTCTGTAACAGCATCTTTGAACAATCTGGCTGCAGCTCTTTGGGTCATCTGAAGTTTCCAAACACCCGTCGAAACAGACCCACATAGAGTGCATTACACTCAGTAATTGAATTGGGAGGTAGCTACAGTCAAGTCAGATAGCCTAGAGGGTGTTATTATCCTCTTTCTGCTGAATACAAACACTGTGTAATTGTGTATCTGCTCATGTGTCTGCTTATTGGTCCCATTGTGCTATGGGCAAGGTGCAGGAGTTTTATCTGAAATCCCAGGAAATCCAAGGGTCCACTGATAAATGAAAGGACCAGAAAACAGTTATGCCCATCGTTGGAAAATGCATAACTGTTATATATTCAGTACTCCACTGTTTGTCAGTAGAGCCACAGAATCAATTGTTGACTGGAAAGTCAATATGTCTGTCAATCCCATTGATTCAATGACTCTACTCTAGCTGAAATAAGAATAGGATGAAAGCCCAGGAGGAATGGTATTGCTACTTATGGAGCTCTGAGTATACAACCATGAACTGAATATATCCTTTGAAGACTGGCCAAAAAACACAGCCACATATATAATGGAACTTCCACAGGTGTATGACGCCAACCAGATGACAGCCACCATAATTCTTGCTTTCCAGCTACGCCACCAGCTGCCTAGACAGTATCTGGAAACACTCAACACATTTCCAGTCCCTAAGATAAGGTTTCGGTGTTCTATACAAGAGTTATAGCTTTATGGCTTACTGCATCAGACTTTAACTTCTTTAAATTTTGCTTCTTAAAATTCTGTGCTTTTTTAAAAAAACAAAAACAAAATACATGCCAGCCAAATCCAGGCAGGACAATTCAATTTACTATTTGGCGGCGGGGTTCAAAGCCACTGTAATTGAATGATAATTTGCCATGAAGCACAGATGTCAGTCCTCATGTTTGCCTCTTGACCTGACAGGATGCGGAGAGCGCAAAATGTCTAACAGATAATTACTGTTCGGGTAACCCTGATGTCTTGATTATTATTTGCAGGCGAGTCATTCCAAGATAATTCCCAGGGTAATATTGTCAAGGAGGAAGAAAAGCATGCCCTCTCCTGAATAATGCAGTGCTCACCTCTGCCACACGCTCTCTTTGCGGGTGAGTCACATTCATTTAGGCTGACAGAATTTCAGCTGTTGTAGATTTCTACATTCTGGACAGCTTTTCTAGATTGACTTGTCTCCCAAGGAATTCCCAAACAGCTTTTAAAAATATATTCTTGCATTGCAGTGGACCCGGGGTGACTTAGGGTGAGCAGTCAAGGCCAAACTAGAACATCTGAGAAACAACTGCTCAGCCAATTGCCCAAACAGGTGTTGGGATCTTCTTCTCTGGGTGTCTTCAGAAATGGACTGAATAGCTATTTGTTAGGGATGTTCTAACTGGAGATCCTACATTGTGCGAATGGTGGGATCCAATGGCCCATGGAGCCCCTTCCAACAGTATGAGTCTATGAATCTGTTGTCAAAGATGTTTTCTTAACCAAATGAAGATAGAAGGTGAGAACGGAATTACTATATGGAAGAAAAGCATTATGAAGCATCATCTGAAGCATTATGAGGTGCTGAAACTATTTCAGCACCCTGGACAGCTCACTAAAAAGCTGGACTGAGACCCAGATTTACTACTTCTCCTAAACATGGCATCCACTATCTGATATCATAGGTAGGCTTAATCTGAATTATGCACAGTGTTGGGGAATATTTAGTGGTTTGGACTACAAGTCTCATTCCCCAAGACAACAAGCTCCCTCCCTCCTGTCTTTCTGAAAAAGAATGAAAACGTGGTTATGGGACCAGGCCTTTGAACAAGAGTAGCAGTAGAAATGAGATACGATAATTATATGACTCACTGATTGCCCCACTTGGACTTGAAACGTGCCTGAATGTATATTTATATGTACAACTAGGTAGGTTTTTTTAATGTAAGCTCTCAATTTTAATGTTTTTAATTTAAAGGGATTTTTAAACATGATATAAATTGTTTTGATATATATGTTCATGTTGTAAGCTGCCCTGAGTCCCCTGAGGGGTGAGAAGGGCGGGATAGAAATGATGTAATAAATAAATAAATAAATAAATAAATAAACATGGATTCTGGGAATTGCAGTCCAAGACAGTAAAATCTCCAAGCTCTGGAGAAGTGACAGAAAAAAATTATTGTACTTGGACTTCCATGGATTCCTCCTCCTATATGATTATTAGGTTTAAAATATTGGAGTAACTTCTGTGAATGTATAAAGAGAAACCATAAGAGAAATGAAATTTGTCTAAACTTTTTTTATATATTAAGGCTGCAAAGTTTAATTGATTTATCCTCAAAACTCCCTGACAAGTAAGGTGGAAAGAGAGCAGCAAATGACTCATGATCTGAAAAAAATCTATTTCACATGCTTAGAATTGGGCCTATTTCTTTGGCAGAGGGTCATCCTGGGATAGGTGAGGTGAGGAACATAGATCTAGAATGATTAAAAGTAGTATCTTTATTCAAATTGCGAAAGCTTGCTGTTTTTGACTATGAGTTCACTGGATAGAAGATTCTGGAAGTTGTAGTCTCAAAATATGCAGTGTTTCGACTCAGAATAACATAATCACAGAGTAGGAAAAAACCACATGGGCCATTTAGTCCTGTGATGCAGGAAAATACAACCAAAATACTCCCAACAGATGGCCATCCAGCCAAAATACAGAATCAAAGGGAAGTTCTTCCTCAGACCAGCTGTCCATCTCCCCTCCCCTTTGGATTATTTACTCAAATCTACATCCTTGTGGTGCTTCAGGGGTAATTGAGTTGAACCCCCTTCTGTCATGCAGCAATACTTAATCCAAGTCCTCCGAATAGATGGCCATCCAGCTTCTGTTTGAAAACTTTCAGAGAAGGAGACTCCACCTCACTTCCAGGCAGCATATTCTACTATTGAAGAGCTCTAACTGTCAGGAAGTTCTTCCTAATGTTTAGGTTGAATCTCTTTTCCTGGAATTTGAATCAATTGCTTTGTGGCTTAGTCTTTAGAGCAGCAGAAAACAAGCTTGCCCACTCCTCTATGTGACATCAATTTCTTTGCTAATCTAAACAGCTCCCTTTTTGGTCACCTTTCCCTGGATAAGTTCTAACTTGGAAATATCCTTCCTGAGTTATGGTGCCCAGAACTGGAAACAGTATTCCAGGTAAGGTCTGACCAAAGCAGAACAGAGTGGTACTTTGATCTAGACACTAGACTTTTATTGATGCATGCTAGAATTGTATTTTTTTGGCCGCTGTATCATACTGTTGAGTTATGGTCAGTTTGTGGTCTACTAAAGCTCCTAAATCGCTATTTCCTGCAAATATCAACTGAGAGATTCAGAATCTTGCTACTTCCTGTAGACTTAGACAAAAGCAACCTTCCACAACCTATCCCAACTTGTTCTGGTGTTAGCAGAAAACCTACAAAGGCCAAGAGCAGAGATAGAGCTCTGTAGCTATCTAGGTAGGTAAAGGTAAAGGTTTTCCCCTGACATTAAGTCTAGTCATATCTGACTCTGGGGGTTGGTGCTCATCTCCATTTCTAAGCCAAAGAGCTGGCATTGTCCATAGACACCTCCAAGGTCATGTGGCCAGCATGACTGCATGGAGCCAGTTCAGATATGGGTCGCCCAAGCAGAGCAGATGTGTGCCTGGGCCATCTGAACAACAGCTCCATATTCAGCATAGACATGCCAGATCAAGTGTTGCTATAAAGTATATTTCTACTAAGTGAAACTGTGTAGTGAGCCCCTCAATGAAAATATTGTACTATCTGGAAGCAGAAAAGTGTTGTTGTGGAAGCCATTGGGGACAGAGCAAAATGTGAGTCATGCATAAGTTCATCATATTCTCACTGCAAGGCAAAGAGAGTAGGATAGATATGGAATCGTTTCCAAATATACACAAGAAAAAACATTTTTTGCAATGCTCCCCTATAGAAAAAGGAAAGGCTTGCGGGAAATCAGGATAGAAGGGAGTAAGCTGGGAAAGAGCCTTTCTCCCCACTGAGCTAATTTGGCAGGTTTAAAACAGAGATTTTTCTATCCTATTAATTTATGAATTTAAACCCCCTAAAAACCTGCCCTTTTCTGCCAACAAACAAGGGGAAGCTTATCACAACAATGGAAACAATACACCAAGACAAGGAAAATGGCAACGAAAGAGCCACTCATTAAAATAATGCAGAAAAGTCTGTAGGAATAAAATAAAGAAGAATATTAGAAATATTTGACACTCCATCTTCCACATGCTCTTTACAGTACAGTAAATTCAACCACTTCTGCAGCCTTTTACAAATTCCTGCTGTATGCGAAGACTGGGGCGGTAGAAAGGAGAAATCATTTGGGATTTTCTGAATTTTGTAATGCCGTTTTCCGATAAAAACATGCATACAAAAATGAGCCCCTGAGGGAAAATTACATACAAAAATATGTACATTAAGCAAAGCAGCACACAAACATGAGATGATTGCTCGTGAACGTGCCTGTTAGAGAAAACTAGGAGGAAAAAAACCCACAGATTTTCATGGTTATGAAAGTGCACCCAAAAATGCTTATGGATAGTCACGCTGACTTTGTTTAAAATGGGAAAGATGCAGAAATAAAATAAAAAAACAACTCTTGCTTTTAATAATATGAATGCCACTGAAAAGAAATCAGAAACATGTGCCAATTTTTAGTGAGAGAAAAGGCATGAAAGAAAATTTATGGACTTGGTCAGGCATCCTCATCAGAATGGTAAAGTAGCCCTGAATTCACTACTGGATATTTATGCAACATCTAGTTCTTATGTTGGAGTAAACCAGGTTGAATTTTTTAGCTCCATGATAAGAAAAGTTGTGGAAGCATCATATTATAAAGTTGGAAGAGACCACAAGAGCCATCCAGGCCAACCCTCTGCCATGTAGGAATATAAAAACAAAGCATTCCCAGCAGAGAGTTTGCCAAGCTTTGTTTCAAAACCTCCAGAGAAGGAGATTTCACTAGACTCCAAGGCAGCATATCCCACCTTTGAATAGCTCTTACCATCAGGAATTTATTTATAAAGTTTAGGTGGAATCTTTTTTCCTGCAATTTTAATCAATTGCTCTGTATCCTAGTCTCTAGAGCAACGTTTCTCAACATGGGGGTCGAGAACCCTGGGGGGGGGGGTCGTAAGGGGGGGGGGGTTCAGAGGGGTCGCCAAAGACCAGTATTTTCTGTTGGCCATGGGGGTTCTGTGTGGGAAGTTTGGTCCAATTCAATCATTGGTGGGGTTTAAGGCGCTCTTTGATTGTAGATGAACTATAAATCCAAGCAACTACAACTCCCAGGTGTCAAGGTCTATTTTTCCCAAACTCCACCAATGTTCAATTTTGGGCATTTTGAGTATTTGTGCCAAGTTTGGTCCTGATCCATCATTGTTTGAGTCCACAGTGCTCTCTGGATGTAGGTGAACTACAACTCCCAAACTCAAGGTCAGTGCCCATCAAACCCTTCCAGTATTTCCTATTGGTCATGGGAGTTCTGTGTGCCAAGTTTGGTTCAATTCCATCGTTGGTGGAGTTCCTAATGCTCTTTGACTGTGGGTGAACTATAAATCCCAGCAACTACAACACCCAAATGACAAAATCATTCCCCTTCCAACCACACCAGTATTCAAATTTGGGCGTATTGGGTATTTGTGCCAAATTTGGTCCGGTGAATGAAAATACATCTTACATATCAGATATTTACATTACAACTCATAACAGTAGCAAAATGACAGTTTTGAAGTAGCAATGAAAATAATTTTATGGTTGGGCGTCACCTCAACATGAGGAACTGTATTAAGGGGTGGTGGCATTAGGAAGGTTGAGAGCCACTGCTCTAGAGCATCACAAAACAAGCTTGCCCCCTTCTCAATGTCACATCCTTTCAAATATTTAAACATGGCCATCTCTTTGTCAAGCTAAACAGCTCCCTAAGTCTTTGACCATTTTGGTCGCCTTTCTCTGGATAAGTTCTAACTTGGAAACACCCTTCTTGAATTGTGATGCCCAGAACTAGACACAGAATTTTGGATAAGGTCTGCCCAAAGCAGAATATAGTGGTACTTTACTTTCCAACCACCAGGAAGTTATTCACAAAGTTTAGGTGGAATCTCTTCTCCTGTAATTTGAATCTATTGCACTCTGTGTCTTAGTCTCAAGAGCAGCAGAAAACAAGCTTGCTCCTCCTCAATATGCCATCATTTCAAAGATTTAAACACTGCTAGCATGTCCCCACCCACCCTTCTCTTCTCCAAGCTAAACATCCCCAGCTCCTAAAGCTGCTCCTCAAAGGGCTTGCCTTCTAACCTTTAATAATTTTGGTTGCTCTTCTCTGGACACATTCCAGCATGTCCATATTCTTATTAGTGCCCAGAACTGGACACAGCATTCCAATTAATCCTCTAACATCCCAGTTCCTCCTCCTTCTTCCTTGTTCTCAGCTTACATCAGTTGCTGCAAAACAAGTTCAAACTGCAAGAATAGTATGCACTCAGCTAATCCAAGCTTTTCTTGTTAGGCACAATCAAATACAAATAGTTGCCGCTTGTGTATTCTTCCTCATTAATTACCTTTGCTATTTTGGAGCGTAACTTGATGTTGCTTAGATGCATGTTATTTGGTTTGCAACTGTGAAATGTTGGCAGGTATGAAGATGTGTGTGGCCTGTGAATGACAGATACTGCAGCCCAAATCTTTGAAAAGACACCAAGTTTGGAGATGGTGAACAAGGTCTGCGAGGCGTTTTTGTACTCAAGGTATGCTTATTGAGCATTTTTCTTCTCCAGATGGCACCAGTACACATTGTGGACTATTGGCATAGAAAAGGAAACTCTTCAATCACACACTTTGCTACTGAAACACTGTGATCTTCAACTGAATTAGATTTACTGGCATACTTGGGCAACTTATTATGTTCTGCCAGCTCTTTGAAGCTAAGGTCTTCCTCCCCTGCTTGGCAAGAATGTCCACATGTGTTTTTACGATAAAGACATCCATCCATAAAATAAGGACTTCAAGAGCTGCCTTGAGATTTTTGGAAGGCGAAATCTGTAACATACAACCTGTTTGTACGCGCCTACACTAACTGGCTGCCCTCATATATTTTGGAGAAGACATGCAAGCCAGAATTTATTTACCACCAGATTAGGTAGCATGAAGATAATGGGAAACAGTTGGCCAGAGAAACACACATTAAATTGGAACCACCTTCCTTCGACTTGTTATTGGGAGCCTATTGGAAAGCAGCAGGTAAGCAATTTTATTTTCTTTAAAGAAAAACCATAGTGATTTCCAGCTGTGTTTTAATCAGGTTGGGAACAGATATTTCAATTGATAAAAAGTCCATCTAAAGTGGAGACGAAGGTTGGGACTGACCTTATCTCAGCAACATCCCTGAGGTCAGCACTTTTAACACTTTCAGTCTCAATGGACTTGACATAGCGTAATGGCTAAGTCTCTGAACTGGTGTGCTCCCAATTCACAACTACACCTGCAGTCGGCAAATTGGAGTGGGACTTCTTCTTCCACAGGGGCAGCTTCGTTTTTTGGGGGGGAAATGCCTCGATTTGTTGATACTTTTTCAAGTTAGTCCCACAACAATATTGTATGATGGGATATCATACAATTATTGCGATATCATTGGGGAAAAACAGTGAAAAGTTTCATTAACCTGTACTCCAAAAATGCAAGGAGAGCTCAGCCTGCCCTGTTTCCTGGATCTAAATTCCACATGAACTTATGAAGAACCCTCTTGGATCATAATACAATGTTCTTCTTGTATAGAATCCTACTATTTCAAGTGTCCCAATTTGGCAGGGACAATCCCAATTAATTCATTTAAAATGTCCCAGGTTCCTCCCTGCCCCCCCCCCCGGATGTCCTTAGCTTACTTCAATAGCTGCAAATTGCCTTCAAAGTATCAAAGTAGTTGGCGCTCTACGAATGCCTCAGAGGGAGAGAAGAGCAGCCAGCATTTGCTTGATATAATGTGCTCTAATACCAGTATCCCCCCTTTCCATATCTGAGACCAGGGAGATGTCAAATTAACAATTTGTAAGGTGCTGTAGGAGTCTTTTTGGCTGAAGAACAGAGCATAAATGTGTGTGTGTGTTGTTGTCCTGACTGTAAGAGTTGCTCAAAAGCAGAATGTACTTCTGCTGGGAATGTCCTTCTCTGGAGGTATTCAAGCAGAGGCTGGCTGGCCATCTGTCAGGACTGTTTTCATTGCATATTTCTGCATGGCAGTGGGTTGAACTGGATGGTCCTTGTGGTCTTTTCCAACTCTATGGATTGATTATTCTAAATCCCTGAATGTCTTGATGTCTAGGAGTGATGTGTGGCAGATTTGGGGTATGTGGCCCTAGATCCCTATTTGACTTCTAGCATTTATTGCTGGTGGCAGCTAGTGCAATCTGCCTAACAGAAGGGCCAGCAGTGCATTTATCCACCACATCACACATACCTTTCTGTTCTGGCTTTGAGAGGCAGCCCTTGGAAAACCTGGCGGAGCTGCAATCGTTCCATGCAGCCTGGAAATGTTTACTTCCTCGCTTAACAATTTTATGTCTGTAGGCTTGTAGGATGTGAGGCCATTTTTACTATTCCCCCAAATCTTTATATTCCCCAGTTCTGCAATTAAATTTCAAGAACTGGTCATCCTCTGGGTAATTAATCTGAGCCCTGGGTGCAGAGGAAATGGTTTGAAATCAATTTAGCCTTTTCGTGTTTACTCTGCAACTGTCACTAAGGTTTATCTTTTTAATATTTTCTCGTCTGGAGTGTCGCTGCTTCCAGATAGACCATAATCTTTGCTAATGTGAGCAGGGAAGTGGTCTAACACATGCAGCAGAGAGATGCCATCCAATTCAGAGTTCAACTTCCCCATAGTCTCTAGCATATTTACACGTCTCCCCATGTAAAAAGAACATTTTATGCATGCATACATGTTCCCCTGCAAAGAAATAGCATGTTTGATGACATGTGTGTGTGTTTGTATGTGGAAATTGCAATTGGAAGGAAGAGTTTAAAACAACTATGGATGGCCCTACATATTTTCGAGTTTCACTTTTCGGGGTTTGAATAATTATGGACTGAAATAAAATATAAAAAGATAAAGGTTTCCCCTGACATTAAGTCCAGTCGTGACCGACTCTGGGGTTGGTGGCTGTGGCGCAGGCTGGAAAGCAAGCCAGCTGCAACAAATCACTCTGACCAAGAGGTCATGAATTCGAGGCCAGCCCGTGCCTGCGTCTTGTCTCTGTCTCTGTTCTATGTTATGGCATTGAATGTTTGCCTTTATGTGTGCAATGTGATCCGTCCTGAGTCCCCTTTGGGGTGAAAAGGGTGGAATATAAATGCTGTAAATAAATAATAAATAAATTGGTGCCCATCTCCACTTCTAAGCCAAAGAGCCGGCGTTGTCTGTAGACATCTCCAGGTCATGTGGCTGGCATGACTGCATGGAGCGCCGTTACCTTCCCACCGAAGCGGTACCTATTGATCTACTCACATTTGCATGTTTTCGAACTGCTAGTTTGGCAGGAGAAATAAAATATACTTTCTAGGATTTTCCACATCCTTCAGTGTGACTCTATTCTGCCTTGGTAAGCTCTTACATGGAATACTGTGTCCAGTTCTCAGCATCACAATTCAAGAAGGATATTGAGAAGCAGAAACGTATCCAGAGAAAAGGAACCAAGCTCATCAAGGGTCTGGAAGCCAAGCCCTATGAGGAGCAGCTGAGGGAGCTGGGCATGTTTAGCTTGGAGAAGAAAAGACTGAGAGGGGACTTGAGAGCTATGCTTATTGCTTAAATATCTGAACCTGTCCCCAGTAAAAGTTTGCCTCCTCTTACGAAGGCCCAATGCTGTTGTTTGAGATCCATGGCTTTCGGAGCTGATGGTATGCATTCTGCATTCCCATCTTTGCGACGCTCCCTTTCATCACTGACATCAAAGGAATCTTTATCAGTGGCTGCCTCCGTTGTGCATCAAAGCGTCAAAGTGTCAGCTCAAGAATGCAAGGTAAGTAATGATGCTGGATTTACCGGGCTTGATAAGGAGGATTTCAAGGAAGGAAAGTAAACATGCTTTCCTCATTTATTGGAGGTGGTTGGGCAGGAGTGGAGAGGGGGGGGGCATACCAAAAGAAGAGCAACACAAAAATGAAAAGTAAGTGCCACTGTGTTTCAGGAAATGGGAAGTAGAGAAAATATGAGGAAAGAAAGAAAAGGTGAGAGGAAAAGCTAGCCTAGCTTTTTTTACTGCAACCATTTTGAAATATATTAATACTATGTGTTATAAAAAGAACCCCGGTGGCGAAGTGTGTTAAAGCACTGAGCTGCTGAACTTGCAGACTGAAAGGTCCCAGGTTCAAATCCCGGGAGCGGAGTGAGCGCTCGCTGTTGCTCCAGCTTCTGCCAACCTAGCAGTTCGAAAACATGCCAATGTGAGTAGATCAATAGGTACCGCTCCAGTGGGAAGGTAACGGCACTCCATGCAGTCATGCCGGCCACATGACCTTGGAGGTGTCTATGGACAATGCTGGCTCTTCGGCTTAGAAATGGAGATGAGCACCAACCCCCAGAGTCAGACATGACTGGACTTAATGTCAGGGGAAACCTTTACCTATGTGTTATAGGTGGTGCAATGGGTTAAACTCTTGTGCCGGCAGAGTTGACTGACTGGTACGTGATACAAATACGGAGAGAGTGGGTGAACTCCCTCTGTCAGCTCCAGCTCCCCATGAGGGACACGAGAGAAGCCTCCCACAAGGATGGTAAAACATCAAACATCCGTGCATCCCTTGGGCAACTTTCTTGCAGTTGCCCAATTCTCTCACACCAGAAGCAACTTGCAGTATCTCAAGTTGCTCCTGACACAAAAAAAGGAACTTATAAGTGCATCTACACTGTAGAATGAATGCAGTGTGATACCACTTTAGCTGCCATGGCTCAATGCTATGGAATCATGGGAGATATAGTTTCTTTTTTACATATAATCTTTATTAAAGTTTTATCATTAAAAACAAAATATGAAAAGAGTATAAAATCATGAAAAATTTAGAGAAAAGAGATACGAAATAAGAGGGGGGGGGAGAAAAGTCAGGGAAAGAGATTGAAAAGGGAGATATAGTTTCTCAGGATCTTCAGTCTTCCCTGCAAGAGAATTGTGATGCCTCTCCAAACTACAACTCCCATGATTCAATAGCATCAAACAATGACATTGATAGCAGTGTCAAACTGCATTCATGCTACAGTGTAGATGTCCTTTATGCTGCATTCAAGAAGCAGAAGTGAATTCATCCCATTTTAGGCCTGTGAGGAATGTTAGGCTCATAAACTAAGATCCTGTCACAAAAAAACCACTCACAAAAATTCCAGCATAATTATGTTGGATAACCACATATTCTGATGGCTTATTTCACTTAAATGAACAAATATATAGTGAACTTTAACTCAATAGGGGCCGTTAAAACTGTCTTTAGCTGGTAAAAAAGACCTCCTTGCACAGATGGATTAATTAACACATATTGTGGGCTAATGCAAACAATTCATAGACTCACAGAATCACTGAGTTGGACTTGAGGGCCATCAAGTCCAATGTCTTCTGTCATACAGGAACAAATACTACAAGCACTCTTAACAGATGGCCATCCAGCCTTTGTTTAAAAACCAGTTGGAAGAAGACTCTTATCACATTCCGAATCAGCATATTCCACCACCAAACAGCTCTTACCATCAGGACGTTCTTTCTAATGTTTAGGTGGAATTTGAATCCACTGCTCCATTGTGGCGCAGGCTGGAGAGCAAGCCAGCTGCAACCAGCTGCAATGAATCACTCTGACCAAGAGGTCATGAGTTCAAGGCCCGCTCGGAGCCTATGTTTGTCTTGTCTTTGTTCTATGTTAAAAGGCATTGAATGTTTGCCTATATGTGTAATGTGATCCACCCTGAGTCCCCTTCGGGGTGAGAAGGGCGGAATATAAATGCTGTAAATAAATAAATAATAAATAATTGTGTCTAGTCTCCACAACTGCACGAAAACAAGCCCCTGCCTCTCTTGAATATGACATCCTTTCATAGTTGCTTCTCAACGTTTTCTTCCCCATTGCTTCTCATAGGGCTTGGATACAAGATCTTTGACCATTGTGGACACCCTTCTCTGAACCATTGATCATGACAAAGAAACTAGGCAGTCTTTCATGTGGCATGAAATGCTTTTCTGTTCATTATAAAAGCCATTAACGTACTATTTTCTGGGTGAACCAAAAAGGCATAAAAATGCAAGGTATTGAAATCTGTAGACCTGAGTCTCAGCTGAGATGTGACAGAAGACAGGCTGGAATGGGGATTGTGGGAAGGCAAAAGGTGACTAACTGATGAAGTCATGCCGTCTATATGATCGGTCTTCAGAAGGAATGTGGGAAGCAGGGATGCTGAACATATCACAGCAAGACAGGTGTGCATGAAAGATCTCTGCACCATATTTTGTCCATCTGTACCACAGTACAAAAGAAATATCAGTAACTCACTCCTGCTCACTGCAAAATTAAACACAGCAGCTTATTCTCCATGAGAAAAAGCAACAAACACATATGCCAGGGAGCAAAGGTTGGAAGACAGCTCTCATTAAAATGCCATCCCACCGTTTGCCAGACTCAATTAAAGAATAAAATAAAATAACAGTAGCCTCAGTTTGGCTGACTCACGCTACCATGCTAATCATCCATTTTACAAAAAGGCCAAAGACGTTGTCTTAAATTCCATTTATTTTACTGATATGCTTTTAAAGCCACCCCATACTAAAGATGCTGTATTAATTCCAAAGGGTTTGGCTACATCACCACGTATCCAAATGTAAAGTGGCAAGAGGTACCTTCCTATCTCAAGGAAGGCCACGTCTTCATTCAGAATGTTGACATCAAAGAAATCATTGCTTTCTCCATCAATTTGCTGTCAGTTTTGTCAAGTGAGTTTTGCCAGAGAAAACATGTTGGGAGAGAGTGCCAAAAGAACATTGTCCCAGCAAGATAGTACTTTCCAGCCCTCACCGGACTCCATTTCCTCCTGGAGAGAACTGACCGGTGGGGTGTCAAAGCATTCTGTCCCAGGTGTTATTCCACATCTTTATCAATGACTTGGATGATGGAATAAAAGGTATCCAAATCAAGTTCACAGGTGACACCAAACTGGGAGGGAGAGCTACTACCCCAGAGCACAGGATCAGAATCCAAAAGGACATTAGCAGATTAGCGAACAGGGCCAGAAATTAAAGGAATTTCAACAGGGAGGTATTTATAGTTCTACCCTTAGGCAATAAAAAGGAAATGCACTGGTATAGCATGGGTGGGATCTCGTTTGAAAGCAGTCCATGTGAAAGGGATCTAGGAGTCTTAGTAGATCCCAAGCTGAACATGAGCCAACAGTGTGATGTGGCAGCTAAAAAGCCAATGCAATTCTAGATTGAGGAACACGATAATACCACCCAATGCTGCACATTTTTTTCTGATTTAGGAACACTGCAAGGGACCATTCCTAGGTCTCAGGTTTTGGCACTGAACTTTCAGAACCTAGGATAGTCTTGGCCTGGGAACTCTAACCAACACTACCAATAATGAGGAAGGTTGGGGATATTTGGAGATCTCAGAAGAGGTTTTCCAATTCCTTGTTCTGAAAACATAGGCCACAGTACCTAATACTCACTGGTGGTCTCCCATGGAAGTACTAGCAAGGGTTAATCCTGCTAAGCTTCAAAGATCATACATGACCTGGTGCTTTTAGGTTATTTAGGCGTTATTATTTCCACAAACATATTGTATATAATGAGATATTCTAGATCGAGACCCAAGTGGAAACATTTATGTTTCACACACACATTATATCCATAGCCCAAAGGTTATTTTATAATAATATTTTAATAGTTTTGTTCACGGAACAAAGTTTGTGCCCATCAAACCATCAGAAAGGTGTCACTCTGCCAGCTATCCATATGGGAAATTTAAGAGTTTCAGCATATTTGGGATTGCTCAATCTGTACAAACGGACACAGAAAAAAGTACCCAACCTTGAAACATTTTAGTCTGAATTCTATTAGTTTTTCCAAACTGGAGTGGACTCATTAAATCAGTGGGTTGACTGATGGGTCACCATTGAAGTAAATCCTTTTTCCATAGGTTTACTCTAATTAGGATGAAAGGCAGGATCCAGACTGTTGTCTCACGTCCTGCTTGTATTTGATATATAAGAAATGAGAGAAACCATGTTGAGCAATGTTTATTGCTGTGTATACAACTCAGAGGTGGGGCAGGGACTATTCACGGCATAATTGAGACATTTTAGAAATGTGCTAATGAGCTACGTGGCATGGAAAAGCAAGGGCATCCTTCTCCCGCCACTTGTGCATTTCTTCATGTCTGAAAACTGGTCTTGATGGTGTCATTTAATAGTCTGGCATGCCCATAGGTATTCTATTATTATACTTGCTTCCTTTCAGGAAATAAGAACATTCCTCTATTACTGCATTTGCACCTCAAGTGAGTATTCAGAGCCCTTTCCAGAAACACAATAGGCACATTTCATGTCTCAAGCCCACTTTGTTTAGAGTAGCAACTCCAGGAGTACAAAGAAAGCTCTGGAACGCAAAGATCATTTCTACCGTAATATATGGTGTTGCGAGATTTTCATCCAGACCACAAACTTTGGGCCAAAACAAATACGATATAAACCACAGCACTTGTACTGAAAGGCCCATGGATTGATGGGAAATGTGGGGACCATATACTGTACATACTCATGAATAAGTCTAGAAATTTTAGTCAAAAATTTCACTTCCAAAAGTGGTTGTTTTATCCTTGGGTCAATGTAAGTAGTGTATTTACCTCTTATATTAAAAAAAGATCTCCTTCTCTGAGTAGAGCGGCAAAAGGTGGAAACATTTTCCATCCCTAGGTAAGGTAAAGGTTTCCCATTAAGTCTAGTTGTGTGTGACATTGTGGGGTTGGTGCTCATCCCCATTTCTAAGCCGAAGAGCCAGCGTTGTTCGTAGACACCTCCTAGGTCATGAGTCCAGAATGACTGCATGGAGTGCTGCTACCTTCCTGCAGAAGCAGTACCTATTGGTCTACTCACATTTGCATGTTTTCGAACTGCTAGGTTGGCAGAAGCTGGGGCTAATAGCAGGAGCTCACGCCGCTCCCTGGATTCGGATCACTGACCTTTCAGTCAACAAATTCAGCAGCACAGCATTTTTACCTGCTGCACCACAGGGAGCTCTAAAGAACCTATAAAAGAAGTGTTCCCTGTTATCTCCGTGCCATGGCACCACTTTGGCCTTTTTTAATGCCTGAGTGGGAAAATGCTGTCAGTTTCCCCCTCTTTATTGCATGGCCCTTGACGTATCCATGAGTCATATCAAAATCCAAAACTTGCCCCCAACTTATATATGGGGTTAATTTATATACAGTAAAGTGGCCATTCAAGGGATGCCTACAGGGGACTGTATACTATTGTGCTAATGTTACATACAAATTGGCTAACTCATACAGTATAAAGTCCTGCCAACTTTCTTTTTCCCCTCTCCTTTGCCATTCCTGCCTCATTTCATATGGCAAGTGGGTATTATTGGGATTTTGCAAAGAACAAGGGCTTTTTACTGATGGATTGTAGGGAGATCAGGGAAAAAAACAACAATGACTGCCTGAACTTGATTGCACATCCCCAGACTAAAGACAGCATGGAATTGACAAATTCCCAAGTAGGGAATGTACCTTGTAGGATGGGCATAGGGGAAATGTGATCTACTTAGGACCATATTTTGGCCCTAGATTCCCTCAGGGTTCAAAAATCCAAATACCTCTTTGGGAAGACACAGTATGGTAGTGGTTTGAGTGTTGGAGTACAACCTAGTAGATGGGGATTAAAATCCCTGCCCAGTCATGGAAACCCCAAACCTGGCCTTGGGCAACTTACACTCTCTCAGCTTCAGAAGAAAACAAGGGCAAACCCCTTTTGAACAAACCTTGCCAACCTGTAAGACGTTCTCCTCAGGGTTGCCATGAAATAGAAATGATTTGAAGGCACACAACAGCACCAAATGTCTAGAGAGTATGGGGGCAATCCGAGATTCTCATAGATTTTTGCATAGATCTTTCAGTCTTCCTTTGTATGACCCCAAGGTATTCCAAAACATGCTTTGTTATGTGTTTTACATTCTCTAAGTGTTTTTTGTTTTTCCTTTAATTGCATCACCTTTCAAAAGTGTTTTGCATTTGCTAATGTTTCTGTTAAAGTGTTGTTTCTTTCAAAGCGCACACTGTTTCAATTGTTTGTAGATACTTTTGGAGGACACAGCTATTACTTGTTTGCCATTGCATATTTCCAATTCAAATTCTTTCTATTTGTCTGTCAAATAAGCTACCTATACATTGATCTATCATTCATCTAGCAAATGAATAAATTGTTTTGGTACTTGCCAAAGTGTCTACTGTTCAATTATATGGGTCCATATGCTGTATCTCTTTATTATTGCTGTGTGGCTTCAAGTCATTTCTGACCTACGGCATAAGGCATTACAGACTAAATCTATTGCAGGCAATCTTAAGTTTAACCCATCCTAGGTTTTCTTGGCAAGATTTGTTCAGAAGCCTTCCTCTAAACTGTAACTTGGCCAAGGTCACCCAGTGGTTTTCATAACTGAATGGAGATTTGAACTCTAGTCTCCAGAGTTGGAACCATGCTGGCTTTCATCTACGAGGACTATCCAGAAAGTAGATTACATTTTGGAATTAAAAATGAACAAAGTACAGTAGAGTCTCACTTATCCAACACTCGCTTATCCAACGTTCTGGATTATCCAACACATTTTTGTAGTCGATGTTTTCAATATATCGTGATATTTTGATGCTAAATTCATAAATACAGTAATTACTACATAGCATTACTGGGTACTGAACTACTTTTTCTGCCAAATTTGTTGTCTAACATGATGTTTTGGTGCTTCATTTGTAAAATCATAACCTAATTTGATGTTTAATAGGCTTTTTTTAAATGCCTCCTTATTATCTAACATATTCGCTTATCCAACATTCTGCCGGCCCGTTTATGTTGGATAAGTGAGACTCTACTGTATAGGAGAAAACATTTACCATATGCAGTTGAAAGCCAGATCCAAATACCACTTCTCAACATAGTCCCCATTGAAATCTAGGCACTTCTCATAGCAATAAAAGAGTTTGGAAAGTCCTTCCCCACCAAACTTTGCCACTTGGCTTGCATCCTCAACTACAACACAGCTGCACATGTGCATGCGTTCAACTTTCCCCCATGATCGTCCTGGATCACTCTTCTAAGGTTTTGCAAGAAGCACACCTTTCCTGTCCCAAAAAACGGTTGCCATAACCTTCCTTGCAAGCATTTGCAAAACAGAAGAGTGATCCAGGACGGGAGTGGGGGAAAGTTGAGCGCATGCACATGCGCAGCTGCCTGTTTGAGGACGCAAGCCAAGTGGCAAAGTTTGGTGGGGAGGGACTTTCCAGACTCTTTTATCGCTATGAGAAGTGCCTAGATTTCAATGGGGACTATGTTGAGAAGTGGTATTTGGGTCTGGCTTTCAACTGCATATGGTAAATGTTTCTCCTATACTTTGTTCATTTTTAATTCCAAAACGTAATCTACTTTCTGGATAGCCCTCGTATATCATCTGATTAATTGCATTGCTTTAACTAAGTAATGTTTCCTGGCCTGACCCTGCAAACCTATCTTTAACTGGCTGCAGCCATGTCAAAAGATTGAGATCTCTAATGTTGGCAATTGGGGCACAGTAGGATGGAGACCCATCAGCTCCTGACAAAAAGTGATGTTCTGAGAAGGAATTATTCTGATTTTTTAAACCTAGCTCACTGGTGGAAGGGAAACTTCATCCTGTTGCACCCAGATTGCCAACACAAGAGACGTCATCATTCAGTGTAGATGTTGCCTGTTAAAAGTAAGTTTGGGGGGCCTTTATTATCATGGCAATAGTGTCATGATTGTTCCGTTAAGTGTTACTGAATATAGAGCATCTTAGGGGACAGACTTCATCTACAAAAACTTATGCTACCAACATAGTTCTTTCAGTTAGTGTCTAAGGTGTTGTAAGATTTGCATACTGATGTTCCAGATGAGACAGGCTATGTCTTTGAATACAGAGCAATAAGAGATCCATAGCTGTAGTTTAAGAATCCATAACTACAATACAAAATACCGGCCAACATTCCGAGCACATGTTGCCCTCATTTTTGTGTTGCATGGCTAAGTGCCCATATTGCCTGGCTTGCTAGAGAGCTGGACACTATTCCTGATGTGACCTCTGAGATGGCGCAGCACATAGAGAAGATTCACATTTAATGAAACCATAGAATACAGCAGTCATTGCTAGCTGATCCTCATATCAGCAGAAGAGTATATCTACTTTGGGCTCTAGCCAAAACTTTCGGGGAGCTATCCAGGGTCCTGAATAATATCACAAAAGAGGCTCATCTTGGAAAAACCTTTCAAAGTTTGGATTACAACTGGGAGCCACATCACTACTTCACTGATATTAAAGTGCTGGATGAAGGAGATTATCTAAGAGCAGGATTTCCATTGCAGCATCCCTTATATTTTGGACTGAATCATGACTTTTCGATCAGGCCAGCAGATGAGTGTAAGCCACTGAGATCAGGTATGGGGAATATTCCAAACTCTCTGAAAGCCTGTATGAAAGGGGTTCCTGTTATCTAAAATAAACCATATGTTTCTTTTCTGAAACTTGAAAGATGAAATAACACATGGGCTCTTTCCAGCTCCTTGAGATATACTTAAGCTCCTCTAGGGTAAAGATACATATGCTGCTGGATAACAAAGGCAAGTAAATGGGTCCAAGAGCAAAGCAAGATGTCCACTCAGCCTCTACTTAAAAACCTTCAAAAAACCCCCCACCACATTCCAAGATAGCAGCGTATTTCATTGCCAAAGAGCTCTTACTATCAGGAAGTTCTTCCTAATGTTTAGCTGGAATCACTTCTCCTAGAGTTGGAAACTTTTGCTCCTAGTTCTCAACCAGAAGGAAACAAACTTGCCCCATTTTCAATATAACTTTTACCCAGCTCCCTAGGCCACCCCCATAGGGCATGGTTACATGTTTCTTGAAGTACCTTTACTCATTTCTGTATGAAAAACCCCTTTGCAAGTCTTAAAATGCAAAAGGAGGAGGAGGAAGAGGAGGAATGAAAATCTGATTAGTTTCTGACATGATATTTTATTGAGCAGCATGTCTCAATGTGATAAAAACAAGACATTAAGACAATATTCTTTAAAACCTTACATGGGAACAGAAAGCCAACAAGATCTGGAAGTATGTCTTTTGCTTGCTCCAAAAATACATATTTTTCCTTCCCAACTAATCTATTAGGTTGTAATACATAGTTATGTTAGCCACATAAGATGTGCAGGCTTCATTGAACATTCAGACTGAGCACATTGTTTTTCTCCATAAAATATGGCTGCCTGCAGCACATTCATTATGTACAGCCCTAGTAGCTTGCCGGTAAAAGTGCACTTCAAAACATGCTTGAAAAGTTTAAATAACTGGTAGGGAAAAGAAAAAAAAACCAGAAAAAAGGATGGAAGTCATTTTGAAACTCAAAAGTGCTACAGTACTTTAAAAACAACTATAGTTATAAGTGTAAATATATACCTAACTCAGTAGTATATAATTTTGTCAACAACTGACCGAAGTACAAACTCTGGTACTACGATGGGTCCTTTCCTTATTCAAAGCTTTCTAAGCTTACTAACCAGATTAATCCCTGCTTTTTTCTCATGGTTCCCCATGAACACTGAATTCTATTTTTTTAAATGGATAATATATAGGCAGCTGCTTGCATTATGCATGGGTGCTTAAAAGGGTTACTGCTGTACTGTCAAATTACAACCTCAGCATCCAGAATTTCAGGCTATTTTATAACCGCGCAGGAGCAATCCAAGTCGAACATGCATAATTGACCTTTGCAGTTTTTTCCTAATCCTCCCCATCTCCAAAATAGCCCCCGCCTAGCCGGCTTTCGGCAGCATGTCACTATTTACCAGCTCCATCTTCTACAAAGAATTGATGAAGACACAGAGCAGCAGGGATGCAAAGTACTTGAAACTGTTGGGTTTATACACAAATGATTATGTAATGCTGCAGGCGCCATGCCAGACAGCCCGACAACTGGACTATTTATCATGCGTTAGCAACAGGCGCATTAATCGGCTCCAATATCAGCCCCGTCCTACAGCACTGACAAAACCCTTGTTGATTCCAAATGCACCGCCAGAACATTTTATTAAATGAGATGAATAATACAAAGGCCAAAGGTTGCTCAGCTTCAGCTAAGAGGACTCAATTATTTATGGATCCCTCC
Organism: Anolis carolinensis; assembly: GCF_035594765.1. Taxonomy (NCBI): domain Eukaryota; kingdom Metazoa; phylum Chordata; class Lepidosauria; order Squamata; family Anolidae; genus Anolis; species Anolis carolinensis. Next base: position 11,030,165 of record NC_085843.1, read on the forward strand.
GTCATTAAGACATCTCTCATTTGGCAGATCCATTACCCGTTTCACTCCTTTCACGCAACACATAAATGGCTGGAGCTTTGCAGGCCAAGATGGGTGCAACAGTGTTGGCTTGTGTTTTTAGGTACTATATCGACTTGTGCATAAGCCGCCTTCATGTATTAGTTGAGGATTGGTTTTGGGTCCAAAATTATGGATTTTGATATCACTTGTGGATAAGTTTATTTATTTATTTACAGCATTTATATTCCGCCCTTCTCACCCCGAAGGGGACTCAGGGCGGATCACATTACACATATAGGCAAACATTCAATGCCTTTTAACATAGAACAAAGACAAGACAAACATGGCTCCGAGCGGGCCTCGAACTCATGACCTCCTGGTCAGAGTGATTCATCACAGCTGCTCTCCAGCCTGCACCACAGCCCGAGCTGAGGGTCATTCTATGGAGAAGAGAAAGTGCTAGTGCCATTCTCAGGAAGCCACACAAATGTGATTAAGTGAAGATGAGGGTTATGCATAGATCCATACACAAATGTTGTGGAAAAAAGGAAGGGAGGAAGAGGGACAGAGATGTGTTAAATACAGGTGTTGTCATTGTATTAAGTGTCCACTTTCGAATCCACTGTACATTTAATTAAAGACTAGTCAGTTTCAAAAATTGATACTCAAGTGACTCCATTACCATTGATACTGATATGCACTCGTGAATCATATACGACTCATTGACGCATGAAGAATTTGCTGTTTACCTTTGAGAGCTTTGACTACAGGATATCTAGATCTCAGAAATGCATATTTCTGTCATGCATTCTGAAAAGAAGGCCTGAAACTCTTCACTGAAGGTCGGCTGAAAGGCGCTCTTGAGGAATTGGTGCCCCACAGCAATGCATTCTCAGTGACCATCTGCTAACACAAGATGCACATTTCAATGTCAACCACCATGCATCCAATTGGCCTTCAAGGGTTGAGTTTCTGCCCCTCCAAACAAACAAACAAACAAACAAACAAACAAACAAACAGATAGCTATTAATGCAGATCCTAAAACACTGCCTTAATGAATTGTTCCAACAGGGAGAAGGGAAAAAATAATTAAAAGGAAGTGATCAGAAGAAAGTGAGCCCACATTATGCTGACACACATCTTTTGAGGAGAAAAACGAGCGTACGCTTTAGAAAGCGGGTAGAAAACTGTTCACCTTCTGTTTGCTTGGCTTTGTTTAGTTTTTTTTGCTTTTGTTTATATATTCATCCCCGAGCGAGCAATTATCACGGACACTGTGTCATTTTGGCAAGTGTGCTTTCTACCTGCATGGCAGCAGAAAGGCAGCAGATGGTGGGCGGCAGAGGGAAATCCCAGAGATCCTAGGAATGACATCAAAACAAGGTTGGGAGGACGCGGAGCCTCCGAGAGGAGCCATAGTGCAGTGCTAACTAGACTGACAGCACCAGACCCAAAGGGAGGAAACAGGCCTCTGCGTGATTGCCTGTAGTGCTCTCTTAGCCAAAGACGTGAAGCAATCCAAAGGCTTTGCTGCTTCTATTAAGGGATGTGTCTTGAATTTATACAGCTGGCTCTCTGCATTTGTGGATTTCACTTTTGTGGATGTTATTAATCTGTTTTCACTAGGAATCTCTAGGTCCTCCAGTATGACTATGGTCAACATCTGCTGCTCATTCGTTTAGTCATCTCCGACTCTTCGTGACCTCCTGGACCAGTCCGCACCAGAGCTCCCTGTCGGCCGTCGCCGCCCCCAGTTCCTTCAAGGTCAAGCCAGTCACTTCAAGGATACCATCCATCCATCTTGCCCTTGGTTGGCCTCTCTTCCTTTTTCCTCCCATTTTCCCCAGCATTGTGATCTTTTCCAAGCTTTCCTGTCTCCTCATGATGTGGCCAAAATACTTCAACTTTGCCATCGGGCATTATTTCCTGGAGGATGGACTGGCTGGATCTTCTTGTGGTCCAAGGCACTCTCAGGATTTTCCTCCAGTACCAGAGTTCAAAAGCGTCTATCTTCCTTCGCTCAGCCTTCCTCATGGTCCAGCTCTTGCATCCATAGGTTACTATGGGGAATACCATTGCTTTGACTATGCGGACCTTCGTTGCCAGTGTGATGTCTCTGCTCTTCACTATTTTGTCAAGGTTGGCCCTTGCTCTCCTCCCAAGAAGGAAACATCTTCTGATTTCCTGGCTGCAGTCTGCATCTGCCAGATGTTTACTACAGAGTTACACCAGGGGACCTTCAAATGTCTAAATAAGCATTTTCTCTAGGAATTTCTAAGTCCTTTAGTATGACTCCTGATGATGTCTACCAGAAGTTGACCACAGAGTCAAACCAGGGAACATAGAGATTTTTAGAGAGCATACTTGTCTAGCCATTTGTAGGTCCTCCAGCTTGATTCTAAGGACAACATTCAATAGAACTTGACCATATGTTGGAGGACCTAGAGATTTCTAGAGAGGCGTTCTCTTCAATAAAAACAAATGGTGGGCAATTTATTCAAAGTTTTTCCATATTTTTGGGGGTCTTGCACCCCAACTGTGTGGTCAACATGGTGGAAATTAACTGAATGCAAACTACATTTGTACTTGTTAACCTTGCATAGCTTCCAAGATTGGAGGTCTCCCATCCAAAGGCTTAACTTCCAAGATTGGATAGGACCTGGTGCCCCCTTTCTGTTGTTGTTGTTTGCCTAAATGCCACTTACCGTCCACTAATACACAGAATGAGATACTTTGGGGATATTTTGTTTGCAGTAAAACAATTAAATAAATAACCCACACGCTGCTGTAATCCAAGCAAATGACCCCATTTCCATCAAGTGCTGAGGCATCTGGGTAGACTTAAACACGCTTGTCTGCACTTGCTGCCTCCAGTGGTTTCTTATCCAGTTCAGGAAAAAGGTGTGAAGCAATTATATTGAAGGAATAAAGTGGGCCTTCAGGGCAACGCTCAGTCATTCCCTGTATGCCCCTATGCTTGAGAAAGCCAAATTAATCTAAAGCACAGCAGTTTTCAAAATGTGAAGGGAGTTGGGTTATAAGAATTTACACTTGTCCCCTGTCTTTTACCCCTCCCACACCTCAAATAATTATTCAGCAACTGCATTAAGAGGGGAACAGATAGGGAAAGTGGAAGCAGAAGAGAGAAACTGGGACCTTTTAAGATCATTTTAAAAAGTGGATTTTGTAGTTTGGTGAGGCACCAGTACTCTTTGGCAGAGAAGACTAAAGATGTTGTAAAACTACAATTCACATGATTCCATTGTATTGAGCCATAGCAGTTAAACTGCATTAATTCTATGGTGTAGATTAGGAGTCCTTAAACCTTTTAAGCAGAGGGATGGTCCACGGTCACTCAGAGTGTTGGGTGGCCAGACTATAGTTTGAAAAAAATACACACAAATTCCTGTGCACACTGCACATGTCTTATTTGTAGTGCAAAAAAAAAAAAAACCCCCATGAAAGAACAATGCAATATTTCAAAATAAGAACAGTTTTAACCAACATGAACCTACCAGGATTTCAAGGGGAAGTGTGGTCTGCTTCTTGCTGATGAGATAGTCAAGTTAATTAGGATTGTTGTTGTTGTTGTTGTTGTGTGCCTTCAGGTCACTTCAGACTTAGGAAGAACCTAAGTCTAAAACTGAGGGCGGGGGCCAGATAAATGAACTTAAGAGGGCCGCATCCGGCCCATGGGCCTTACTTGGGGGTCCCCTGGTGTAGATGCACCCATAGTCCTGAAGACTTTTGGAAATGGAAATTATGACATCTTCAAATGCACCGAAGTATCATGAGACAGAGAAGAAGCCCTGAGTCCCCCCGGGTGAGAAGGGCGGGGTATAAATGCTGGAAATAAATAAATAAGAAGGGGAAGGTTAAAAATGTGTCTGGAGAAATCTCTTCACATTTGGTTGTTAGGAACCAAAATAGCCCCCAAAGAGAATAAAGTTGTTAGTGATTTGGGGCAAGGGAGTGTTGGTGAGTTTTCCAATGACCCTGTTTTCCTATTCCGGTTTTCTCTCTTGGCAAGAGGTCCACACAAAGCATCCAGCTTGTTCACAGGCTATCATGAACCCACACACTTGTAGATTTCCATCCCTCTTTCACGCAGCAAGCAAACCTTTCAAAAGGAGACAAAAGGCTGCAGCAGTGACTTATAAAGAGTGTTCCAAAAATTCACACTGGGAGAACTGTCTTTCTTGTATTAAAAAACAATGTTTCCATTTTGGGAAGTGGAAAACAGCGAGTGTACTTTTTCACACTAGCCATACTGGCTGGGGAGTTTTAGGCCAGAATGATATTATATATTCACATGGGATAGAGGCTCAGGACCCCCATGAAAGTGTAAAACACTATTGTTTAGCATGAGAGAACACTTCTCTAGGAATGGCCTTTGATTTTGGGAGTTATAGTTCACCTACATCCAGAGAAACTGTGACCCCCACTGACAATGGACTGGAACCAAACTTGGCACAGAGAATCCCATGACCAACTGAACATACTTCAGGGGTTTGTGGGAATGGACCTTAATTTTGGGAGTTATAGTTCACCTGCATCCAGAAAGCACTGAACCAAGTTGATGTCAGATGTTGGCACACAGACCCAACATATCCAACTGTGCATACAGGCCTGGTTTGGGGGTGATTGCCCTGGGAATCTGGGAGTTGTAGTTCACCCTCATCCAGACAGCACTGAACCCAGCCAATGACGAATCTGGACCAAATTTAAGTGATATTTCCTACCATCCCGAAACAAACAATGCCTTCTTCTAATAACCCAGGCACCGCCGGGTCCCCAAGCTAGTTTTCTATAAAAATATCCTTGACCATAAACACATTTTATCTACACCCAGCAATATCAATGCACTTATGATGCTCAAACTCTATCCTGACTGAATTTTTGAACTTTATAATGCATGTAAGTTCTGGTCTGAGTCATCATTATTATCCAATTACAATGCCGGTTCAAATCATGTGATTTCATATGCATGCACTACAGCAGCACACCACTGGTGTTGGCTGCTGCTGGTTTTTAATATTCATAGGTTTTGTCAAATTTTCGGGAATTCTACATACAATATTGTGGTACAGGAGGAGGTGCAGGGGGAATGTCACCATGTTTTCCCAAATTGGCTGATACCCTTCCTAGTTACACTACCAACTATTAGACTCCAAAACCTCAGTTAGAGTTACCGAAACAAGTGCACCTCAGATTGCATTTGAAATTTTGACAGCCTGATTGTTCTGTTTCTCGTAGTAATTCCATTTCATGTCAAAAAGGCAAACTCTTGAACCTGTTGGGTGAGGAAGAGGGGAATACTGAGAATAGTTTAGCCCTGACAGCTCCGAAGGTCAATGGGAGTTATATTACATCAATAGAATATACATGATGAACACACTTGACTTTGGGGAGAAACCCATCCTAATAAGGCTGGGTTCAGGGGGAGATCACAAGGACATGTTTGATCAGGGGAACGAAAGAGCCCTTTACAAAAGTGAGAGGAGGAGGAGGAGGGGAATGGCATGTCTCTTCTTTTCCTTCTGAACTCCATCCAAACAAAGGACCTAATGTTATCATTGGCAGTGATGTAAGAAACACGATCGGTCACATTCTGCATGAAACCTCAGCAGGCTAGCTTTGGAGACATCCTAAGCCAAAGTTAAGCAATCAGATAAATGGCATTTTTGGAAGTGGTACAGAAAAGTCAGGAGACAGGGCCAAAGTGTTTCTCAGATCAATATGAATTCATGGGGAAAAGGTTGAGGACATATTTTAGGGTGAAGTGGGCTAACCCAAAGATGTGTTCAGACAATTTAAAATATAGAATGCTACCAGGAAAGTGACAGAGTTTGGCGGTGGTGAGTAACCTACTTCTTGCTACAAGGAAAGAGGGCCTAGTTATTTTGATTGAAAAGGTTGTTAACTGGGACCAGGGAGGAGGGATGCTTCTGAGTTGTATTTTGCTTCCCTTTCTTTGAACAACAAGGAAGATAAAGCAGCAGGGGCTGGAAGCTCCAGCTTTGAAAAATGAAATCAGGCTAGGTAGAAAAAACTCAAGAGTATTTTGGGTAGCACGCTCAAGCTTCCCATTCAGTCAGTTTGCATAGTCAGTACAAAAGTCCCTATTCTTTCTCTAATCAGAAGGTACAGTTCTGGGCCAGATTTCCAAAAAATGCTCTGTAAATTCAGTGACTTTGGAGAGCCAAAATCAAGAGCTCAGTGAGAGAACAGCTTTAGATGATAGCAGTATTACGAGGGTTATCCAGAAAGTAGATTACATTTTGGAATTAAAAATGAACAAAGTTAGGAGAAAACATTTACCATATGCAGTTGAAAGCCACACCCAAATACCACATCTCACGTAGTCGTCATTCAAATCTAGGCACTTACCATAGCGATGAATGAGCTTTGCAATTCCTTCCCCACTAAATTCAACCACTTGTTTCAAACAATGGGGGCGTGGCTGGCAACACAGCATTTTGGCGATGCTGCGCAGCTGCGGAAGGGTTGAGGATGCAAGCGGCAGAATTCAGTGGGGAAGGAGTTGCAAAGCTCATTCATTGTGATAGTAATTGCCTAGATTTGAGATGTATCCACCCATGTGAACAATTTCAGATTTTGCCATATTTTGGATTTTGGGAAGAAAGGTGTTCAATCTGAATTATATTCACTCAAACTATTTGTAAGAATGATCCTAACAAATCCTCTGCCATGTCACTTTGTAACCATGTATTTTAATATATGTACTTTGTGGTGGTATGTTTTAATGTATGCATTTTATAGTATGTATTTTATGGTCATGTGTTTTAACTGTGTTGTGTCCTGCTGTGAGCCGTGAAAAGAGGTGGGTAACAACAACACCAACACCAACCAACAACAACAACAACCCTATTTTTAAAATATTCCAGTTTGTCCTTCTCTCTTTCACTTCCTCTTTGTCTTCAGCTCATTTCAACTACTGCAAAGAGAGTTCAAACAAATTTGAATTCAATTCTCTTAGCAGTGGGGAGAGGAGAAGGCAGATTTTTGTCCTTCCCAATAGGCTCAGGCCAAAGAAAACTGATGCAGCCGCTCCTAGATTTGCATGTACTTCCTCATTAATAACGTTTCCCATCTTGACTACACATTGATTTTACTTGGCCACATGTGTCCTGGAGTGTGTGGAAGCATAATCTAATGAATTGTGGAGGTGAATGATACAGGGGGTCTCTTCTATGCCAATTCACCAAATGGGGAGCACAAAAGAATCACTCATCTTGCGTTCTGTGTGAGTTTAGTATCTGAAATCCATTGCTTCTTGCCATGAGCGAGGAAATCTGTCAGGCAGCCTGTTCAAGCGGCAGCACTCACTGTAATAAGTTATTAGGATTTCGATTTGCACAACCCACTCCTGAGGTCAGGGTCAATTGTTTGAAAGCTCAGCTGACCAGTGTTTTTTAATGCGTTCTGTTTAACAAATCCACGCGGGACTCCAAGCTGCGTCTAGTGACGGCTGCACCGAGAGTCGATGGATTGCCACAGTGGGGATGAATTGGGCTAACTAGGTTTGCTGGGGAGGCCCTTTTTCACGTTGACACATTTCATTAATGCTGTCGTTTCATTGATGAGTTATGGCGTCGCTGTCAGACATCTTTTCCCACCCCACCTCCAAATGGCCGCCCAGGGAATACCGGCAGAAAAGAACTTTCTTAAGGTCAAAGAGGAAAACAAGAAAGAAGCAGGGAAATAATTCTTTTAAAATGGGAGGTGAAACCAGAATGCTAGTACAGTAGAGTCTCACTTATCCAAGCCTCGCTTATCCAAGTTTCTGGATTATCTAAGCCATTTTTGTAGTCAATGTTTTCAATATATCATGATATTTTGGTGCTAAATTCGTAAATACAGTAATTACAACATAACATTACTGCATATTGAACTACTTTTTCTGTCAAATTTGTTGTATAACATGATGTTTTGGTGCTTAATTTGTAAAATCATAACCTAATTTGATATTTAATAGGCTTTTCCTTAATCCCTCCTTATTATCCAAGATATTCGCTTATCCAAGCTTCTGACGGCCCGTTTAGCTTGGATAAGTGAGACTCTACTGTAACATTATACACAATGGTCGATTCCTACATTGTGCTTGTGTAGTGCAAATCTATACTCACTTGATTATTGTGCAGTTGCATGACATCACACATCTGCTAGAAACAAACACTGTGGAACTGATTGTACACTGGTCAGTATGTCTGCTTATTCTGCTGTTGTGAAACAGGGAACATGCAATTGCTGTTTCTACCACTGGCATCACTAGGTTTTGTGTCAACCAGTGTGGTAACTCGTAGCGGCATTCCCACTGAACTCTTCTCAAACCAGACCACAGCAGAATATTGTAGCTAAAGTACAAAAAAAAATAGAGACTGCACACAGCTGCCAGCAATAAAAACAACAGTATGTGCTTGTGGCAAGTTCAGATTAATCCACACAATTCAACATATCTTGTATAGTAGAGGCTCACTTATCCAAGTTAAACGGGCCGGCAGAATCTAGAATAAGCGAATATCTTGGATAATAAGGAGGGTTAAGGGAAAACCTATTACACATCAAATTAGATTATGATTTTACAAATTAAGCACCAAAACATCATGTTATACAACAAAAGAAAAAGTAGTTCAATACATAGTAATGTTATGTTGTAATTACTATATTTACGAATTTAGCACCAAAATTTCACGATATATTGAAAATATTGACTACAAAAATGCATTGGATAATCCAGAACCTTGGATAAGCGAGTCTTGGATAAGTGAGACTCTACTGTAATTGGGTAATAATGACACCTCTGATCAGAGCGCATGCACATTAGAAGGCTCAAACAGGAATTATCATGTAGGTACATTGATATAGCCAATGTAAGCTGGGCTTATGAAAAAAATGTTTTTGCAGTTTGTTATATCAAACTACAGGGATTTATTTTAACATTAAAAATAATACATTTCTGCTGAAACACAACACAAAATGTAAGTGCATTAAGGGGTGAATTTAAGGCAGAGTCTCATAGTTATGTGCTAGCAAGAATATGCAACTACCTGGGAAATAGTTACCCTTTGTGGAATTCTACTTTTGCAACCCTGAGCTCTACATGCTCACTGAACGATGATCAAAAAAATCCCTCTACAAGGAAACTGAATGTTTATATATGTGTATCAACAGAATTTCAATTATGCACACACATGGTCAGTTAACCAGAACTCTCAAGCAACTGGCAAATAAATTAACTAAAATTGCATACTGCACTTACAAAGCTAGTTTTATAATGCAGTAAAAGTGTTATGTTAAGTTCATCTTTATTTGTCTGAATGTACTTTTTATTACTATATTTCAATATGAATATCAAGTCAATACAAAGTTTAGAACATAGTATTTTATAGGGAACGCCATTACCTTCCCACTGGAGTGGTACCTATTGATCTACTCACATTTGCATGTTTTCGAACTGCTAGGTTGGCAGAAGCTGGAGCTAACAGCGGGCGCTCACTCCATTCAACGGAATTGAACTAGGGACCTTTCGGTCTGCAAGTTCAGCAGCTCAGTGCTTTAACACACTGAGCCATCGAAGGCTCCATGCAGTTCCATGCAGTCATGCCAGCCACATGACCTTGGAGGTGTCTACGGACAACGGCGGCTCTTCGGCTTAGAAATGGAGATGAGCACTAACCCCCAGAGTCGGACACGACTGGACTTAACGTCAGGGGAAACCTTTACCTTTACTTTTTTATTTTATAGGGAATATTATTAGTTAGGCCTATTTTTAATTGTAACTCTCATGAGACCAGAAACTATATTTACCTGGCATCTACCAATCTCCATGGATTCTAGTTAACTGAGAGTATACTGTATATATGGTTGTGTGAGTGTATATATAACAAAAGGTGTGTGCTGAATCTTTGTGCAAAAAATCATTTGTACAAAATACATCATTTTCTGAGAAAAACGTTGTTTGACAAGCAAACTTTGTTATCTTTTGTGTAGAACACCCCAAGGTATGAATGTGTGTATGTGCACACGTACAAAAAAATGCCAACATGTGAAAAATCTTGTGAGAGTTGACGGCTCTCTCGATGGGGCGCCTCAATCTAATAGGACACTTTTTTCTCCTTAAGGATGAGAAAAATTCACAAATGCCTCCTTCCATCCCTTTTCAGAAGCACAAAGCAAATCCAAAGTGACTGCACTATTTCATGATAAAACAATAAAATACATTGAATGATGTTTATGGAAAGGAGAACTCGTGTCGGCTTGGGATCTAGTCTAATTTGTCTTCCGTCAAGCATTGAATAATCCCAACTGGGAACGATAGTGCTCCAGTGTAGTCTTTGCCGAGGGCAATTGATTGCAACATAAAACACACACACACACACACAAACCCAGCATGGAAGTTATTGGAGCAAATTTTGTTCTCCGATATGTGGCACCAAAGTAAATAGTCCCCAGTGAAGCTGATGAATGGGGGATATAAATGTATGGCCCTCCCCAAACCTAGTAGTACATTCACTCCATGGAATCTTCATGTGGTTGACTCTCTGGATAAGCAAGCAAAATGATTATCGGTTTAAAAGAGAGGTCAGAGAGAAGGAGATCTTTAAGAATGCAAAGTCTTCCTCTGCTTAACACAGGCAATATTTAAAAACTGCCAGTTCCTCCTGTCATTAACCCATCCATTTTGGTTTGCTGTTTGACCCCATTCTTCTCATTTCCATCAATATCTCACACTCCTTATTTGCTTAACAATGGGCTCATCTACCTGTGGAATGAATGCAATTTAATGTTATGAGGATTGAATGAAAAGTAATGCCTCCACCGTCATAACTCCTCAACAGATGGTAGTACTGGTATGAGGCAGGTACTGGCCTGTTCCGTAGACTTTCCTCTACAGTTCCATTTGGTAGGAAGCCTGAGCATTGAACGGTTGTGTTGTTAAAGTGCAAAGTATGGAACCCTGCGCAGACAGTTGGTCAATGCAATTTAAGCAACCTGCAGTCATTGAATTCTTGAAAGCAGAAGGTGTCATCCCAAAGGAGATTCCTCAGAGAATGCAAGCTGTTTATGGTAATTGTGTTAATGTGAGCACTGTGTGTCGTTGGGCAAGTTGCTAAGCCAGCTCCACTGGCTGCCGATATGCTACCGAGCCCAATCCAAAGTGCTGGTCTTGACCTATAAAGCCCTAAACGGTTCTGGCCCAATTTACTTATCCGAACGTATCTCCTCATATGAGCCAGCTAGATCCCTAAGATCATCTGGAGAGGCCCTGCTCTCGGTCCCACCTGCCTCGCAGGCGCGGCTGGTGGGAACGAGGGACAGGGCCTTCTCGGTGGTGGCTCCCCGGCTGTGGAACACCCTCCCCACAAATATCCGACAAGCCCCAACTCTTCTGGGTTTCAGAAAGGCTGTGAAAACATGGCTGTGTGCACAAGCTTTTAACGAGTAATATGATAACGTCGACATGGTCCGATTGAAGGCTGAAGCATGAGGTTTTTAGACAAATGGATCTAATTTACTTATGTTTTAATTTTTATAATGTATTTTAATGATGTATTTTTATAGTTTTAATTGATTATATGTACTGTTTTTTGTTTTATTATTATGTTCTTGGCATTAAATGTTGCCAACTGTGTAAGCCGCCCTGAGTCCCCCCGGGTGAGAAGGGTGGGGCATAAATGCTGGAAATAAATAAATAATAAATAAATAAGTTTAAAGATGTTGGGGTGGGAACATTTGACTTGTGTGACAAAGAGTTGGATGTTCTGTGACAGCCACCACCGAGTTTCACAAGCAAAAGGTTGACAGATATGTTAAAGAAATTGGGAAAACATGGTATAACAAAGATTGAGGACTTGGTAAAATCCGATGGAACAGGCATACAGTGGGAGGAGATAAAAGATAAGTGTGGGCATGGAAATTGGCTACTATGGGGAGGGTTATCTAAAAATCTAACAGAATGCAAGAGTAAGGAAGCCCCAGAAACAGATCTTGACAAACTAACAAAATGGAAAGTAGAGAAGGAGAAAGGAATTATGGGATTCTCGGAAAAACAGTGGTTCAATAGCATTGAGCCATGGCAGTACCTGCATTCATTGTACAGCACAGAGGACCCTTAAAATATCTTTAAACCTATTAGACCATGTTCCTTTCCATGTCTCCTACTGGATATTATGGCAAACTTTTCTTCCTCCGGAGCCCCTGATGGCGCAGCGGGTTAAACCGCTGAACTTGCTGACTGAAAAGTCGGCAGTTCAAATCTGAGGAGCGGGTGAGGTCCTGCTGTTAGCCACAGCTTCTGCCAACCTAGCAGTTCGAAAACATGCTAATGTGAGTAGATCGGTAGGTACTGCTCTGGTGGGAAGGTAACGGCGCTCCATGTAGTCATGCCGGCCACATGACCTTGGAGCTGTCTATGGACAATGCCGGCTCTTGGGCTTAGAAATGGAGATGAGCACCGTCCCCCAGAATCGGTCACGACTGGACTTAACATCAGAGGAAAACCTTTACCTTTACATTTGCCTCCCTCCTTTTACTCCTATGATATGCTGCCTTTCTGATGTGCTGCCCAAGGTGGCTCAAAAAGCTAAAAACCAAGATCAGCTAAATACTTGACTATATAACTTTAAAAAATAATCTTCAAAATGGGAGATTCCTGGGATGACACAATGCAGTAGAGGCATTGGTTGGCGTTATAACCCTTGCCCGCTCTGCAGTTGCCCACTCCTGATTTCAGTGGCCCACTTTCACTGTGATTCACAACAGGCTTTGGGCCATGGCGCACTTCATGCCGTGTTAAGTAACTATTCCTACCTCCTATGGCTCCAGTCGTTTAACAAGGAAAGACAGAAAACAACAGAAAGAAAGCAAGAAAATAGAAGGAAAAACCCCAAACCCACACTAATGAGAAATTAATGTCGCCGTCACTACCCATCAATATTAAAGTGGATTAACAGATTACCAGATAAAAAGAGCAAATGGAGCTTTCAGCATCAACGGTTCTAATAGCATTACGGGCCCATTTCCTGCCAACTGGTTTTTAGTTAATTGCCATTAATTTTTTTTAAGAGCTAAACAGCAGAGGTAATGAGATTCCTGTATATTCTCAAGGCATGGGAAAGACGTAAAAAACCTCACTGAGAAATTTGATGGAGCTTCATAAATCAGACTAGCTACTTTCCCTGTCTCTCTCTCTGCAATCTACTATGTGCTTTCCTTGATCTGTGTGCTTATTTACCCACAGCTTTCTTGGGACAAGCCCCATTTATGTTGTAGAATTAATGTAGTTTGGCACTACTTCCACGGCAGTTGCTCAATGCCATGGAATCCTGGGAGTTGTTGTTTTACAAGATCTTTGGCCTTTTCTGCCATTGAGTGGTGGTCCCACAGCAAACTATGAGTCACAGGATTCCATAGGATAGAGCTATGGCAATTGAAGTGGTGTTGAAGTTTATTAATTCTACAGTCCAGATCCAGCTTTGGTCATGCTGCAGATAGATCTACTCCTGCAATTAGGGCTTACTTTTCATTCACAGCAGGGTTACCAAAGCTCTACTTATTAGTGAACAGTAAGAGAAGGCACGTGATCTGCTAACTCAGCTCCATAGAATCCACTCAACTGAGTGGCTAGAAACAGCTGGTTTAATCACAGACTCAGGACTTGGGACATCTTATAATTAGGATAATGGTCCAAGAAGACTGGCTGAGGGTAGGAATTATTCCTAAAACAAAAGCTAGAACATACAATTCATCCAGAGACCTTGAGGCATCATCACTGGTTCCTGTACTGCTTTCTCCAAAACATTAGCCAAGGGAGCCATGGTGGCGCAATGGGTTAAAGCCTTGTGTGGTTGAACTGCTGACCTGAAGATCTGAAGGTCGGCAGTTTGAATCCATGAGAGGGGGCGAGCTCCCATCTGTCAGCCCCAGCTTCCCATGCAGGGACGTGAGAGAAACATCCCAAAGGATGGTGACACATCCGGACATCCCTTAGGCAACATCTCCATAGCTGGCCAATTCTCTCACACCAAAGGCGACTTGCTCAATTCTGACATAAGAAAAACATTATCCAAAAAAGGACTTGGGGCTTCAATGGAGCAGAAGAAACAAACCTGGTTCCTTTGAGCGCTGATAGCTTCTAAGTTGGTAGTTTAGGGCAAAAAACCTGACCTACTGGAAGACTACTGAACTAACCTCTGCTTAGCTGCAGGCTCCAAATTTCACTCAGAAGTGTTTGTGGCCCTACATCTCAGACTTGTTCCATATTTTTGCTTTGCTCTACGGACTCCAAAAAGTGGTGGCAGCAACAGCCATGCTTCCTTACAACTCCCTCCACTAAGACAGTGGTTCTCAACCTGGGGTCCCCAGATGTTTTTGGCCTTCAACTCCCAGAAATCCATCCTAACAGCTGGTAAATTGGCTGGGATTTCTGGGAGTTGTAGACCAAAAACATCTGGGGACCCCAGGTTGAGAACCACTTCATTAAGACAACCTATCTCACTCGAGCTACCTAGCTGTCCATACTAATACCTGCCCTAACATAACCCTCAATGTCTCATCCAGCTCTCTATATAATTTCACACAGTATTTTAACATACAGTAGAGTCTCACTTATCCAACATAAACGGGCCGGCAGAACGTTGGATAAGTGAATATGTTGGATAATAAGGAGGGATTAAGGAAAAGCCTATTATACATCAAATTAGGTTATGATTTTACAAATTAAGCACCAAAACATGTTATACAACAAATTTGACAGAAAAGGTAGTTCAATACGCAGTAATGCTATGTAGTAATTACTGTATTTACGAATTTAGCACCAAAATATCACGATGTATTGAAAACATTGACTACAAAAATGTGTTGGATAATCCAGAACGTTGGATAAGTGAGACTCTACTGTACTTGCTTTGCACAAAAACAGCATTCTGCATGACATTATCTGCTGCTATGTTGCCAATCTGGGCCCGGGCTGTGGCACAGGCGGGAGAGCAAGCCAGCTGCAACCAGCTGCAATGAATCACTCTGACCAGGAGGTCATGAGTTCGAGGCCCGCTCGGAGCCTATGTTTGTCTTGTCTTTGTTCTATGTTAAAAGGCATTGAATGTTTGCCTATATGTGTAATGTGATCCGCCCTGAGTCTCCTCCGGGGTGAGAAGGGCGGAATGTAAATGCTGTAAATAAATAAATAAATCTGTACCAATCTTGCTGTTTCTGTTTCGACAGACACTGTGGCAAAGAACTTGGCCTGAAACAGACATTCCTGCAGAGCTGCTGCTGCTTCTCCCTTTAGCTTCAGTCCCATTTCTGCAATTAGGTTCACTCCATACTCGGCAGCCTGAGGCCCAGCACTGACATTGACACTTTGGAGTGTAAAGCGGTTGGGCTGTAAAGTGATTTCCAAGCCCCTTCCAGTCCTTCCTGGCTTCTCTGGGGAAGCTTTCCTTGAAAAGCGTGCCTTGTGATACTGCGATAGGGGAGGAAATTTCAGCCTCTTATTACCCCATGAAACAAGTAATCCAAACACTCTTGTCATTATTGCCTGGAGACACCGTCATAGGCCTCTGTCATCTCTGAGTCTCTTTGTCCCAGCCCAGATTTTTTCCCCAAGACCCATAATGATTTTCGCTGCTGTTGGAATCCTCGCCAATTTGTCAAAATCCATCACCGGCACCCTAGAGCCACGCTGCCATGATGCGGAGTGGGGTGGCAGGGAGGGTATCACTTCCCCGCGGACAGAGGAAGGGTGTTTTCTTATGCGCTCATATCGCCTCGGATCACATTTGCCCTTTTCCTTGTCATCTTAGAACATTGTAAGCTTATAGATATTATATGTGCTGTCTGCCAAACCCCCAAGGTCCCTTTAGCCGTTATTCCTTTCCAGGTTGCCTCGTCTGGCAGAATATCTGTGTTTTAGATTATTTTCTCTTAGATTTATTAGCTTGTGTTCCCTTCCTCCCTTCGGCTGAATCACACATTGCTTCTCCCTGCCCCCTATCTTTTGACATTTCTCCTTAAATCTTTTGTACCACATCTTTGAAGGCTTTTCTTTACGGGGGCCTAATCTACCCAAGGATGCTCGCTTGACCTTTCTATGAATTTGAAAAGAGGCATGTAATACCACTGTCATCATCATCAGGAAAAGTCACACTGCTTTTTCAATCTCTTTGGCTATTATTACAATATCTTGTTGCAACTTGTTTTTGTTTTTTGAAAAAGTAGGGTATTTGTTTTGAAGATAGTGTCTGGGTTCCAACACTGCGGTTATTAAACTGCATGAAACTGTATCCAAAGTTGCACACTGTTTGCGCTAAGTAGTTTTTGCACTGAATGGTAGAGTCACATAATTGATCCATGGCAGGAAATGTGGAAATGAATCCATCCTTCAGATATATTCATGCACAATATACAAAACAAGCACACCCATGTGCAGTAGCACGACCTGATGTCAAGAACAATTTAATTGTTGAATATGCTACCCTGGAGTGGAGCCCCGGGTGGCACAGCGGGTTAAACCACTGAGCTGCTGAACTTGCTGACCAAATGTTTGGTGGTTTGAATCCGGAGAACAGGGTGAGCTCCTGCTGTTAGCCCCAGCTTCTGCCAATCTAGCAGTTCGAAAACATGCAAATGTGAGTAGATGAATAAGTACCGCTCCAGGAACTGCATGCATATAGAACTACCTGATTATTATTTTTGCACTAGTACAGACTCCCCATAAATACTAAAGGTGCATCTCATATTTGAGGCTGGGAATTATGTGTGCCAATATTATGATCAGAGGGGTTATTAACAAATTGTAAGTCAGCAAATTCAGCAGCTCGGTGGTTTCATAGGATCATAGAATAATATTTATTTATTTTATTTATTTACAGTATTTATATTCCGCCCTTCTCACCCTGAAGGGGACTCAGGGCGGATCACATTATATACATATAGGGCAAACATTCAATGTCCATATACACATAGAACTGAGACAGAGACAGACGCAGAGGCAATTTAACCTTCTCCTGAGGAGATGTTCGATTCTGGCCACAGGGGGGAGCAGCTGCTTCATCATCCACTGTGATGGCACTTCCTCATTCCAACATCATAAATTAGTTAAATTTGCCTCCCCACTTTATAAGTGGTACCTTATTTCCTACTTGATAGATGCAACTATCTTTCAGGTTGCTAGGTCAGCAACGAGTAGGGGCTTTTTTTTTAAAATTGATGGGTGCTCACCCCGCACGGGCTGGCCTCGAACTCATGACCTCATGGTCAGAGTGATTTATTGCAGCAGTGATTTATTGCAGCAGGCTGCTCACCAGCCTGTGCCACAGCCCGGCCGCTGGGTTGGAAGAGTCCAAAAGAGCCATCCAGTCCAACCACGCTGCTATGTAGAAACACAATATCAAGGCACTCCTGATTTGCCTTCAGGTCACCATAAATCAAAAACAATTTGAAGGAACACAACAACAACAACAACAACAACAACAACAACAACAACAACAACAACAAGAGAATAGGATAAGCTGGTTTCCTTGATACACACATTACCTCAGTGGCACATAAAATTCCAGACCTAACCAGTGTTTTTCACATTGCCCAGGCAGTAAAATGTGCAGACTGAGGAAGCGCATTTGGAGCCACGTCCCAGACAATGTATGGAAAGATGAGACATGGGCAGAATATTAAATTGTCCTGGAGTTTTATGTACGGAATGGCAAGCCAAATAACTTAAGTAATCCAGGCGGAGGTTTCTAGTATGCTTTCTTAATTTGTACATTTCATTCTTACACATCTTGCTTTTTAAAGGACCCACTGATGAGGTTTGTGGCTGCGGTCAACAAGCTAAAGCAGTGGGAACTAAGAAAAGCTGCCAAAGAGCAAACGTGCCACTGGTTAAGGAATCATGCTGAGGAAGGCACCATGCTGGCATGCCTTACAATGTGTGTCTCTTTTACCCTACATGATGTCACTTCCATCCTACAAATGAGATTTTGAGGGGGAAAAGTCTGGGAGAGTCATCAGTGTGTCTGTATGCCTGTGTTTATGTGTGAGCAGGTGCCAGACAAGAAGCACAAGCCTCAATCTATGTCATAAGATTCTCTCACATTGTTCTTGGCATGTTCTACTGCTCATGGCACTGAAAGGACAAGGCTATCCCAGAATTAAAGGAGAAGTTAAAAGCTCCTTAAATAGTACACTAACTTAGCATATTTCCAAAAGGTGACGCTATGAATTTCATAGGGTTTACATAGACAAGAAATACTCAAGAGTGGTTTTGCTAATTTCTTCTTCCAAAATATAGCCTACAGCACCAGGTCATACATGCATATGATGTTATTAGGTGCCTTCAAGTCATTCCTGACTTATGGTGACCCTAAGGCAGGTATTGGGGGCCCCTGGTGGTGCAGTGTGTTAAAGCGCTGAGCTGCTGAACTTGCAGACCAAAAGGTTCCAAGTTCAAATCCCGGGAGAGGAATGAGCGCCTGCTGTTAGCCCCAGCTTCTGCCAACCTAGCAGTTCAAAAACATGCAAATGGGAGTAGATCAATAGGTACCGCTCCGGCGGGAAGGTAATGGCGCTCCATGCAGTCATGCCGGCCACATGACCTTGGAGGTGTCTATGGACAATGCCGGCTCTTCAGCTTAGAAAAGGAGATGAGCACCAACCCCCAGAGTCGGTCACGACTTGACTTAATGTCAGGGGAAACCTTTACCTTTACCTCTAAGGCAGGTATGAGCAAACTCAGGCCCAGGGGCCCGACGCAGCCCCTTGGGGTGTTTTCTCAAGCCCTCCTCTCTCACACCATCCTATCCTTCCTTCCTTCTCTCTTTCCTTCCTCCTTCCCTCCATCGCTTCTTTCCTTACCTCCCTCTTTCTCCTTCCATCCTTCCTTCCCTTCCTGCCCCTTTGTCCTTCGTTCTCTCTGTCCTCCTTCCTTCCCTTGCTCCCTTCCACACTACTTTTCTTCCACACTTTTATCTTTCATTCCTTCCCCTCCCTTCCTTCCTTCCTTCCTTCCTTCCTTCCTTCCTTCCTTCCTTCCTTCCTTCCTTCCTTCCTTCCTTCCTTCCTTCCCTTTCTCTCTTCCTCCTTCCTCCTTCCTTTCTTCTCTCCTTCCCTTTTGTCTTTCCTTCCTTCTCTCTTTCCTCTTGTCAGGGATTCCTCTTCTTCAGAAGAGGAAAGGGAGCAGGAAAGTGTTCAAGAATCTGAGGGCGAGTTGGGATCTGACAAGGAGACTTTGCTAGTACCCTCATTCCAGGAGAGGCAAAGGGAAACAGAGCAGAGATGTCGTTCAGCTAGATTAGCTGCCAGAAATGCAGCTGAGTAATTAGGACCTGCCCTAGCAGCCGTGTGGGGACCCAGGGCTATAAAAGCCGAAGCAGGTGCAGCCAGCTCTTGGGGGTAACAAACTGAATCTAATGTCTTCGCTCTCCGTGTGCCTGCTTTGGATTTATTGCTGTATCTTTGTCTGAAGTAAGACTTCCTGGCTTTCTTTTGCATTACAGCACTGAGTGTGCTGTACTTTATGTTCCAAAGGACCGTTGCAAAATATAGTCTTAGAGAATAATTCCAGAAATCACAAGGAATAAACAAAGTCCCAACAGAGCATGACAAAGTCCCAAGAACGTGAACACATAGGCTATAAGATAATCCAGGAAATTGAGAGCTTGCTTCTTGGTTGAACGAAAGTTGCTTTGACAAAGGTTTGTCTCCAAACACATTGCTTTAATACCCTTTGCAAAACATGAAAGCATTTCTCTGGCCTCTAACCTCCCTCTTGTTAGCGATTCTCACACTCCTCCGAACGCTGAATTCCAAACGGTCAGCTCAATCTAAAGATTCCGTCTCATCAAGGTCAGCCTGCTCATTAGTTTGCTGAGCCTCATTATCAGACTGAGAACTGTCCTCCTTTTCCAAGTCAATTTGCACCTGGCTAGTTTCAGTATCATCAACATCATTCCCTGCTGTGGGAAAAACTCCCTGTTCCTCATCTTCTACAACAGGGACATTTTGAACCTGATTCTGAACCTGAATCCCATCATCCTCATCAGAGTCACTCTGAGGTTCCAGCTGAGTCACAATATTCCTGGAGAGTGGAATAGGCTGCCTGGGAGTGTGGTGGAGCCTCCTTCTCTGGAGGCTTTGCCACAGAGGCCATCTATCGGGAGTGCTTTGATTGTGCCTTCCTGCATGGCAGGAGGTTGGATTGGGTGGCTGTTGGGACTGTCTTCCATTTCTAGGATTCTAGGATTCTATATCAGGAGTAGGCAATACGGAGTCTCATGGATACACTTTTTCTCTCCCATCCACCATTTCATCCTGACCAAGGTCAATCCTTTTGGGATCCAAATGCTTCCTGTCTTTCTTTCACTTTCTGCCTCCAAAAGGGGCTGGGCTGTGGTGCAGGCTGGTAAGCAGCCAGCTGCAATAAATCACGCTGACCAAGAGGTCATGAGTTCGAGGCCAGCCCGTGGGGGTGAGCACCCAACAACTAAAAAATAAAATATTGCCCCTGCCTGTTGCTGACCTAAGCAATCCGAAAGATAGTTGCATCTATCAAGTAGGAAATTTAGGTACCACTTATATGTGGGGAGGCTAATTTACGGCACCATAAAAATCACCCAGCTGCATTGGAATGAGGAAGTGCCATTGCAGTGGATGATGAAGCAGCTGCTCCCCCTTTGGCCAGAATCAAGCATACCCTCAGGAAGCTGGAAGCTGGAGAAGGTTTAAATTGCCTCTGCGTCTGTCTCTGTCTCTGTTCTATGTTATATGGCATTGAATGTTTGCCTTATATGTGTACAATGTGATCCGCTCTGAGTCCCCTTTTGGGTGAGAAGGGCAGAATATAAATACTGTAAATAAATAAAGAGGAAGGGGAGGAAAGGCCAGGGAGAGGACTTGGGGAGAACCCCTTTATCCTCCCCTCCCAGCCTGCCCACTCCACTTCGGCTGGCCATGTGGCCCCCAATTAGAATGTTTGCCCATACCTGCCCTAAGGTGAATGCTATCACAGAGTTTTCATGGCAAGATTTGTTAAGATGAGGTTTGCGTTAGACTTCCTCTGATGCTGAGAGAGTATGTTTTGGCCAAGGTCAAGCAGTGGGTTCTTTGCTCTAGTTTCCAGAGTAATTGTCCAAAACTGAACCACAATCCAACACTGGCTCTCATCCTCACAGATATACACACATATAATTACTGAGGATAAGACTGGTATTGTCACTTAGGAGATGTGGAAGGCCGAACATGTTGCTTTCAAGATTCTGTGGAAATTAAACCCCAAGCTTTTTTGGTGACTTTATGTAAGTTTGTGCAATATAGACCTTGGACCAGAATAGATTTCCTTGACATACTGTAATTTTCAAGCTTTATACTCCCTGACACTAAGGACATCTTTGATGAACCATATTTAACTGCCTCTATTATACAGGAATAATAAATGCATTTCATGAATACCGGGTCTTGAAAGTTCTTGACTAGATGAGCCAATGAATTAATTTTTCCCCTTCCCAAGTCATGAGCTACCCTGAAGCAATGGGCTAGGGAGAGGAATACATTTAAATAACTCAATAAATTAAGTGATAAGCACTGATTCACGAAAACAAGCTGACTTCTAATAATACACTAACATTTGTGTACGTGTACTTTTCTGAATGTGAATCTTTCTTCTTAAACAGCAACATCATAAAAACTAATTTGCAAAAACAGAACTCAAGAACAAAAATAATAAGAAAATGACGTATCATGCTGGTCTCCTGGTATCCACTGGGGAATGTTGTCAGGATCCCTCGTGGACACTGAAATCCATGGATGCTCAAGTCGATGTGTTGTCAAAGGCTTTCATGGACAGGATCACAGGGTTGTTGTATGTTTTTCCGGCTGTATGGCCATGTTCCAGAAGTATTCTCTCCTGATGTTTCGCCCACATCTATGGCAGGCATCCTCAGAAGTTGTGAGGTGAATTGAGGATGCCTGCCATAGATGTGGCTGAAACATCAGGAGAGAATACTTCTGGAACAAGGCCGTACAGCCCGGGAAACATACAACAACCCTATGCTCAAGTCCTATTATACACAACTGCATAATAAAATGGTGTCCCTTATATAAAAGGGTGAAATCAAAAGTTGCCTCTAAAAATGTTCCAGTGTCATTTTCAATCAATGGATGATTCCATCTGTGGATACAGATTTCATGGACGTGAAGGACCAACTGTATATGCAACCATATATGCACACATAATTAGTCAAAATACTGTTCAGTGCTAGAAGCACCTAAATTTCCACAATGAAAATAATGGCACTGTTCACAAGGGCAATTTTATCATTTTTCTAGGTTATGGTAGTGGTGGAGGTATGGCTATTGGCTAAGTGACTGACCAGCCTTTCAACCCAGTACACTGCACTCCAGACAAAGAGAAACTATTTGAAAAAGAGATTTGTTAAGTGTCTTCAAGCCATTTCTAATTTACGGTTACTTTAAGATGATCCCACCACAGGGATTTCCTAGCAATATTTTTTCAGAGTAGTTTTGCCTTCCTCTGGGTTGAGACAGCATGACTTGTCCAAAGTCACTCAATAGGTTTTCATGACCAAAGGGATTACCCTTTGCACTCTGGTCTTCAGAATTGTATTCCAACACTCAAACTGCTACACTTGCTTTCACAAGCATGTAAAACAATTGTGAGCAACTTATGGAAAAAGACTTCCTTCAGTGATAGGTAGATAAGGGATGCTGTACTGTTTCATGTTCGGAGAATCAGGTTGCAGCAGTATATCTGTAGCAGTCAATGCAATAAAGCTGAAGCTAAGCAAAAAGGAGATTGTGCTCCAGCCAAGCTTATTATAGTTGTTTGTAGCTGCCTACAAAAGGCATAGAAAAACAGCTGCCTTCAGAATCCCTTGCTGAGCAGGTATGAATAGCAAAAGAAAGAGAAAGGGAGACGAGATGGCCTCTCCAGATAACCTCAACATGTTAAAAAAAAAACCCATACACCAGTATGCTTGGCTACAAAAACATAAATGTTTGAGGTTGGTGAAAGCAAAAGTCATCTCTGAATGCATTTCAGAAGAAGCCTTCAAGGGGTCTCCAGCAGGTACAAAATTGTTTATCTTATTTATGCAAGGCTTACTTGATCTGGTTATTTCATTTTACATGTGCATATTGCTAGTTCAGAATAAAAAGCTCGCTGGGTCATGTTGAACTGCTCTTCTTTTTTGTAGTATAGGAACCTATCCCTATTGTTTCTACGTTTTTTCTGCCTCTGGAAACAATGTCTCTGTTTATAAAAGTAATGCTCAAGGATGCATCTATTTTGTTAAATGAGGTATACCTATATTTATGTGTGTTTGTTAAACTTTGTGAGATGACAATTATTTGAACTATTTGAACTGTTTATTTTAATCGTATCAGTGGTTAGCTCTGAGAAATGTTCAAATTCATAATCTTGCTCCAAAGCCTGGAGGTGACTTTCCCATTAACTAGTTAGTCTTTTGCAAAATGTTATGACATAGACATCGGAGGGGGTGGTTATACAATGTGCCAGATTTTCAGAGCCACAGTTCTGGTATAACACTGTACATTAAGTTTATTGAGTTGAGCAAAATCACTTTATGTTTCGTTACAGAGGTAACTATCGGTTTTACTGTTTGCTTAACAAAATGGAACATTCCATAACTTTCGGTAATTGAAAATACACCGTCTCTTCTTAACCCCATGAAACACATGATCAATTACGTTCAGGGGCATTCCATTTTTAAAATCCTGCTTTTAAAAAGAGACATTAATTTTATGTCCTCCAGCCCCTTATCCTGCAGAATTATTAAACATATTAAGGATCACTTTCCGATTCAGTGGGCTACAATAAAAGCACTGGAATAAAAATCATGCAGTATTTTTGTAACTTTCCATGAAACTACTGAAGAAGCTCCTAGTTAACCCTGCATGAATACCAGTTTTCAAGATGTAAAGACTCAGCAGAATTCATGCCCTAAAGACTGGACATCATTTAAAGTTGAGAATGTGAATGGTTCTGGGTATTCATAATAGTTTTGGGCTGTTTAGTGAATCTAAAAGGGGCGAGAGAGATAGTGTTTGAGCTCTAGACTACAATTCTGGAGACCAGGGTTCAAATTCCCATTCAGTCATGAAAACTCACTAGGCAAGTTAGACTGTATACTCCCAGTTCCAGAAAATCCTGTGATTGACTGAAAGAATACAACAACACCCAAATTAAGGAGGGAAAGTATATCAATGGTTGCAATTACTGATGGCTCCATGCATCTTCCAGGTTCAGTAATTGCACATCATGAAATACTACCCTGACACATGGCACCGAGAAAGAGCAATTTGTATGATTTATATCCCACTTTTTCCCCAATAGAGGAGTCAGGACACTTTACAACCATTTAAACCCAAGTGCAAGGGAAAAAACACACACATATTAAAATAAAATAAAATGTAGGCACAATGCATCCTATTAAAATCTCCACCTGCTGCAATAAATTAAAAAAAAACCCAAAGCCTTTCTTAATACAAGGGTTGTTACATGCTGGTAAAAAGAGGGAAGGGAATGGGCCAATTCCACAACTTGGGAACAGCCACCAAGAAGGCTCTTGCCCTGTGTCCTCACCAAGCTTTCAAGCATCCTTATAAAAGAGCTACTGATTTCATATTCCATATACATTCTTCCTATTGCCTAGATCAGGAGTCCTCAAACTTTTAAAGCAGAGGGCTGGTTCACGATACTTCAGACTATTGGGTGGGTGGGATTATAGTGTGAAAAATCATGAATGAATGTCTATGCACACTGTACATATCTTATTTGTAGTCCTATATACATGAAAGAACAATACAATATTTCAAATGAAGAACATTTTTAACACACATAAACTTACCAGTGTTTCACTGGGAAGTGTCAGCCTGCTTTTGGCTGATGAAAGAGTCACGTTAATGAGGATTGCTGTTGTTGTGTGCCTTCAAGTCGTTTCAGACTAAAGTCTAAAGTTTAGGATGGGGGCCAGTCTAAATGGCCTTGGAGGGCTACATCTAGCCGTCTGGGTTTTGATCCACACTTTAAAAGTTCTATTTAAAATCTGACTCTAGCTTCCACTTAAGTTCAGCACCTTGGATAGCTCCTTTAACTATGAAAATTATTAGCAGTGTTCTATGTAGTGATTTTTAAAACCTCCATGCCAATGGATCATGAATTTATTTATTTATTTATTTAAAGCATTTATTTATTTATTTATTTATTTATTTATTTATTTATTTATTTATTTGCAGTATTTATATTCCGCCCTTCTCACCCTGAAGGGGACTCAGGGCGGATCATATTGTACACATACATGACAAACATTCAATGCCATATGAACATACAGACAGAGACAGAGACACAGAGGCAATTTAACTTTCTCTAGCTTCCAGCTTACTGAGGGTATGCTCAATTCTGGCCATAGGGGAAGCAGCTGCTTTATCATCCACTGTGACACTGAGTCCTTGATGGATACTTTCTCATGATTTTTATGGTGTCGTAAATTAGTTAAATTAACCTCCCTGCATAAGCAGTATCTAAATTTCCTACTTGATAGATGCAACTATTTTCGGGTTGCTTAGGTCAACAACGAGCAGGGCTATTTTTTAATGGTCGGGTGCTCACTCCAACATGGGCTGGCTTTGAACTCATCACTTCTTGGTCATAGTGATTTATTGCAGATGGCTACTAACCAGCTGCACCACAGCCCGGCCCTGAATCCTCTCCAGTTGTGAGATCAAATATTAATAGCGCTAACCATGATGCTGAACCCTGCCCCCCAAATATGCTCAACACTTTGGGTGCCTCTCTTACAGTCTACATTACAGCCTGGATAAATACATGCCCTTAATGTCAGGAAAGGCACCAAGTGCCATTGCTGAATATGTTTTTTGTTCTAACTCAGCAGTGAGATACCACAGTGCAGTGAGTGTTGGACTATTACTAGGGCTCAAATCCCTGCTCAGCTGTGGAAATCTACTGGAACAAAATGGCAACCATGCTACAAACAAATGCAATTCTAGCTACACCAGTAGGTGCAAGCTGGTAGACCAAGGGAAGTAATACTACTGGTCTATTCTGGTTTGGCCAGACCTTATCTAGAATACTGTGCACCACCACTCAAGATGGATATTGGCAAGCTGGAATGTGTACAAAAAAGGGTGACCAAAATGAGGAGCAGCTGAGGGAGATTGATATGTTTAAGATGGAGAAAAGAAAGCTCAGAGTTGACATGGCAGCATGTTTAGATATTTAAAAGGATATATTGGAGAGGAGGCAACTTGTTTTCTGCTGCTCTAGAGAGTAGGACATGTAACAGTAGATTCAAACAGCAGGAAAAGAGATTTACTTAAAAATTCGAAATAACTTCTTGATGTTAAAAGATGACTGGCACTGAAATGCATTGCCTTGGAATATGGTGGAATCACCTTCTCTTTAAAAAAGGTTTTTAAAAAAGAGGTTGGATGACTATCTGTTAATTGTACAGGATGGAATGGATTTATGAATGAACCCAGGCAGAATCAACACAGGCTGTAAATATAGGCTGATCCCTCCTTCCTTCTGGGTCATGTGTTTTGGTGATTTCAGAGAAAATTTCCAGATGGGAAAATGTTCACTAATTGTCCAGGAAAGACAATGAAAGTGACTGTAGGAACACTGTAATATGAAATGTGTTCCTTGTGGAACAATTTTAAAATTAAGAGTAAGCACCTGTTAATTCAGCTTTCCCGTTTGATTGACCAAAGCAATCAACTCTGGCATCCTGTGCAAAACCAGTTTAAAATTTGTACAGTTTGAAGAAAGGCAGCATAGAAAAAGAATACATAAACAACGAAGCGCCTTCACCATTATCAAAACGAACGCTATAAATTAAAATCATTAGCGGGTTTCAGCACACATTCCTCCCATATTTTAATTAAATTTTAAAATTAATTTTAATTAAAAACCAATCTTCATAACGAGAACAAATATTACAGTGCACACTCTCTTCAATGTTCCCACTCTGCAGCTGTGCTTCAGCGTAGGAAGGAAACGATGGTCTTCAGTAAACTGAACTGATTTCAACAGCCCCAGATCAGGTTCTGCTTTTCATTTTCCTAACTGTGATAAATGATTTACTATGAAGCCAGTGTGGTATCATGATTTGGGCAGTGGATTAGGACTTTGGAGACCAGGGTTCAAATCTCCACTTGGCTATGAAACCCACTCAGTGGACATGGGAAATTCATACTTTCTGATGGTTGGGGCTTCCTGGGTTGCATCCATGTTGATTCCAGAGGCATGTATGATGAGATCATTAGACTCACTTGAAGGCAATGACAAATCTCTTTTAAAAACCCCTCCCTAGAAAACTCTATGATGAGCTTGCCTTAGAGTCACCATAAGTCAGAAACAACTTGAAGCACACAAAACAATAAACATCCAAGTCTACCAATCACCAGTGGACAAAATCTGGCTCAATGCCTCTTGTTTTCTCAGCCCTCCGCCCCTTTGAAGCCCCAGGACTGTCTTTTGTTTTTGCCAAAAAAAGAAGTGATTTGACTTTCCTAGAAAGTCCCAGTTATGGCAATCCATCTTGTAAACAGTTTACTAGCATCCTTTCCACACATAATTGTACATAAAACAACACTCATTTTTCCAAAAATAGTAGTGGATTTCAAGCCATGTTTGGGTTTGTTTTGTTTCAAAGTGGGGCATTTTGATAACATTTTGATAAAGATCTGCACTTAGACTTGCCATAGTTGCCATCTTCATTGCTATCATATTTCTAACAACTAAATTCTATGGGGATTGGTTATGTGCCTTCAAATTGACTCCATTTATTTATCTATTTATTTACAGTATTTATATTCCGCCCTTCTCACCACAAAGGGGATTTAGGGCGGATCACATTGTATATACATATAAGGCAAACATTCAATGTCATATACACATAGAACAAAGACAGAGACAGACGCAGAGGCAATTTAACCTTCTCCTGAGGGGATGTTCAATTCCGGCCACAGGGGGAGCAGCTGCTTCATCATCCACTGCGACGGCACTTCCTCATTCCATCAGCAGCTGGATGATTTTTATGGAGTTGTAAATTAGTTAAATTAGCCTCCCCACTTTATAAGTGGTACCTTAATTTCCTACTTGATAGATGCAACCATCTTTCGGGTTGCTAGGTCAGCAATGAGCAGGGGCTATTTTTTATTTTTAATTGTCTGGTGCTCACCCTGCTACGGGCTGGCCTCGAACTCATGACCTCTTGGTCAGAGTGATTTATTGCAGCTGGCTGCTCACCAGCCTGCGCCACAGCCCGGCCCCTCTAACTTCTGCTGGCCCTATTCTAGGGTCTTCTTGGCAAGATTTATTCCAAGGAAGATTGCTATCACCTTCCTTTGAGGGAGTATGACTTGTCCCAAAGTACCCAGTGGGTGTTCATAAGTGGTCAAGGATTCGAATCCTGGTCTGCCAGTCCTACAACACTCAAATCAGTGCACACTTGGGAGTCCAAGATCAGATGCTCTAAGGCTAGAATCTTGAGTGGAGGAGACATAGTGCAAAGTGTTAGAAAATAGCTTCCTGTACCCCATCTTAAAAGACACAATCACGTGTGTAAGTAACACTTATGCATACATATGCCACTAATGTGATGTTGTTCCCTGGGGTTAGAGTAGAGCAATAGCAATTACATTGACGTGTTGATAAGCTGACCCACTTTTGGGTGGTCAGTCTTTTGACTCACATTTCTATATTCATACACAAATATGTACAGTACTAACAGGATATCAGCATCTATTTATACCTATCCACTTTCCTTTGGCTTTTCCCCATGTACTCAACCTCACATGTAGACACAGAGGATTGTAGACTGATAGCAGTTAGTCAAATGTAACTAATCATCAAGAGGAACACAGACAAAGTATATTCTTGCCTCTGAAATACACTTCTTACTCATTTATCAGTAACTGCTAGTTTTGCTCCTAAAAAGAATCACTTTTCTTGAACTCACCATGAATGGATTCAGTCTACCTAGGAAGCTTCTCCCTAGAACTTGGGAAAGTGACTTTATTAGGACTACAATTTACCACTCTGTGCCACTTTTCCAAACTTGGATTCTTCCAGATATTTTTCATGATGGGGATTAATTTCATTACCCAGTCAAAACTGATCATCATAATTTCTCCTCCAGCTGTGTGGTTTCCTCAGCAGACCTCCCATTAGCTCCAAGCTGTACAGTAGTGAGGAAGACACTGACCCACCATCTCACAAGGTTTTCAGCTGTTCCCCATCTGCCATGCATGTGTTCCAATTAAAGCTCTTTAGCCTTTCGGCACAGACTTGTTTACTTGCATGTTGCCAGTGTGTGGGTTTGGTGTCAGAACCATTCCCCTTCCCATCTGCTGGAGATACATGTTGGAATATGACAAGAGCCCACACTCCTTGTCATAGCAACTACATTAGAGATTGCAGTCAGATAAATAAATTCACAAAAGCATACATTATATGTATTGTAGGAGGGGCAAATGTTCCTTAAGCCTGATTTTGTGGCCCTCAAAATCTCCAGGCACTCGGGACACCTTTTTTTCAAATGGCATCTTGTGGAAGCTTTCAGGAGTAGAGATTCACTTTCTAAAAAAAAGGAAAAAAGGTTTCCAACACTGTTGAACATCAAGAGGTATTAGCTCATCAAATAAGAAGCAAATTTCTGAAGGAATCAATTGAAATCCCATTGCCTAAGAAACCTGCTGGTGTCATAGACATATGTAAGTTCCCCTAAGAAAGGAATTGGACATTTTTGTCCCAGACAGAATGGCCCCATTTAATGGCAGAATCAGAGTTGTACACATGTTGCTATTGTGTATAGATCAGTGGTTCCCAACCTTTGGACCTCCACATTTTTTGCACTTCAACTCCCAGAAATGCCAGACACTTTACCAGCTGTTAGGAGCTGAAGTCCAGAACATCTGGAGGCCCAAAGGTTGGGAACCGCTGGTATAGATGTGTATTTGATTGTGCATTCAGTTGCTTATTTGGTGTCTTGTTTCAGTTGCACAAGATCCCATTAACTGTCCTGATCAGGACCTGCAGACTCAAGAGTCATGGCTTCCTTGATTGAATCAATCCACCTATTTACATTGCCAAGCAGTATCATCGGCTCTAATGATTCACATAATCTTTTTATATGTCCAAAATATGACAGCCAGAGTTTAGTTATCTTGGTTTCTGATCAATGTTTGAGTTTAATTTGCTTGAAAAGACACTCCCTGGCAGTCCTTAGTATCCATAGAAGCCTCTTTGAGCATCATATTCAAATGAGTTGATTTTCTTCTTGTCAGATTTTTTCACCATCCAACTTTCACAGCCTTAGAAATACAATCTGACCTGCATACTAGTCAGGGTTAAGCGACTCCTGTGAAAGTGGAAATATACTATTACAGTAGAGTCTCACTTATCTAACTTAAACGGGCTGGCAGAACGTTGGATAAGCGAATATGTTGGATAATAAGAAGAGATTAAGGAGAAGCTTATTAAATATCAAGTTAGGTTATGATTTTACAAATTAAGCACCAAAACATCATGTTATACAACAAATTTGACAGAAAAAGTAGTTCAAGATGCAGTAATGCTACATATTAATTACTGTATTTACGAATTTAGCACCAAAATATCATGATGTATTGAAAACATATACAAAAATGCGTTGGATAATCCAGAACGTTGGATAAGCGAATGTTGGATAAGTGAGACTCTACTGTATTTTATCTGAGAGAACACCTCGATATGAATGTCTTAGTTCTGCAGCATGACTCTATGGTCAACTTTTACTGGAAGCCAACCACAGAATCACACTGGGAGACCTGGAGATTCCTAAAGAGAACATCTAAATCAAATGTGTGAATGATCAAATCTGCAAAATTCAAACCTGCAAGTACTATCATATAATTCTGATGTTGGCATTTAACGAATCTCATCTAATTCCCTCATGGCTGCCTTTCTAAATCTTAGCTGTGTATGGATCTCTTGGCTATCTAACTTGTTCCCCTCAAATCAGGATTGCCAAATTGGTTTCTGGCTAGGCCTTCATGTTGGTTTGGAGATGTATAGCCCATCCCCTCCTCAATGATTGGGGCAAACAGCCAAAAATCTGCTTTGTTTTGCTCAAAAGTAATGCTGACAGTATTTCTCAGATGTTCTGCTGAACAGATGGTCAAATAGTGAAGTCATCAGCAGTTACTATGCACAACATACATGCTTGTTTACTCTCGTTGTTCTGCATGGGCATAGGTT
This sequence comes from Anolis carolinensis, assembly GCF_035594765.1. NCBI lineage: Eukaryota > Metazoa > Chordata > Lepidosauria > Squamata > Anolidae > Anolis > Anolis carolinensis. The sequence goes on from NC_085843.1 coordinate 11,061,484, forward strand.
ACCAATGTGCTCCAGTATCCATGCACATTGATTAAATTGCAGCTCAAGGACCTTTATGGGGCTCTATGATCAAAACACTATGCATTATTCTCTTACATGTTGCTTCTTGTAGGTGAAGTTCATGGCAGCATTTATGGTTGGTGTCATCTGATGGTTAGCACAGTTGGCTTTATTTACATAAGTAAAGGCTGACTGTATATTGATACAAAGCGAAACTGAGCAACTGTAGTGAGCGTGTGACGTAAATCTAGATGTTTTTATTCACAAAGAAGTTCTACTTTGCCCAGCCAAGTTTATGTCTAAGTTGGCATCAAAGATTATTGTGAAATTAGGGTGGAGTTAGAGTTGGAGTTGACTCTGACTTCAAAATTTAAAAAAAACCTATAATACCTGCACAATATCTGGTAACTATATCATTTAATACATTTATTTTACCTTTTTAAAATGGCTCCAATACCTAATTTATTTCATATTTCCTTCCATAGGAAGAAAGGAAAATATTACTGTTCAGAAATTTTAATCAAATACATATACAGGTCGAGTATTTCATATCTAAAACACTCAGGACCCAAGGTTGTGAGATGCAATGCCACTCTGTCTGACTTGCGTGATATTAGTCTAGTCTTTTCAAAGAATTACCTTATTTATTATTAAATAAACAAGGAAAGAAAGAACATGTGGAGAATGGTATCCTCCTGTCCTGCTAGCTGACCACGGTGTGTACACGATGTTGAAGTAGGTGCACTTTTTGATTTGATCCTGTAAGACTAGTCTTATATTCTAATCACTTTGCACATTTGCTTCCAACTTTTTCTTGACTCTAACCAAATCTTGTACCAGGACAGAATCCCAGCATTCTTCAAGATAACCATTTTTCTAGACACAAGAAAAGAATCACTGAATTCTTTTTGGCCTCTCAGCAGATGCTGCAAAAAAAACCCAAAAAAACAAACGAACAGTCTCTCCCCTTGCTTTAATAATAATGAGGAGCTGCTGGCTGCCGCAACGTGACTGTTCCACTGGAAGCGGCCATAACAAGGCGACTGTTTGAGAGCCAGATATGATCAAACAAAAAGGTCTTTCCCATTTGGATTTCAGGGCGGGTAAACAACCTTTGAGCCAAATCCCCAGCTGTTCGGAACGGCCCAAGTTTCAAAATGAACGCCGCTGTGGCCAATCCGCCACTCGAAGAGCCTTTGCTCGGCTTTAAAGAGCGACCTAATCAGACAAGTCCCCTGTTTTGTGTTGTTTTTCAACACGTGGCTGCCATTTGGATCAAAGAGAAATGCCTCCCGCCACTTAACTTTTTTCTCATTTCAATGGCTGTTGCTTCTCTTAATTGGAAGCAAAAGCACACCAGGACTCACAGCAGGGTGATGTTGGTTTGCTTAGAAAGAATGGCCTTCAAGTGTCCTACAGGAGACACACAGACACCCATTTTGCTACTCCAAGGGTGCATCTATACTTTGAAATTAATGCAATTTGATACCATTTCAACTGCCATGACTCAGTGATATGGAATCATGGGAATTGGAATTTTACAATATCTTCTTTGCCAAAAGAGTGCTGGGACCTTAACAAACCAAACATCCCATGATCCCATAGCATTGAACCCTGGTAGCCAAAGTGGTGTCAAACTGTATTAATTCTACAGTGTAGATGCTCCCCCCATACGTCCCCGTTATTATTTTATCTACATGGCAAATTTTCTCTAGCTAAAGATGGCTCAACGCTTCTGCATGAATCCCCAGAACCCCAACAAATGGAAACAAGGTAACAAATAGGGAGGGGAAAGGTGATGTGGCCCCAGGGGAGTGAAAAATGCCCTTTGTAGTTGCTCACTCCCTGTTCAGACCACAGAAAGAAACCAGACCTTTGACTCCATCTATCTTGTCAAATCACAACACCCATGATCCCAAAGTATTGAGCTTTACCAATTAGATTGGTGTCAAACTGTATTAATTCTACCATGCAGAATTCACTATTCACTATTACTGAGTCCCCTCAAAGTGTGACTGAATGATCAAACTTTAGTTTGGTACTGAAATGAGAAACAGGAATTAGATCAAGGAAAGCACATACTACACATTTGCAAAAAAAACAAAACAAAAAAAAAACAGAGAGAGAGAGAGAATGTGTGTGCAGATGAGCTGAATTTATTCCTTAAAAGGCACTTTTTAAATAGTGAATTTAGTTCATTTACAAGCACATGGAGATCATTCTCCTGTTTCCTATTGAAACAATGCCTATATCCTACCTCTAGCTGAGCTTGGACTAAGAATGCCTCCCACAGCCAAAGAACTACAACGATATGTATGTCCAGCACAGATCACGTTGTCTGTCTCCATATTAAGAGGAAACTAAGGTTTTCTTGGTTTTAGCTGAAGTAACATCAAGCAATAAATTGCAAGCACTACCATAAAAGGTTGGGTTACAGGAAAATCAATGGCCCGGAGAACTGCTCCTTTTTCTTCTGCTGGAAGGTTCACCGGGAAAGGGATTTGAGACAAATACATTAGGAAATACAATGCAAAAGATGAAGATTTTCTTTTTACAAACTAGCACACAATCCCATCTTTTATATTCCATGTATGGCCATAAATACATCACTTTCCTGTGCATTTACCATCATATCCTCATGAAATACTATATTATAGGACCAACATAGCGTCTCGCCTGATCTGAAGCAATACTTTTGTGTATACTCCTCCTGCAGAAAAGGAAGATGTATTAGGTTTATATTTCATCATACTGAGAGGCACCCTGGGAACAGACGCCTGCTATCACCCATGGTTTGGCAAACCTCCACCAAAAGTCATCATTTAATTTTTTTTTCACATTGAAAAAAAAGTAGGAAATTCAAGTATCTTGAGGAAAAGCAAAGTTTTGAAGGAGAAAAGGACACTTTCATGGTTAAAACTCATTCTCGCTCTCTCTTGGCAACATGTCCAAACAGGTTTGGACTGTTTCTCAAAACATAATAATGACTGTATTGTTGGGAAAGCTTGGAGGCATCAGGGAACAAGAAGACTGATTTACAATGGATTGACTCAATAAAGGAATCCATGGCCATGAGCTTAGAAGATTTCACGTGTCAGGACCACATTGTTGCCAGTATCAAAATGTATTCTGAAGGCACCCACCTTCCAGTGACCTTGTCTGCATAATCCCTTGGGAAGAGGGGGCTTGGCCAGATCCCTCTGGCTATTTCCCAAGTCAGACAACTACCAGGCTCATTGTGTGTGTGTGTAAAGATAAATGATCCTCTTTATCAGCCAGATAAGTTCAGGATGTTTGCTCATTTAATGTGAGGTTGAGAGTCTGTCACTCCCACAGAAACAGGGTCTTAGAAAATGTCCATACACTAACCTTTCTTTACTGTCAGCCTTAAAGTGGAAGTTTGAGTCAATCAAAAACTCATCAGCATATCTTTACTATTGTTTCCTCACAAACTGCACCCTCTCACCAGCCAATCCTCAAGCTGCCATTCTCCTTGCCACAGGAATTCCTGCCTGGAGATGGTGACATCAATGGAGTTCTCAGCCAATTCCGGCATGGATCCTGACCAGCATCTTTTCCAGCCAATCAAGTGAGGAGGTTCCAATAGCTATCGGAACTGTATAAGATGTCTTGCACTTTTCTGTATGTGTATGCTTTTACTTTTTGAAGCAATTTGGTTGCGCTTGCATCCCTTTTGGCTGAATCTTATTAAACCTAGTGGCTTGTCTTCAACCTGATGAGTTTGTTTCTCTGTGCTGGCCTATCTGGTTTAGCTTACAATTGCCAGGAATGGACTCTTTAACCGTGGTCCTAGCTGAAGTCACTACAGTAAGACATTGTATGCATATCTATTGCCAGATATTAAAATGTGTAAGCCAAATGTAAGATGAGAATTAGAGTTAGATTGTCAGAATAGCTGAAGGGATCTTCTATGCACCTGGGCTGATAAGCAGTTGAAAATTTGGGAGGAGGGAGCTGAGAGTGATGTTATCAAGGTCATTTTCCAAGGAAGACAATGTGAATACCATGATAGAATGTTTAGATGAATATAGGCACATGTAATGGTAGGAATGATATTAACCAATGAACATAATACTGGGTCATTGTATGTTTTCTGGGCTGTATGGCCATGTTCCAGAAGTATTCTCTCCTGACATTTCGCCCACATCTACGGCAGGCATCCTCAGAGGTTGTGAGGTGAGCGAAACATCAGGAGAGAATTCTCCGGGAACATGGCCATACAGCCCGGAAAACACACAACAACTCTGTGATTCCAGCCATGAAAGCCTTCAACAACACATTGAACATAATACTGCACACTTTTGAAATATACTGCCTTTATAAAGATGCGTACCCGGTGCTACCTTTTAGTCCTGATGAATAGCATGTAGTTTTGCTTTTGCTCCTTTTTCAATAAACTTATCTTTTTGTTTGAAAGTAAGAATTTTATTTGAAAGACAGGGTAGGTCTACATCTAATATCACAAAGGCTGTTAATACCAGCTATCAAGAAGGCTATCATCACCATGCAACTCATGGAGCTATGTGATGGTTGTGCTTCACCACCCTTCTGCTGGAAACCAACTGATGATGAATCTGCAGTGTGCCTTCTTCTAGCCCCATGGCACAGTGGAGAGTGGACTGTAATTGCTTCCACAGTCCCAGGGAATCAAGTGGTACATCAAAAGTTCTAATGATGCTTAATAGAATGCAATGCCTTGGCAGGTTTAACTTTCCATCCTATCAACCATCTTTTAATTTTTTGCATCAACATAATCCCATGAAAAGTTTTAAAGAACTCAAAATTTTACATGCTATGCTACCTCTCAGATTCATGTTCTGTCTGTTGTTATTGACCAGAGTTTTGGACCATCAATTATTTGGATTCTATTCAAGAATACAGGGATCTCTGAGATATACTCCTATGATTTGGCATATTCTAAGTAGTATCAGCTTTTGTGCCACTATGATGCTATCTATGGTGATTTCGTTCAAATCACAGAATCAGAGTTGAAAGGGGTCCCATGGTTTGACTCACTTTTCAGTGCAAGATCATCAACAGTGGGTATCTATCCAGTGCCTTTTTGGAGACATCCAAAGGAGACCCCAACACCATTCTAAGGAAGTGGTTCCACTGCTGAACCACTCTCATTGTCAAGAAATTCCTTCTAATGCTCAATAGAAATCTGCACTACTGTAATGTAAAACGTAGTTCTATTCCTAGAGACAGCAGAGAACAACATTGGGATCTCTTCTTTGTGGTAACCTTTGAGGAGTTTAAAATGTTTAAAAATCCATTTGGAGTTGCTCCCAGATCACCTATCAAAACTAGAATTCTTTTTATTCCAAAGTACAGAATCTTAGGTTGTAGATCTCAGTATTTCATGATCTTTTCTCTTTTTGAATCTTTGGGTCTTTTGTCCCCAGAATTGCCACACCTGTAATCCAAGGTTCCCTTTTCTCAACCCAAGGTATATTTGGAATATTATGTTATAATTCTGTGTTTCTTGGTTTGCATATTCAGTTCCCATTGGATCTTTATGTCACTATGTTCAGCGACTGTTTCAGGCTTATGTTCCCACTCATCCTTTGTGGATGGAAACCCATATTTTTGATATAGATTCCACTGTATCTTAACAGTTACTTTATCATGGTATTTCTTATATTCCGTTTGCACAAATGTGTTTCTTTCACTGGAATATAGTTAACAGTTTCATCTTTTTCAAGTTGAATGAAACTAGGGACATGAATTCTTAGGAGGGAAAACCTCATTAAAACTATTTTGTACCTACAGTACTGTTATTATATTAAATATGATCATTTTAGGAGAAATTCTACTTAACTGTAGATAAGCAGATAATATCATATGGCTACCAAATACAGGAAGATGTAGAACAACTATCGAGGAAAATTAAGGAATTAAAATCAAAAACAAGATTTGCAAGACGTATGCAAAGCTGTTAATACCAGGATATTTTCAAAAGTTCTTATTCATAAGGTTCTCATACATTGAAGACAACTTGACAGGAGTTAACAAAGTTATTTTTAAATCTGCAAAGTGTGTAAATTTTGCCTCCCCCTCTATTTTTCTAAATATTTTACCAACCTTATGCAAAATTAAACAAAACATTTTGAAGTGGCTTCAAAAATTCCAGAAATGTTATATCTTTAGGCAAAAAAGCAAGTATGGCCTTTTGCATTTCCAACTGTTTGTTTATTTCCCAGAAGGAAGCTGTTATTTATCTCCAGCATTTCTTGCTGGTCTTTTTCATCAGCTTCTTTGATAAATCTTTGGGGACACTGCATGATCAAATGTTACTATATAAAAACCTTTCTACATATCTATAAACCAGATTACATTGCATGAGAAAATCATTACACATCCAACTGGAAAAAAAGAGCCAGCATTTAAAATCAAAACCTCACAAATCTGTAGCTCTGTGTGTGCCCAGGTTGGCTGGGAGATTGTGGTAATTTAATTTTTAAAATGCAACTTTTCCATGATTTGACTGAGAGCATAGAAGTAAGTGATGGAGAAGATCTGTCAGGTTTTTCTTCTTGACTTGTAGTTTTTTTAAAAAATCTGAAAATTAAGAAAGTTTTCAAATGCAGAAGGAAATTCTTCCCTATGGGCATTGATATAATTCATTGGGTTAAGGATTCCCACTATGGAGAAAGTATATGTAGGGCTTAACGATATAAAAATTTTTAACAAATAATACAGTAGAGTCTCCCTTATCCAAGCTAAACAGGCCAACAGAAGCTTGGATAAACGAATATCTTGGATAATAAGGAGGGATTAAGGAAAAGCCTATTAAACATCAAATTAGGTTATGATTTTACAAATTAAGCACCAAAACTTCATGTTATACAACAAATTTGACAGAAAAAGCAGTTCAATACGCAGTAATGTTATGTTGTAATTTACAAATTTAGCACCAAAATATCACGATATATTGAAAACATTGACTACAAAAATGGCTTGGATTATCCAGAGGCTTGGATAAGTGAGGCTTGGATTTGTGAGACTCTACTGTAGTAGCAACTAAGTTCAGTGCAAAAAAAATCATATAATATCAAGGGACTCAAAGTCATAATTAGTAAAAACCATAGGCTTTAGATGTATTAATCTCTTAGTTTGATTACTGCCTAATTCAAGTGCTTATTATTCTTAACAAAACAAAATTACTGTATATACTCGAGTATGAGTCTAGTTTTTCAGCCCTTTTTTTTAAGACTGAAAAAGCCCCCCTCGGCTTATACTTGGGTGAGGGTCCTGGTTGGCTTATATTTGGGTCAGCTTATACTTGAGAATATACGGTACATTTATTATTTTTCTCTATTATTATTGGTATTATTACATTTATTATTTTTCTCTATTATTGTTGCTACTATTACATTACTTTACTCTATTTTTATTATTATTATAATTAATACATTTATTATTTCACTCTGATCTTATTATTATATTTATTATTTTACTCTATTTATTACTACATGTATTATTTCCCATTATGATTATGATTATTATTATTTATTATTACATGTATTTTTTACTCTATTATTATTAAAAGGATACATAAGCACATTGACATTGAAGAAGATGAGAATAATGATTTGATCAGAGTTGGACAACCTTATCTTAAATTAGAGCTTTATGTAAATATTCAAAAACATTTAACCTACTGATGCTTCAATTAATGTACTTTTTGGTATCTATTTTTATTTCTGAAATTTACTACTCTCGGCTTATACTGGAGTCAATGTTTTCCCAGTTTTTTTGTGGTAAAATTAGGTGCCTTGGCTTATATTCAGGCCGGCTTATACTCGAGTATATACGGTAATTGATTCTAGAGTTGTGCACGGAACCCATTTTCCTTCATCATATTCGTTCTTTCGTTACTTTCATTCATTCAGGAGCACATAAAGGGGGAGCCCTCTCCTTGCAAGAAAATCAGTTTGACACGAAAGCAATCAGGAGCCGATCCCGTCTCCTCGCCTGCTTTTTGTGAGCAGCTTCCTTGCCTTGAAGTGTGAGTGTGTGGCATGCAGCCTGACTGCAGTTGAGTGCCTCCTCTAGAGTAAGAAACAGAACTTGTCTCCTTGCCTTGGAGAGTGCGTGTGCGGCATGTGGTGAGTGCCTCTCCTCTAGAGAAACAAGTAAGAAGCCTCCTTAAAGTGCCCACCAGTGCCTGCAGCTGAGCGCCTCTCCTCTAAAGTAGAAACTGCTTAAATGCCTATGACAGGAAGGGGAGCCTGGGAAGCCCCCCCCCCAAATAATGAGCCGATAGAAAATGGATCTTTCAGTATCCCAGAGCAAAAACAGATATCTGTCCTCCCAATTTCAGGAGGCTCCCAAAAATGGATTGGAGTCCCCACTGAAAGCCAGGACATGAAATGGATCAAGGTTTACCCTGAAAACACAACCCTAATTGATTCTAATATGTTCTTACCAAAGATCTTAATTTTTATAGAATCACAGAATAGTAGAGTTGGAAGAGACCTCATGGGCCATCCAGTCCAACCCCCTGCCAAGAAGAGGAAATCGCATTCAAAGCACCCCTGACAGATGGCCATCCAGCCTCTGTTTAAAAGCCTCCAAAGAAGGAGCCTCCACCACAGTCCGGGGGAGAGAGTTCCACTGCTGAACAGCTCTCACAGTGAGGAAGTTCTTCCTGATGTTCAGGTGGAATCTCCTTTCCTGTAGTTTGAAGCCATTGTTCCATTGCGTCCTAGTCTGTAGGGCAGCAGAAAACAAGCTTGCTCCCTCCTCCTTATGACTTCCCCTCACATATTTGTACATGGCTATCATGTCTCCTCTTAGCCTTCTCTTCTGCAGACTAAACATGCCCAGCTCCTCATAGGGCTTGTTCTCCAGACCTTTGATCATTTTAGTTGCCCTCCTCTGGACGCTTTCCAGCTTGTCAACATCTCCCTTCAACTGTGGTGCCCAAAATTGGACACAGTATTCCAGGTGTGGTCTGACCAAGGCAGAATAGAGGGGGAGCATAACTTCCCTGGATCTAGACGCTATTCCCCTATTGATGCAGGCCAGAATCCCATTGGCTTTTTTAGCTGCCGCATCACATTGCTGGCTCATGTTTAACTTGTTGTCCACAAGGACTCCAAGATCTTTTTATCCCTAATGAAAGCTGATAGACATCTAGAATGTAGTGAAATTAATACTGGGCAACACTTCATGACACTTAAGAAACATTAACCATTTTTGAATATTTTTACATTCTTCTGAAATGGGAAGACCAAGGTTTAAATCCTAATAAATCTGGTCATCATTGCAGGGTGTGAGTTTTGCTTTTCGTGCAAAGCCTAGGCTAATTTGGACAAAATGAAGCTTACATTTCCTTTGTTAATGACAATCTTCTTTTCCCCTTCTGTTACTTTACACCATCTTTACACCAACTGTTACTATAATAAATTCCCAGGAAATTTCTGGGGACGTAAATGGCTTCACCAAAATTGTACTGATGCTGGGGTCTTAAGACAACAAGTAACATTTTTACATGCTAAATCATGTGCTTTACATGAAATGTTTCTCCTTATGAGCATTAGTTACTTTTGGTATTATGTATATTGAAATAAGACATGCATCGCTAAAATTTTGTTAATTGTTGGAATGTAATAAAATTAAAAATTAAAAAAACAAAAACAAAACAAAAACAAAAACAAAATGTACCTGTAAATTGGGCATGTGACTCTTAGACAACCCCTCATTATATTGGAAAGCTCCAACATCACTAGGAATTCTTCAAGGGGAAATGGAGTCCTGAATCCTTATTACCCAAGGTTGAACTCTTACTACCGTGTTTCCCCAAAAATAAGACAGTGTCTTATATTAATTTTTGCTCCCAAAGATGTGCTAGGTCTTATTTTCAGCGGATGTCTTATTTTTCCATGAAGAAGAATTCACATTTATTGTTGAACAAAAAAATGAACATTGATTATATACTGTACAGTAGTTGTCATCACAAACCAGCACAACCAGACAAACTGTGAATCCTATCAAGAATTTCTTATTACTACCATTATTTCCATGTACATTTACCAATCCCGCATGCTCTGGTGTTCTGTTCGGCAGGCATGCTTCCAAACAAAAACTTTGCCAGGTCTTACTTTCAGGGGAGGCCTTATATTTAGCAATTCAGCAAAACCTCTACTAGGTCTTATTTTCAGGGAAACAGGGTATGCCCCCAAAAGATGTCCAAGTCCCCACGGGGAGATGGTGGTGGGGTATAAATAAATTATTATTATTATTATTATTATTATTATTATTATTATTATTATTATTATTATGTGGGCAGAACCCTGCCACCTTGAACATGTTTTCTGTTTTAGCTTCTAAGAAATCACCATTTTTTTAAAAAAAAAAAAATCTCCATATCCCTATCATTGGAAAATGCTTCCTGCAAAACAACGTTTAGTTAAAAAGTGATCAGAGGAATACTGTGAGAGCTAAGGAAAGGGAATCCCCTAACTGTACATTTACACATCTGGGGGCTATCACTTCGTAGACACAAAATTGTAGCCAAAGATACTACCCTGATGCTAAACAAACAAACATCTGCCAGGGTGGGAAGAAACATTGGACCATGAATGGGTTCCCTAGAGATTGCCAAAATGAGATTGCCAAAATGCAGCTATGTTACAAATCTGGTGCTCCGTAGTCAGATGTAATTTGTGCTGGGAGTGCTCGAACTGAGTCCTAAGGGAGATCTTTTAGAAGTTTGATGTTTAGTAAGGTTTAATTCTGCTGAGATGCATATCCTCATAAAGCAACAACAGCGTTGCAACTGCTGAGCAAATTATTCCTATTAATACCACTTATTTCTGCAATGCTACTGATATTTGTGGTGTTTTGTAAAAGGTAACATGAATCAAAGTGGAGTTGGAAGTTACATTTTCAGGCTTTGGTCATAAGAGAGGTCTTTGTGACAAGTTCGGGAAGTCCCTGCTTATCTGATGGGTTAAGGACCACAGCACTGTCTGAAAGTAGAATTCAACCAAATCTATAGGTAATATGAAGAAATTACATATTTATGTAATAAATATGAGGAAATTATGGGGGATTGGGGTTGCCTGTGTATTTATGTATGCTGCCTGCAAAAAAAACAAATGTCTTGGTACCTCCTCGCCCCCACCCCTCCAGTTTATGAGCATGGCAGTCATTCACGAGCAAGGCCAAGGAAAGAAGACCTGATGAAAGAGCAGATTCTCTCACTGGAACTTGTCTGTTCATTGCAAGTGTCAAAACAGTAAGTTGTTGGAAAGCAAGATGTTGAAAGGTGAGGAAAATTTGTTATGAAATCCCATCTCTTAATGTGGAAATACTTTCGGCCAGGTCTCCATATTTCTTTCCCTGTTTTCGGCGTTCAAACATTATAGCTTTGCTTGTGTATTCCTACATGGCAGGGAGTTGAACTGGATATCCCTTGTAGTTTCTTCAAACTCTATGATAGAATCATAGAGTTTGAAAAAACCACAAGGGCCCTCCAATCTGCCAGGCAGGAAGACACAACCAAATCCCTCCCAATAGGTGACCCTGCAACCTCTGTTGAAAAGCTCCAGAGAAGGAGATTGCACTGGACTCCCAGGCAGCATGTTCCACTGTTGAACAACTTTTATTATCAGGAATTTGTTTCTAATGTGGTAGAGGCTCCTTCTTTGGAGGCTTTTAAACAGAGACTGGATGACCATTTATCGGAGGTGCTTTAAATGAGATTTTCCTGCTTATTGGTTGGACTGGATGGCCCACAAGGTCTCTTCCAACTCCTGGATTCCATGATTCTATGAGTGTTTAGGTTGAATCTCTTTTACTTCATTGCTCTGTGTCCTTATCTTTAGAGCAGCAAAATTAAGTTTGCCTCCACCTCAGTACAAATATTTAAGGATAACTACCATGCCTTCCCTCAACCTTCTCTTCTATAAGCTAAACATTTCCCAAGCCACTCCTCATAGAGATTCATAGCTCCTGGACTTTGGACCACTTCTCTAGACACATTCCAGCTTGTCAATATCCTTGTTGCCCAGAACGGGACATAGTATTCTGACCAATAGAGAATAGAGTGGTACAATTAATAGTTAACAGTTTTTTCTCCTTACTTCCCATTTTCCCCTATTTACAGAGTTGTAATCCAAAGGCAATAGAATACCCCCTGAGCAGCATGGGCAGAAATGTGTGTGTGTATGCCAGTCCCCTTGGATACAGTTGCTCTTCAGGGATAAATAGGTGGCAAGAAATTTGTGATGCAAGAAATTTGTAATCCATGGACTAGCTGTTTCAATTCTGCTACAAGGATCTGGTGCTTAAAATGCTATAATGCTGTTGACCTAGGGGCATTGTCATTAAACAAAGAAAGTTATCAAACCAATAACCAGCTAGCTATTTTTAAAAGGTAGGCATTTAAGTTAATCAATAAATAAGAGATGCAGGTTAAAGGATAGCAAAAGAAGTGGGCCAGTGTGTCACTTTTTTAGTTGACTAAGATAGGTTAGTCTAGACCAGTGGTTCCCAACCTGGGGTCCCCCGATAATTTTGGCCTACAACTCCCAGAAATCCCAGCCAGTTTACCAGCTGTTAGGATTTCTGCGAGTTGAAGATCAAAAACATCTGGGGGGCCCAGGCTAAGAACCACTGGTCTAGAGAAGTGGTGGCAAACCCCCTCTCTCCTGGCACATGTACCATGCCCCTTCCCCTGGTCAGGAACCTATACTGGGAATCCCTGCCAAATCAGCCGCTCACCAGTCACAATGTCAGTTAGCCCAGGGTCATACACATTAATCAATTCAGGAGAGGCAAAGTACAGAAATAGTCAGAATTCAGTCCAGGGTTCAAGCCAAACAGTATCAACAAATCCAGACCCTCTTCCAAAGTGTATTCAAATCCAGCAAGAGTCAAGGGAGATGTTGACAAGCTGGAAAGCATCCAGAGGAAGGCGACTAAAATGATCAAGGGTCTGGAGAACAAGCCCTATGAGGAGCAGCTTAAAGAACTAGGCATGTTTAGCCTGCAGAAGAGAAGGCTGAGAGGAGACATGATTACTATGTACAAATATGTGACGGGAAGTCATAGGGAGGAGGGAGCAAGCTTTTTTTCTGCTGCCCTGCAGACTAGGACGCGGAATAATGGCTTCAAACTACAGGAAAGGAGATTCCATCTGAACATCAGGAAGAATTTCCTCACTGTGAGAGCTGTTCGACAGTGGAACTCTCTCTCTCTCCCGGACTGTGGTGGAGGCTCCTTCTTTGGAGGCTTTTAAGCACAGGCTGGATGGCCATCTGTCGGGGGTGCTTTGAATGCAATTTCCTGCTTCTTGGCAGGAGGTTGGACTTGATGGCCCATGAGGTCTCTTCCAACTCTACGATTCTCTGATTCTAAGGTTCAAGGCAAGTATAGTCAATCCAACAAGAGTAGAAGTTCAAGGCAAGTGTAGTCAATCCAACGAGAGTCAAGGCAAGAGTTCCACCATCAGGGATTCCGCCTGTGTAGTTGAACAAAAATTGATCCCAGCACAGAACCAGCCCAGACTTTAGCTCTTTATGCCACTTCTCCAAGTGCTCTCACCCGTTGGCTCTATGCTGAACCAACCAATGAGATCTTCTCAACTGAATGCTCTCAATCCTCAACTGCCGTCGAGTTGTGATGCTTAACTCTTCCACTGAGAGTTCCTGATCTTGCCTTGACTCGCCCTCTTTATTCTACAGATAGTATTTCCAGGATCAGGTTGCTGCTCCAACTCTGCTGCAGACTCAGATGCCGTGCAGAGAGGCCCTTCATTGTCATCGTCAGCACTTAGCCTGACACCCCCACTCTCTCGTTAATCCACTTGCCCCTCTGCTTGCTTGTCTCCCAATTCGAATGTTCTTTGTCATTGGAACATTTGCTATCTACCAACACTGTGATGTTCCTTAGCCACATTAATCCTCATGTTGAGGGTTGACCAGCCCTTAAAACCAGAACTTCTTCCTTCCACATCATCCTCTTCTTTGCTATTAAATATCACCTAAAATGTCTTTACTCTTGTGCTACTTTTATGATATTTATTTCCTCCCATTATACTGTATATCATTTCCATATTCCTTATACCATCAATCACAACAATTGTAATAAAAACTCCATACAATCCCATGTCTTAAACTACGGGAAGGGAGTATAGGAACAGCAGCCAATTCAAAATCAAAACCATAAGGTAATAAAAGGAGGCAAAAAGCAATTGAGATAGGAAGTCTCAAATGTAAAAGAATTAAATCTTTTCCTTTCACTGGAAGACCAATGGAAAGGATGCTTTGATGGACCCTCATGGGCAGGAAGTTTAAGCCTCCTCTGTTTGCACCAGTTCCATATTAGGAGTCTCACCAATTTCTCTATTCTCACCAATCTCTTGGTGGGATCCAGACCAGACCTTCTCCCACAGATAGATGGGTAGATGGCCTATCTTCAAATAGCAAGAGTTTTAATTATTAGGTGATCTATCACTGATTTTTTAAAAATACAGCATGATCGCCATATTCACAGGGAAAACGTTCCTGGATTTAGTGTGAAAATGTGAAACAGCAGATTAAAGTGAACCTGACTGAAATTAAGGACTTCTGAAGGAAACATGACTGGAGAAACATTTCTAGTATTTCAAAATCCTTCAACACAGCTCTATGGTCAAATTTGTCAGTGTATACCATTGAATCATCCTGAAGGATCTAGAAAATGCCTAGAAGGAACACAAATCACCTCTGTAGTATTTTTAGGTCCTCTAATGCAGCTCTATGGTTAACCTTTAGTGGAAGTATACCACAGAATCACACTGAAGACCTGAAAAACACATTTTTTCGGGTGCAGGTAAGTAAAATCATGGATACTGGTCCCTAGGATATGGGGGTTGTATTGTATGTTAATTTTGACATCTTACAATACTTTCTTACTTCACATTCCATTTGGAAGCACTAGGCGATATTATTAAAAATATCCAACTTGGAAAGCGATCTACACATTTTTCAAATCAATCAACTAACCAATTAAAAAACTTAGCTAAGAATGTGAACAACCATGAGAAATGTCTTCCTCTTATCTTCAACATCCTTAAACATGTATACTTTAAAATGTCTCTTTATGTGATAGTTCTATCTATTAGTCTTGTAGGTTTTGTGTTGTAATATTCCTATTTCAGTGCTTGGGATTTCCATGTAAAAATGCAAGACCGAGAGATTGGGAGAGACTGAGGGCTCATAAGTGGTAGTGCTGCATCCTATGGATTTCCGGGGTTTCTAGTTTGGTGAAAGACTACACTTCTTGGGTCTAGAAGGCCAAATAATTCTTCCAAAACTGCAAATCTCAGAATTTCATAAAATGTTGCCATGGCTGCTTAAGTAGAATATAGTACTCTAATTGTACAGTGTAAAAAGAGCCCTTAGGTGGCTTTTTCCATTCCAATACTGGACTAGAGGGATCAATAGTCTGTCTCAAATTAGCTTTACATGTTTTTTCATGTTAAATATGCACTCTTTAGCAGCCTAGGACTGTCCAAAGGGGAGCCATTGTTGAAGAGAGGTGGATCATGTGCACAATAGTTTGACTAACCATCTGCTCTAATAGCTTTTTTCCGGTTATGGATATGCAACACTTATCTTCCCTACCTCATTAAATGTTGTTCATTTATCCACTTCCCACAGCTTGTATATCTACCTGTGTCTCCGACTTCCTCATTACACAAAACATTTTCCCACTATTTCCTTTCAAATTCCTTAGATATTTCCCTTGAATCGTCATGCCTTTGTGTCTTTGGAGGAGGCACTGTAGACTCAGGATACTCTAGGAAAGATCTCCAAATTCAATTCCAGTTTTCATGTAAGGTTAAACTTGGTGACCATTATTTATTTTCTTCTTGCATTTCTACAATGACCTTGGTTCAAGAGATTTAACTGTAGATGAACTGAGACTAGGCAAAAATGTGATTTAAGCAGAAGGAATACAATACTACGGTATCCACAAAAAAACTAAAGAACTATAGACACCTCCAAAGAGGGTGGAAGGTTGTGATGCTTGTTGCTGTACTTTTCTTCCAAATGACTTTTATGTTGACTTGGGTGCATCTGCACAGCAGAATTAATACAGTTTGACACCGCTTTAATTGCTATGATTCAATGCTATGGAATCTTGGGAGCTGGAGTTTTGTAAGGCAGAAAATGCTAAAGATCAAAACAACAACTTCCATGATTCCATAGCATTAGACCATATTAATGAAAGTGGTGTCAAACTGCATTAATTCTCCTGTGCGGATGGATTCTTGGACTATGTATCTGGCATTGCTTGCCATTAGCTGCAAACACTTATTCCAACCCTTGAGTGGATTCTTTTTAATTCTGCAACAAATTCTAACAGAAAAGAATCCTTCTGTGCTATTCCTTCCATCCTTTTAAAAACATATTTCACTATAGTGCTATAAAAGGTAAAGGTTTCCTCTGACATTAAGTCTAGACATGTCCAACTCTGGGGATTGGTGCCCGTCTCCATTTCTAAGGCAAAGAGCCAGCATTGTCCATAGACACCTCCAAAATCATGTGGCCGGCATGACTGCATGGAGCACTGTTAGCTTCCCATTGAAGCGGTACCTACTGATCTACTCACATTTGCATGTTTTCAACTGCTGGGTTGGCAGAAGCTGGGGCTAACAGCGGGAGCTCGCCCCGCTCTCCACATTCAAACCACTGATCTTTTGGTCAGCAAATTCAGCAGCTCACAGGTTTAACCTGCTGTGAATCCTAGCTTGGATAGTGCTATAGCACATCAGTAAAAAAAGCTGTATAACTCTAATTTTTTTTTAAATCAAAGTGAAGAATGTTTGCCCATCAAACCATAGGGCCACATCCAAGTTTTGAAAAAAAAAACGTACTGGAAGACTCCTAGCTTGGATTTAAAAAAATCTTGACCAATACCACCAAAAAATAATGGAATGAATGGATGCAGAAATGAAATCAACCAGCAAAACCTGGTGGAAACCAAGGAATCATATCATGAAATCACATGCTTCTTTAGGCCAATCTGGAGGAATCCTATACAAACTATACACACCTGGGATGGCAAAAGTCTTAAACCAGGGGTGGGCAATATCTGGCCCACAAGCCATTTAAGGACCGTAAAGTCTGGCTCCGTGGTATCTGTGGCTGCTTCTCTCTTCCTCCCTCCCTCTCCTCTTGCTCATTCTCTGGGTGGTGCAAGCCATGATCATCAAAAGATTAAAAATACTTTTTTCTAGAGTAATAATACTACACCTTAAACATCAAAAAAGCCAATAACTACAAAATACAAACACTCTACGTTATCTAATCATTCTCTGTCTGGTGGTTATATTCTCTCAGTTTTCTACACCCATTTAGTGAAATGGAACCATTGGTACATCCTTTCCCCACACAATAACACACTTCTAGTAAAAAACAAACCCATGATGGAAGTTTGGCCCCATCTTTGCTGGAGGAACCTAATAAATGGGTCCCAATCTTTCTTACAGTTAGAGATTTCTCCTTAAGCAATGTCAAAGTTTATCCTTTTCCATAAGTGTGCTTATTTTCCATCTTGGGCTGTAATCATTGAGTCTTTCCATCTTTGAGTGTAGGTAATTCTTCCTGCTGTTATCATGTATCACAATAATCTTCCACATTTCTATCAAGTTGTACATCTAACATCCCAAGCAGAGAAAATTCAGGTTTCATTTCAAATTTGACTTTAAGAATTTCTTCAAAAATTGTATATATTTGTGCCCAGAAGTTGCCAGGGCTTCTAGGGCCATGTTCACTGACAAGGCCTGCAGTTTCCTTCCCTGGGCCTCTCGCCCTCTTCAATGACCAAGGCCTCCTTCCCTCTGCCCATCCTGAACCCTTCCTTCCCTCTAATTTTGTATAGACCACAAATGTTATAAATATTATTAATAGCCAAATGGCCCTTGGCAAAAAAAGGACTCTCCAGTGCTGCCTTAAGCAAACAAAAGGCAGACAAAACTATATTAACCTGGTGCCACGCAGAGAAGCCAAAATTTTGTTAGAGATGCACATGTGAATTTGTCATATTATGCAGATGGAACCAAAATTTTATCATTGCACAAGAGATCTATTCCATTCATAGCAGAAGAGGCCAAATTGCACAGAGAGCAAATCCACTGGAACTTTCTTTTGAAAATTGCACATTGTTCAATAAATGAGCTTGTGTTATGGTACAGTAATTTCACTGACCAGTAGACAAGTTGATCTAGGTTTTTAGGGTTTATTTTTTGAGTAAATCATATGGTCTTATAATATACATATGCTGTTAAGTCTGCATAGGCTTCAAGGGAGAACACCGGATCCAGGAACACATCCAAAGCGTGTATTTGTTCTTTCAAGGAGAATTCATCCTCATTCCTAGCACTTTACAAGCTGATCTCCCGGACACTATTCATTACCAGTAAGGGCAATTTCTCTGAGCCCAGTTTCCTGCCCAGAATGGTTATCACACAGCTGCTTAAATCAAGCTGGTAATTTTATATGTCAAGGAAAGCCCTGCAGGAAGTATTGGCTGTATTTATCATGTGCCTATCAAGGGCACTGCTTTCTTACTAGGCCTGTAACAAAGCAAGGAGCCCGGTGTCATAATATGGGGTTGGGAGGGGAAGGCGTAATGGGACTCTGGAGTTACAGCTTACTCAAGCTGATGGCCTTGATAATATCCTCGGTGAAGCCCGGAAAGCTGCTGCCTGGACGTTCTCTCCTGTCGGTGTCAATACAAATGTGGCATTCCTGATGGGGCCAGGGGCGAAGTCTGGCTCTTTGCATGCAGAGCCGAGGAGTGGGGAGAAGTCTGCTTTTGACACTGAAAGGGACAGACTGGCTCCCGGTGCAAGGTCACAGAGAGATATACTGCTAAGTTGTTGTACCGGAGAGCCCTTGGAAAGAAAAGGAGAAGGAAAAAGAGCTCCAAAGAAACAGAAGCCAGATAAAGGTCTGGAACCAGATCCTGCGCTCTATCAATGCCCCGGGTTAGTGTAAGGGAGACACATGGGAACGCAAACACAGGGAAAGCGATAGGGTGCTTTCCCCCTTTGCACCGTTGACAACAAATAAGCCCCACCCCTCCCAAAAAGAAAGAAAGGGCCAAAGAAATAAAGATGAGAAACCAGGGAGCCTTGCAGCCTGATAATAGAAGAAAAGTCCATTTGTTTTGTGCGCACAATGAGGAGTTTGTTCGCGGCAACAGAGAGACCGTCCCATCGCTGGAAATCTGGATTTCACTTTTTGACCTCACTCGGCCAAGTAGATCAAGTCAAGCAAAAGCTGATATTTCTCTTCACCGGGATAATGATCCACTATTCGGTCCTCCGACTCCCTTTCCCTTCCAGCTTTCATATGTCAACATAAAAAATAGCTGCAGAGATTCATACCACCAGTGGCTGCACCTGCAAACATTCACTCATCTCTGGGCCTTCGATACAAAATATTGTCCCTGTTGCAGAGGATCTTTTAATTGCGGTTGGACTGAAGCACCATGATATCACCTCTTTTTAATGGCCATGCTTTTTACTCTGTTGAAGCTGTGTTGTTGATCTGCTGTGGTTGTTGTTGTTGTTGTTATTATTATTGTTATTATTATTATTATTATTATTATTATTATTATTATTATTGAATGGCAAAATCAAGATTATTATATTCTATTGGCCATTGTTTTAAATTAAAGTCGGCCCTTCGTACCCACAAATTCTGTATCCATGGATTCATGGGTTGAAAATATCATATCTCCCCCCAAAATGGACAAAAAGCAAACATTGGGTTTGTCATATGAGTGTGTGTATATATACACACACGCACATATATACACACATACACAAATATGTCCCCAAAGCCTCCATACATAAAGTGACAACACATATTATATTATGTTATATTTATATAATATTATAATATTAGTGATATTTAAATATTTTTATACTAGAAGAGTTTTGTATAATGGTTAATGAATATTTTATACATAAAATAGATTTAGCTTCAATTTCCCATTTTTCCTAAGTATGGCAACTTTTGGGACACCCAGTATATATAAGTTTGCTAGCTTCATTCTTGCAGTGAGTAATTTTAACAATTTAACGAAAACTTGATTTTGCCATTCTATAATAATAATAATAATAATAATAATAATAATAATAATAATAATAATAATGATGTTGCCATCCCAGGTGACAGTCGCATTGATGAAAAACAACAGGAAAAACTCAGTCGCTATCAGGACCTCAAGATTGAACTTCAAAGGCTCTGGCAGAAACCAGTGCAGGTGGTCCCGGTGGTGACGGGCACACTGGGTGCCATGCCAAAAGATCTCAGCTGGCATTTGGAAACAATAGACATTGACAAAATTACGATCTGCCAACTGCAAAAGGCCACCCTACTGGGATCTGCATGCATCATCCGAAAATACATCACACAGTCCTAGACACTTGGGAAGTGTTCGACTTGTGATTTTGTGAAACGAAATCCGGCATGTCTATCTTGTTTGCTGTGTCATACAATAAAATAATAATAATAATAATAATAATAATAATAATAATAATAATAATAATAATAATAACTTTATTTTTATATCCCTCCCCATCTCCCCAAGGGGACTCGGGGTGGCTCACATGGGGCTAAGCCCAACAACAATAAAATACAGCAGTATAAAATACACAATATAAAATACAACAATACAAAATACACAAAAATCACAGCAGATCAACAACACAGCTTCAACAGAGTAAAAAGCATGGCCATTAAAAAGAGGTGATATCATGGCGCTTCAGTCCCTGGTCTTGGAGGAGAAAAAAAAATTACAATTGTACAATGGGACTTGAGTGTCTACACATGCTGATATCTATGGAAGGACCTGGAAGCAACTCCGGCAGATACTAAAGATCCACTGTGATGTTTCAATAGCGTTGTTTCCTTAACTGTGTTTTATCTGTTGTGATTTCTATTGTTTTAACTGCCTTTTGCTTTTACTAGCATTGGGAGCTGCCTTGGGCCCCCAACTGGGAGAAATGTTGGATATAAATTAACTAACTAACTAAATAAAATTGACTCTCTTTGCCTCCTAAAGCCATATTTTATACCAGGCTGTTGTTTTAGCTACAGATGTGAAAATCATTCCTTTTTGACTGTGTTGAGTTTCCCTGAATCCCATCTCCACATTTCTTCTTGTCCATATTTCGCATCAGGTTACAAGATTTTGTGTCTTAATTCCTGCATGGAAATTCATGCCCATCCTTAACACATATTTTCCTCATGCTTATATTTGTTTTTTATTTGCAATTTTGCCTTGCTCACGTAATATTTCCCTGTTGGCTAAAACATGTTTCTGCAAGGTTTTTTTTTTCATTTTGACACTGTATTTCCCCATTTTAGCACATTTGGCCATTCACACTTAAAAATATGTGCATTGATTTGTCCGCATTTTATTTCACAGAAATGTTCCGCAAGCCTCTGTGCGAATGCTTGAGGCGAGGTGAGAATTTTCCATCAGCAAGTCCTGGGAAATGCAAAACGACTACTTTTCTCGAGATTCTCAAGCCCAATTAGATATATTTGAGATCTATGGAGGAGTTGAGAACCAAAACCAGACTTTGAGGGAGTAGACATTGCACACCCCATGTATAGATTTAGTTCCATGTAGAATCTGTAAGAAAACATGGATCTAATGGGTACTGTTATATTCTCCTGGCAGAGGCCAAAAGAAGGCACTAGACAAAGAAGGATTTTATTTTATTGAAGGAGGGGGAGTTGAAGGAGGAAAACAATTTTCCTTGTTTTCACTGGTTATTTCCTCTCCCTACTCCTCATTTCATAAACAATGGTTGTTTCCATGCCGGTGACATAGGTGTGTAAGGGAATAACAGGAAAACAGGAAAATTATTTTACTCCTTCAACCCTTTCTGTAAAATGAACATCCCAGGTATAGAAGGAGTGTACTGAGGTCTCCAGTATTATTTTTTTCAGTGAGGATTTTCAAAAGACCAGATCATGAATATAGGACTAATGACACAGAAGAGTCATCAGTCCGCTATTTTCTGTTTTATATGTTGACTGACAGCTTGCCTTTAGCAGGTATTCCCTAAATCATGTAGTAAAAATTCCTTACATGCATTATTATTTCCTGGAGTGATTCCTAATTAATAATGAGCCATACGTGCACAAACAAAAATATCAGAATTATGAATATTCTCCAATGGAGGAAGTTGATAAATTCACATGACTGGTCTGGATGCAGACCTTCATACAATATGGATTTCTGGGTTGCTGTGTGTTTTCCGGGCTATATGGCCATGTTCCAGAAGCATTCGCTCCTGATGTTTAGCCCACATCTGTGACAAGCATCCTCAGAGGTTGTGAGGCATATTGGTTTCTGTTACTATATTATTTACCTCTGCTTTTCTATTATACGTTTAAAAGCACAATTTTATTTATTACCCTCTCCCTTTTGGCCTCCGCACGGATAATAAGCAATGGCATTACCCACTAAGGGATAGAATTTTATTAAAAAATCTATACAACTGAAGCTGTTTTGGGTTGCTGTGAGTTTTCTGGACTGTATGGTCATGTTCCAGAAACAGGAGATAATGCTCTGGAACATGGCCATACAGTCCGGAAAACTCACAAGAACCCAGTGATTCAGACCATGAAAGTCTTCAACAACACATTGAGGCTGCTTTGTTTGGTTTTTACATCTCTTTGTGCCGATCCACTTTTCTGCAAATGAGTCGAACTACTGGTATTTGTATATATGCAAAAGCATCAGTAAAGATTGAATATCATTCTTATCCAGAACCACTTGATTTTTTTCTCATGGAAACTGTTCCGCGAAGGATGCCTCTAAATGTTCAACAGTCTCAGGAAAAAAAATGCAAAGCATGAAACAATACAAAATAGGTTGCCAGGAGGTTACTTTCCCCCTAGGGCTGCAGGATCAAAATTTCATAACAAAGGGATGCTTTTGAGCTGTGGGGCTTGACATCCATTATGCACTCCGAAACAAATGAGGGGCATCTATTATGAATAAGAGGCATCCATTATGTCCCTTGAAAGCAAGAAGTGGGGAAATAAGGGACATCCATCCCAAGATGATAGCAAATTCTCCTTACAATAAATGCACCCAATAATCCCTCATGCTTTTCTTTCTACACATTCCCGATTTGCACCATGTACCGTTCACTCATTCAATTATCTGCGGTCTGAGAAACATTGAAATACAGAGAGCGAGCTCTTCCATCAACAAGACAGAGTGCAACTTTATACTCACAGAGCTACACAGCAGTTTCACAAAGCTGAATTGTGACAGCATACAACCGACTGTGCACAGCACAACTATGATTAATATGCAATGAAGCGCAATGCAAGACCATGTGCAATGCGTGACCATGCGCTTCACACGTAACTCGCTTTTGCAACCATAGAATGAATATAGTTGTTCTGCATCACACAAAAATGTCCAATTGTTTTAGTATGATGCATAAGACATGCGTAAGACACCAACAGATTGCCAGACAAATGTTAAGAAAATATTCAAGAAGATTTGCCCTCCATGAAAAGACCTTGAAGTCAAGAGACAGTGTATCCAGTCTTCTAAATTGGATAAGACAAGTGTGGTGTTGTGCTTTGAGCATTGGGTTGTGACTTAAGAGTCCAGAGTTCGAATCCCTCCTTAGCCATGGAAAGCCATTGAGTAACTTGGTGGGAACAACATATTCTCCCTGTTTCAGAGATGGGCAAAAAAACAAAAAACCCATCATCTGAACAAAATTTGCCAAGAAAATGTCATGATAGGTTCACCATAGGATTGCCAAAGGTCAGAAATGACTTGAAGGTACACAACAACAACAACAAAGCATACACCTCCAGTGATATTTTCCAGTACATTTCCAGTCTTGACACATGTTGGTATCTTTAAATTGCACTTATCACAGGATTCCATATGAGGCAGGGCTCCTGTGAAACCTCCATAGCTTTATCTCATTATTATAGCAAGGGGGAAAATAGTAATTGTAAGTCCCCATGA